>NC_067473.1:11365650-11730650 GCF_947179515.1 Apodemus sylvaticus | reverse complement strand
TAAAAAGATATAATATTAAGAAAACAGCTAGTTGTAGCAAAGAATATGATTAAAAGACAGATAATAAACTTGATGTGTATGCAAATAAATGTCAGGTTAGCCTCTGTGTTCTTCATAGTTATTTAACTACCTTAGTAATGTTTTTTTTTTCCTCAGTAAAAATTTGCCTCATGCCCTTCACTCAAAAGAGAATATGTAACTGCTCTATAGAATTCACTTTAAGTGACAAATCTTTACATAAATCTAAGCAGAAATTACACAAAAATGTTGCAGTCATCTTTTAGAGAAATCATATATTCTTTAAATTGACACATAGAAATTGCTGAAAAATTAAGTTAGAGATTATTTTATTTTATTTAAAATAAAATCTGTAATAAGATATGATAATGAAAGATAATGGAAGGAAGTTTAATGAACAAAGCAAAACAGACCCAAAATCAAACAAAATGTGATACTAGAAGAGCTTTTCCAAACCAATAGGAAAAAACAATTGGTATTAAAGAATATATATCATACACCATATATATATATATATATATATATATATATATATATATATATATATATCACATATCATATATATAATAAATACATCATTTTAGCAATTCTTCATGAAAGTTTTTACTATTTGAAAATAAGCATATATATCAGAATATATAACAGAATAATTATATATATAAAAATTTTCAGTCATTCTGTCAAAAAGTTACTTTGATGTCATCTGTTTAACTACCACATGAAGTCTTCATTTAGAATGCATTAACTTCACGATTTATTAAAGTGGATATTTGAAAAAATGCTTTTCTATATCTTATTTCAAACTATTGTTAAGTATCTTTTATCCTTATGCAATATTTTTCATAAAGGAAAATTTTCCCATAAAATATATTATGTTCAGAAAGTATCTAATTCTCCTGACCATTAATATATTTCCTTTTGGCAGAGAATATGTTATATGACTCATCTCATATCTCAAGGGCAGGCAAATGTGTAAGATGTGAAACATGTGAATAGGCTGTTGCTTCTGTCCACAGAGGAATGTAATGTCTCTGAATTGTAGTTTCTTCAAAAGCCATCTGAATAAAGATCATTGGATTGTAGACTGTGAATATTTCTTTCCAGCTCTTAGTTCTGTCCCCAGAGCCTCCAACTCTAAAAGGGAAGGAAAATATGTAGTGAAAGAACCTCTCAAACTCCCCCAGTTCTAAACCCATAAAATGGTTGATAAACAGACAACTAGTACTTAACAAAAAAAACTGTGTATATAAGAATGACAAAGAAATCTGCAAGCATGCATGACCAATACAATTAGGAGAATGCAAACTGAAGGCACAACAATATATCACTTCATAAGTAGTAAATTTGGTACAAGCCACAAGTCACAATAACCAGTACTTATAAGGATGTTAGAAAGTCTGAATTCTCTCAAAATATTTATGAAAACATGAAATAGTATTAGAATAATAACTTGGAATTTTCTACTATATTAAACATATTTTACCACACTACCACAATTGTACTTCTATAAATGAAACTGTGCATAACGAATTAAAGTAGTCCATCTTCTGAATTATATAAGTGCAAACCTTTTATAGATAAGAGACAATATTTTCCAGTGACCAGAATTTGGATCATTCAAACCCAAGGTTTAAGGAATGCCACAGGGATGTCTCGGAGTGATAGAAACATTTTGTTTGTCCTGTTATATCAATTGTGGGAGTACTATCTGACTTTATATATGTAATAACTCATTTTATTGTAATTCTTAAATTCACTAAAATAAATTATACTTCAACAGCTAGAAATTCAACTTATTGACAATGTTTATTGCAATTAGCTATATATTAACATTCACTAATTTATTTTTAATTTATTCATCATAATGAAAAATAAGAAGCTGCAGTTACAATATTCACAACCTCCCACTCTCAAATTCTTGAAAGGTCCATGGAACTCCTCATGTGAACATTAATGATTTCGTAGTGTTTCCAGTAGTTGATTATACTATCAGAGAGGCCAGTTACAGAATTATTATGCTCTAACTCATTGAGAAATTTAAAAACTCTCATAAAGGATAATAGAGACTTGATTTGAATTTTCTGTTTTGATTTTTGAATGATTAATAACTTGCATAATTATTTACTTGCCTGCCTGTGTAAGGATTTACCCTTGACATATATCTTGCAAAGTCATTCTATTCTGAGTCAGGTGGCCCAAGTGGTATATTTTAAGACATTTGTAAATGTTATATCAAATTTTAAGATGCTTTTTTGAGTCAGAGTGACACAAGAAACCAGTATTACCAGCTGTCGGTGTAAAGTATCAGATCTCTGTCACGTGGTACAGTATTATTCTCTTTCTGTTTCTCTCACTTTGCTAAAAAAGGAAAATATAGCATATCTGTAAAGTTACAGAACTCACTTTCTTTATACAATAGGCCTTTCCTCTTAGGTAAGCACTCTATTGCTAAAGTAAATTGCCAACCACACGACAGACATGTGAGAGCGAAATCACATATATCTGCCTTTCTTGCATTCTCTTTACCAAATCAGGTAAAGATGTTTGAACTGGGAAACTGAGTCAGGTAAAGCTATCTGAACTGGGAAACCAGAGTGGAAGAAAAAATTTCAGAGTGTGTTGGTTTGAATGTGGAACATCCTCCACAGGCTCATATATTTGAACATGTGGTCTCCAGTGGGTGGTTGTATTTGTGAAGGTTATAGAACCTATAGAAGATATGTCATTGGAGGTAGACTTTGGCACTTTATCGCTTATTCTCAGTTCCATTTCAATCACTGTTTCTTATGAGCAGATGAAATATGATAGCAAGATTCTGACTCTTGTCACGTGTCTTAATAGACTGATCTTTCCTGTTATATCAGACTCCATCCCTGAAACTGTACGTCAAATTTTGCCCTTTTCTACCCTTAGTTTCTCTCATTTGTAGTATTTTATAATGACAACAGAAAAATAATGAGTACCAAGAAATTCCAAGAGAAAGCTTCAGGTGAAACAATCTCTGCAATTGAACAGAATAATCTGAAACTGATAGTTTTGCCCATGCCACAGTAGTATAGATTTAGGTTTTCCAAAGCTTACTAAACTTTACTCAGTTCCAAATCAAATAGCATTCTCCTTCCAGCAGAGAAAGGTGAGGGGAAACAAAAACATGCTGAGTCTATTTATTCATGGGAAATCTATTTCAAATTTAGAAGGAAAACAAAATATCTATATCACTTATAAATCACAGCATAGAATCCCGAAGAAAGGGAGCATTAAGTGGCATCCTTTTTACAACGGCATGAGCAGTTGGCTCTTGGATGGAAGTGGGTCTTCCTAGATAAGATGTTTTCTTGAATGATTCAAGGAGATTATGCAACATGGAGGTAGCAACTGGTACCATGGTTTATGGAAGGCATCCACTACAAGTGTTCTTCCAAGAAAGGAACTTCTTTGTAGCAGTGAGAAGGCACAGCTGTAACATTGTATGATATAAAGATATCACACATGAGAATAGTTGAGTAGATTGATGAACTTATCATTTACTAATAGTTTTTTAATCTAGAAACTCAGTCTAGAATTATTGACATACTAAAGAGGAGTTCTCAAGATCAGTGATATAGCACCCAAAATTAGACGCAACTTCTTTTTATTAAGGTTTGTTAGCATTGCAATAATTCATTTTCATAATCTAGACTATGTTTCAGTCTATTATACACAGACACAAATGAACTTGAAGCTTCTTTAAATCCTATACTGCTATTTAATGAAATGGAATCGCAATTATTTCAAATAAGTTTGCCCTATGTTGTCTTTGTTCAGAATATGTCTCTTGTATTGTGATGCATTTAGAATTTTCATGAGCTATAGTTGTTCTCTACATCTACTCTACAACACAGGGGGCTCCATTACAGTTTACTGTACCATAATAGCTCCTGAATGTGTTTCGCCTCTCTAACATGTTGCTCATCAAGTCAACCACTGTATCTGATCACTAAATGATGTTCTTGAATCCATTCAGAAATTGGAATGAATCACTGATGGGGGTTTACCCAATAGGAAGATTCAAGCTAGCGGATCGAATGCCCTTGAAAAATATGATAGTAAAGATAAAAGAAGGATGAGGAACAAGGAAAGATAAAAATGATGATGGAGACAGAAATTTAGCAGACTGTAACAACAATTGTCAAATATTTCCATTAGACCCATATTTTAGAAGAGTATTTGAGCAACTATGCAAATAATAGTTTGGATTAAGGCAAACTTAAGGTGTGGAAAGATTTTATAGCAGTAACTTAGAAAAAAACATGATATCTACAAAATTGTATTGACAATAGTAATAAGAAAACTAAAGGGTTTTAGAGGAATATTAGTCAGCAGTTCATGTCAGTAATTTAGCAGTCATTGTATCATTCTAACTCTGTATATAGACAAGAAATTTTGTATAATGAAAAAAACAATTCAGATTTGTATTTACTTTACCCAAATAAAGAAGAGTGGAAGGAAATGATAAAGGGAAAAACAGGAAAGGAAGGAAGTCCAGGAAAGGAAGAAGGTAGGATGGGGAGGAGGGAGTAAGGAAAGAAGGGAGGGTAGGAGGGAGGGGAAGAAAGATAAAGGAAGAAAGGAAGAAAGGTTGTTTACAGTTATTACAATACACCTTACTCCAAGTTGCTTTTGTCGCTACTGCCTTTGACTCCTGCACATATTCACAAAGTTGTAAGCTGATGGAGAATGCTCACAGATGTAAAAGAAAGATGTGTGGCAAGAATTGAAACGTAGAACTGGCCGTCACAGGGTTCTGTGAGCACAGATGGGAACATGGAGACACAAATTTGTTTTTCCCCATCTTCTTCAACATCATTTCACAACTTTTTCTTAAGATAATTTTTGCTTTTAAAAACATGTCTATTTTTCTTATTTTACATATCCCAATCACCTATTAATCTTCTTTATTAATTATAACACTACTATACATCACAAATAAAACATCACACGGCCATGTTAAGTGACACTTATGCAGTCCAAAATTCTATATATCCCAGTGAGCTTTATGCAGTTAGAGTGGTTGTCCTAAAGCCATGGAGCTTTGTTTAGGGTTTTATATTTTGTTATTAGTTATAATTTTATCTTTCTATACACCACAACAAAAAAAGAGGAAAAATCAGGAGGGAATTAAAAATAGAAAAAAATAAACTTCCTATCCTCTTCCACTCAGGTGTCCTTCTCTGTGCATTCTATCCTTCCATATTACCGAATATTGCCCTTTCTTGATTTCTTTCCACAACGTTATGCACGTGTGTATATGTTAAGAGATGTAGGTAAGCTTCTGGTGGCACTTTGAATGACTTCTGGGATTCGGCCTAGCTCCCTGTGGGCAGTGCCTAGGTTTTATGAGAACGGAGGCTCATCAAGCTGTGGAGAACAAGTCAGTAGTCACCATTCTTCCATGTTCTCTGTTTCAGCTCCACCCTCCAAGTTCCTGCCCTGACTTTCTGTTTTGACTTCCCTTTGTGAATGACTTTAATTGTGACTTTAATACTAACTGTGGCAATCTTTTCTAGTCTTCTGGCTCTTTCTGAGTCTCTGGCTCATTCTAGCATTACGTTTTTATCTAGCTTGTTCTTTCTGCAACCTGTCTCTAAAATTGTCCTGGTAAAACTACCTCCTCCTGCTCCCCTGCTCCTCCCTCTCCTCCTCCGCTTCCTTCTCCTCCTGCTCCCCCTGCCTCTCCTCCTCCTTCTTTTCCTCCTCCTCCTCCCTCTTTCCCCCTCCTGGCACCACTCTCTTAAGTTGCCTCTTTCGCGTCTGATTTCATGAGAGTTGAGTATATCTTTTCTCTGACTCATTCTGTCAAATCTTTCTCTGATTCATCAATTTGTCCCTCAATTAAAATCATTTTCAAACATGGTTGCTTCCTTCTACAAACTTACTTTGTCTTTTCTCTTTGCAATTAAAGGTGTGTACTGAGGGTGTGCCTACATTCCAGCCAGAGGGATTAAAGGTGTGTGATCCCAGCCAGATCACACAAACCTAGAATGTTTTCAGAGGTGATCCCATGCCAGAGTAGCCATCTTGCTGGATTAAAATTCCTCTATATCACAGGTGTAGCATGAAATATTAATAAGGGCACCACCCCACACTCCTGCCAGACACTCTCTGCTCCGGGTCGTCTTCCTGCCTCCATGACTAGGCCCAGGGGGCTGTCTTCCCAGCTCTGGTTCTTCTGCCTCACACCTGCTTGTGCCTTCCCAGCCATTCGCCCCAGGTGGCTAGCTGTCACAGGATAATCCCCTTAACCCAGCAAATCAAAACTCTAGAAGCTTACAATTATGAGTCCGTTTTAGATATCAAGAAATTCTCGATTCTTAAGATGTCCACACAATAATATCAGAGCCAACTGATAATGATACAAGCTGCCTACCTAGATTAGACAACTTGTCCCAATTATTCTATCCTTTCATGGTATTCACAGCTACCTGTGGCTGTTTAAAGCCATGTGGATAAGTTTCATCTTCTTCCCCATCTGTCTTTGTCTTCTCTTGTCCTCCTCCTCCTCCTCTCTTCTTGTCTCTGTCTCTGAAACTCTTAGCTCTGCCTTCTTTTTCCCTGTCCAATCACAGGCTTCTTGTTGTATTAATATTCAAATTAATTGGGGGGAAAATTCTGCTACACACATGTTTATTACAGCAACAGAAAACAAACTAGAATAGGTATCTCTTTCCATTATATGTCTTTTATTTGTCAGAATTAGGTGGCCATAGCTTCACTGGTTTATTTCTTTGACCTCTATTCTGTTCCGCTCTGTCTTTCTTTCTGATTTTATTGCAGTATCAGAATGTCTTTATCATTACAACTTTGTAGAATAATTTGAGGTCATGCATTGTAATTCCTCCAGCTGTGTCTTTTCTTTTTAAGATTGCTTTGACTATCCATGATCTTTTGTGATCCCATATGAATTCTTAAATTATTTCTCCCAGACCTGTGAAATATGATATTGGAACTTTGACATGTACTATATTACATCTGAGGGTTAGTTTTGGTAGTACAGCCATTTTGTGATATTAGTTCTGTCAATCCAGGAACATGACTGTCTTTCCATGGTCTAGTGTCTCCTTTGATTTACCCCTTAACTGCCTTGAGAGATTTATGAACATATAAATATTGAGATTGTATTAAATAGCTCAAGAATCTCCACATAAAAATAATAGAATTTACTGATAAATATGTGAGGAAAGGGAACTGTTGAAGCTTTTCATAGTGTCCTATGATATACATCTTAATAGTAACAACATAGGATTGTCACATGTGCGTATATGCATACACATCACACACTTTCCTAGAAATGTGGCATGTTTCAGAAGTCATCTACCCTTCTAAGTCTCTTCACTGCGACCCTATTCAGTGTCTGACTTCCTCAGATGCTCCCATGGCCCTGCATGAGAATCGGTTGTGGTCAGTGAGGTCTTGGGACATATCTCTGATCTAGTGTCTGATTCACTGATCAGAGAATAAACCATGACTCTATCTTTTCTCCAGGCTCTACCCTGAAAAGGAACATGTGATGGTATATTATTGTAGCAAATAACTGCAAGATTAATTATGTAGTACAGATTTCATCTCGACCTTAGAGGTTACAAATTCAGCAGGTGCTTTACAAGGCCAGAGTTAGGCATCTATGAAAGTATGTTCTAACGTGTTTCCCAATACTTCTAATCCATACATGAAAAATACAGAAATATCATATCCTGCAGCTGCTTTTCATTAAAACAGTAGCAATATGTCATGTTAATGAAGACAATGTAGTAGAATGACAAAATATCACTTAAAATTAGGTGAAAATTGTAAGTTACATACTTATGAGTATGGAATGCTTCAATTCTTAATAACACATAGATTTCATAAACCACTATATATATAAAATAAATATAAAATAGAGTATATATTTGATATATACCATATACACCAAAATAATAATTCACATTTTATTAAATCAGATTATAGAAGCTTTATAGTCTTCTAAACTTTATTATAAATGCACATCATGTATAATTTAAATACATATATGAGAATTTTAGGCCAAAGAGAAATATAATTTCAGGCCATGCCTCTCAAATTATGTGAATTTTGGATTGCTTTTCTTTCACCCAATGCCTCTTTTCTCACTTAAAATATGCAAATTGATGGCGGCTGTCCAGAGATCCAAAGCACCATAAAAATTCACAACATTATCAGAACTTTTAAAATGAAGATCTAACAGTTTTAATTAAGTGAATAATACATATGTATGAGTATATTGTATTTTTTTAATAGAAGACACAGCTGCTGGCTGAGGGGTTGAAATTCCACTTAAAATGTTTAATCCTATGCTAATGATCGAAAAAGAAAGAAAAGTGGCAGGCGATAACATTTTGTTTTAATATTAATATTCTCAGTGCCACAGGCCTCCTTACTATTTCAGTATTAATTAAAAGCATTTTCTCTCACAATGGCATACTTGGTGGTTGTGGTTGTAGTGTCCTCATGTCTTAAATTACTTTTAATGAGGAAATCTGCATTGTTGATTTGAAGAAAAATAATCTTGTCTTTTATGTTCTCAAGATTGTGTGATGGATTGAAATCGGTTAGTGGTATTTTTTACAAAGTGGAGACAAGGTGAGGCTGGACTTGTACTCACTCATACAACAAACATCAGCTGACCTACCCATCTTCCGTTGCTTGCATATTCTTTCTTCTCCATTTGGATACAGGACTTGCACAGAATTTCTTAGATCTGCTGCCATCAGCCCATGTCTTCCATGAAGATCCCAGCAGTGCCCTGAGGCAAGTCTGGCTTTCTGCAGAAAACATCGATATTTTCTGTGTTCACTTCTGCCTCTTGGAGGCCTTGAGTTTCCAGCCACATGGGAGGCTTCCTCTTGGAGGAAAACTTGAGAGTGATTGGATACTTTGTGCTCCAGCACTTTCCTCCAGCTTCTCTGCTCCCCTTTCATTTTAGCAGAAAGAGAAAAGAACTGCCTGTCTCTGCTTCACCATGCTATCAGAAACCAACCCCCAGTCACTGTGAAAGCTTGATGCTTTCTCCTTCCTGGGCCTAGGTAGAGAATGAGTGGATATGCATTCTTCCACTAATTCAAAGTATACCAGCAATGAGATATATTTGAAGCGTAAATTCGCATCACAACTACCTGGGTTCTTCCTGATTTGGGGCTCCTTTTATATAATGCCCAAAACAGTGCTTTGTAAACAGCAAGGAAAACACTATATAAATAAAAAAGTGTCATCACTATTAAAGCATACACAATTTCCATATACAGAAACAGAAATTTAAAAAAAAATCTTGTTCTAATGTACTGGCTAGTTTTGTGTGTCAACTTGACACAGGCTGGAGTTATCACAGAGAAAGGAGCTTCAGTTGGGGAAGTGCCTCCATGAGATCCAGCTGTGGGGCATTTTCTCAATTAGTGATCAAGTGGGGAGGGCCCCTTGTGGGTGGTACCACCTTTGGGCTGGTGCTCTTGGGTTCCTTAAGAGAGCAGGCTGAGCAAGACAGGGGAAGCAAGCCAGTAAAGGAACATCTCTCCATGGCCTCCGCATCAGCTCCTGCTTCCAACTCTGCTTGAGTTCCAGTCCTGACTTCCTTTTGTGATGAACAACAATGCAGAAGTGTAAGCTGAATAAACCCTTTCTTCCCCAGCTTGCTTCTTGGTCATGATGCTTGTGAAAGAATAGAAACCCTGACTAAGACATCTAGGCTTAGGCAGGAGAACCACAGTGAGTTCAGGGCTATTTTTGTTGTTGCTGTTGTTACAGATTAAGATTCAATCTTTAAAAAAAAATCTAAAACTTCTGCTGCAACACATACGCACACAAACACACACACACACACACACACACACACACACACACACACACCACACAGTAGAAAAGCTTAATTCTGGGGAAAAGACAGCTTAGTGAGAAGGAGCCACTCCCTAGCTTGCTGTAACCAGGCACAGCTGACCTCAGTGCGAGAAAACACATTAACAAGCTTCAGCAAGGATAGAAAGGAGAATTTGCTAAGACATTTTTGGTAACAGGCTTTTAGACCCAAAATTTGGGTTGGCACCGTACTGAAATCACTTATCTGTGGAATCAAAGCAGCATGTGAGGGAAGAGCTAAGGATTCCTTAGAGTTTGCCTTCTCCTTTGAAACCTCTAGGGGACTTGAGATATAAACAAAATGCTTGGAATGACTCAGAACAGAAACCATTAACAATTTATTTACTGGGGGTAGCGGTCGGGGAAAGCTGGTACCTTCAGCCCTCCAGCTGGGCTCCCAAGCAAGGATCTGGGGGAAGGAGGTTCATATGGAGAGCAACAGCTAGTTGAGACATCATTTCAGAGGAAGACTTAATGACTCGTTCTACTCTCCCCATCCTCTGACTCACTTCTGAATAGTGTGCTAGCAGGTGGTGGCACAGCTCCTGGAAATGGCTAGGCTCTTGGCTACATTCCAGTCGCAGTACTATAATTTTGTGCCTACAGCAAACCTTTTTCCAAATTACACCCACATTATAATCAGTTGCAGAGGGCTTTTGTGACTATTTATAAAGGGCACGCTTTAATTCACCCTTATAATTTAGCTGGTGGCATTTTCTGGAAAAGTTTTAACAGCTATGCCATGCAGAACTGCTCTTATTAAGTGCACGGGCTCCTTTGTAAGTGTAGAGTATGCCACAGAGCCACAAAATCCTAATTAATAAGCTGCCACCAAATTCCCATGTAACAGTCTAATGTCCCTCATTCCTTAGCAATTGCACACAACCTACAAGTGCCACTTAATTGTCTTGGCCTATGCCTGGCCTAAACCAAAAATTATAATGAGATCTGCAGATATTGCCACTGCAGCAAGGAGATGTGTGAGGTCTGGGTACATTGTACAGCATTAGAGTCCTCGGATAGTAGAGAGCTGGAAACCTTGTCAAACGCATGTTCAGAGTCAGGAAGTGTGTGATGTAGCTAGCAAATGTGTTTCTATCTAGGTGACAGCTCACGCCATGGCAGACCACTCTGGGTAGTAATATGACTATTGTTAGTATGATACTGTCTGGAGAGAATTGTGGCTCTATTGGGCACAGTGTGAACATCTACATCAGCAAACCTTTTTGGTGGTCATGAAATTGTAATTAAAGTTGAAACTGGGAAAGCTGGCCTTTACACCATCAGTTTTATCATCCACTGTTTATCATCAACATCATCATCAAAAATAGAGAACAAATATCCATGAATGGATTGAATAAAAATAAATTCATGAGTATCTATAGCTATACAAATGACAGCTCATCCCTGTATTAGGAACCAAAACTACTTCTCAATTAAATTTAAGCTTCTATTTCATTTTGTTTCTTTATATTTTCTGAGTACAAGTGTTTATCTTAGGTCATGCATCATGGTGCCTTTGTGTGAGCTTGAGGAGAGCTTGAGAGAGTCTGCTCTCTCCTCCATCATGTGGGCCTGGTGATGGTGGGAGGCAGATCATCAGGTCTGACAGACAGTATCCTTAACCTCTGAGCCATCTTGCAAGGCATTACTCAAATTTAAGATAATTTTAAGTCTGGGATTTAAGGATAATCATATGTTGATCCTTGAAAAAACAAGTCCTGGTTTCTCTCTCTCCCTTTATTTTTTATCAGATACATTCTTTATTTACATTTCAAATGTTGCACCTTTTACTGTTTCCCCCCACACCCCCGGAAAATCTCATAAGCTATCTCCCCTGTCCCTATTCCCCAATCAGCCCTCTCCTGCTTCCCTGTCCTGCTACTCCCCTACACTGCAGCATCTAGCCTTTCCAGGACCAAGGGCCTCTCCTCCCTTTGATGTCCAACAAGGCTATCCACTGTCGCCTATGCCTCTGGAGCCATGGGTAACTCCAAGTGTACTCTTTGGTTGATGGTTTTGTCCCTGGGAGCTCTGGGAGTACTGGGTGACTCATATTGTTGTTTCTCCTATGGTGCTGCAAACCCCTTCAGCTCCCTGGGTCCTTTCTCTAGCTCCTCCATTGTGGACCCTATGCTCAGTTCAATGACTAGCTGAGAGTGTCCCCCTCTGTATTTGTCATACGCTAGCAGAGCTTCTCAGGTGACAGCTATAGCCTGCTCTGGTCAGCAAGCACTTGTGGGCATCGATACAGAGTGTTTGGGGTTTGTAGCTTTATATGGGATGGATCAGTAGGTGGTCAGTCTCTGCTCTACTCTTTGTCTCTGTATCTTCTCCTGTGGGTATTTTGTTCCCCCTTCTAAAGAGGACCAGAGTATCCATACATTCTTCTTTCTTTTTCTTGGGCATCATTTGATATGTGAATTGTGTCTTGGGTATTCCAAGCTTCTGGGCTAATATCCACTTCTCAGTGAGTGCACACCATGTGAGTTCTTTCATGATTGGGTTACCTCATTCAGGATGATATTTTCCAGATCCACCCATTTGCCTAAGAATTTTATGAATTCATTGTTTTTAATAGCTGAGTAGTATTCCATTGTATAAATATACCACATTTTCTGTATCCATTCTGCCATTGAGGGACATCTGGGTTCTTTCTAGCTTTTGACTATTATAAATAGGGGTGCTATGAACATAGTGGAGCATGTGTCCTTATTACATGCTGGAGAATCCTCTGGTTATATGCCCAGGAGTGTTATAACAGGGTCCTCCAGTAGTATTATGGCCCGTTTTCTGAGGAACCACCAGACTGATTTCCAGAGTGATTGTACCAGCTAAAACAAGTCCTGTTATTCCCCAATCCCATGCCTCATCAACAATTAAAGAAAACTCAATCACATTATCTAATTTCTTTCTAGGGTTACACTGATAGCATACACAATTCTTTCATATTAGTGTGTGGTATTCGTCTTCAACCTGAATCATGTGTTAAGTATATAAAATATCATTTCTTTGTTCATCCAATCATATTGAAATAAGTGACAGAAATATTTCTCTTCTTTACTGCTGTATTTCCACCAGCATAATGACCACAGAAGGAAGCGAGCAATGCTTAAAGAGGAATAGTATTTGGACGTGAAAATGGCGCATTCGCCAATCAACCTGGAATTGTTTTGCACTATGATGGAGACACTCGGTTTTCAAACTGTGTTATCATGTATCAACAGAGTCATAGAGCTAAGGTGAACACAGTTTCCAGTACTGCTGTCTAGAAAGCCCCACTCTTTGAGGAGAAGCAACAAATCATCAGGTGTAGTTGCACAACAATTCGGTGAGCACAGCCTTCTCACACTATACCACTCTTCCTATTGTGCTGGCTGAAAATCTCTTTACTAGCAAATGGTCCCTCCAGGTTGGAGGTAGGATGATTTAGGAACAGAAAGCACACTTGTAATAGTTCTATGCTGCTAAATATTTAACTGTTGTCTGCCCTGGATACCTCTGAAAATTCTCTACTCACCTTTGTGTCTAGCTGCTTGTTTATGTCCATCACAGGAAAACACAAAAACATACAGACGTAAATGTATCATAATATATGTGATAATGAATAGCTTTTTGTGTCCTTTTACTACATATTGGGGATATTAAGTTTAACTGCTAAGGTTGACTATATAAACTTAATAAAGCTTTACTTATTTTAACTTTTTAATCTAGTAATAGTTGCACCTTGACACAAGATAATAATAATAATAATAATAATAATAATAATAACAGTGACTGTAACATGAGTTTTGTGCAACATTTTTTTTTCTTTTCTTTTTTTTTTTTTTTTATTATTCGATATAATTTATTTACATTTCAAATGATTTCCCCTTTTCTAGCCCCCCTACTCCCCGAAAGTCCCGCAAGCCCCCTTCTCTTCCCCTGTCCTCCCACCCACCCCTTCCCACTTCCCCGTTCTGGTTTTGCTGAATACTGTTTCACTGAGTCTTTCCAGAACCAGGGGCCACTCCTCCTTTCTTCTTGTACCTCATTTGATGTGTGGATTATGTTTTGGGTATTCCAGTTTTCTAGGTTAATATCCACTTATTAGTGAGTGCATACCATGATTCACCTTTTGAGTCTGGGTTACCTCACTTAGTATGATATTCTCTAGCTCCATCCATTTGCCTAAGAATTTCATGAATTCATTGTTTCTAATGGCTGAATAGTACTCCATTGTGTAGATATACCACATTTTTTGCATCCACTCTTCTGTTGAGGGATACCTGGGTTCTTTCCAGCATCTGGCAATTACAAATAGGGCTGCTATGAACATAGTAGAACATGTATCCTTATTACATGGTGGGGAGTCTTCTGGGTATATGCCCAGGAGTGGTATAGCAGGATCTTCTGGAAGTAAGGTGCCCAGTTTTCGGAGGAACCGCCAGACTGATTTCCAGAGTGGTTGTACCAATTTGCAACCCCACCAGCAGTGGAGGAGTGTTCCTCTTTCTCCACACCCTCTCCAACACCTGCTGTCTCCTGAATTTTTAATCTTAGCCATTCTGACTGGTGTAAGATGAAATCTTAGGGTTGTTTTGATTTGCATTTCCCTAATGACTAATGAAGTTGAGCATTTTTTAAGATGCTTCTCCGCCATCCGAAGTTCTTCAGGTGAGAATTCTTTGTTTAACTCTGTACCCCATTTTTTAATAGGGTTGTTTGGTTTTCTGGAGTCTAACTTCTTGAGTTCTTTATATATATTGGATATTAGCCCTCTATCTGATGTAGGATTGGTGAAGATCTTTTCCCAATTTGTTGGTTGCCAATTTGTCCTCTTGATGGTGTCCTTTGCCTTACAGAAACTTTGTAATTTTATGAGGTCCCATTTGTCAATTCTTGCTCTTAGAGCATACGCTATTGGTGTTCTGTTCAGAAACTTTCTCCCTGTACCGATGTCCTCAAGGGTCTTCCCCAGTTTTTTTTCTATTAGCTTCAGAGTGTCTGGCTTTATGTGGAGGTCCTTGATCCATTTGGATTTGAGCTTAGTACAAGGAGACAAGGATGGATCAATTCGCATTCTTCTGCATGCTGACCTCCAGTTGAACCAGCACCATTTGTTGAAAAGGCTATCTTTTTTCCATTGGATGTTTTCAGCCTCTTTGTCGAGGATCAAGTGGCCATAGGTGTGTGGGTTCATTTCTGGATCTTCAATCCTGTTCCATTGATCCTCCTGTCTGTCACTGTACCAATACCATGCAGTTTTTAACACTATTGCTCTGTAGTATTGCTTGAGGTCAGGGATACTGATTCCCCCAGATTTCCTTTTGTTGCTGAGAATAGTTTTAGCTATCCTGGGTTTTTTGTTGTTCCAGATGAATTTGATAATTGCTCTTTCTAGCTCTGTGAAGAATTGAGTTGGGATTTTGATGGGTATTGCATTGAATCTGTATAGTGCTTTAGGCAAAATGGCCATTTTAACTATATTGATTCTGCCGATCCATGAGCATGGGAGGTTTTCCCATTTTTTGAGGTCTTCTTCCATTTCCTTCTTCAGAGTCTTGAAGTTCTTGTCATACAGATCTTTCACATGTTTGGTAAGAGTCACCCCAAGATACTTTATACTGTTTGTGGCTATTGTGAAGGGGGTCATTTCCCTAATTTCTTTCTCAGCCTGCTTATCCTTTGAGTATAGGAAGGCCACTGATTTGCTTGAGTTGACTTTATAACCTGCCACTTTGCTGAAGTTGTTTATCAGCTGTAGGAGCTCTCTAGTGGAGTTCTTTGGGTCACTTAGGTAGACGATCATGTCGTCTGCAAATAATGATAGTTTGACTTCTTCCTTTCCAATTTGTATCCCTTTGACCTCCTTATGTTGTCGAATTGCCCGAGCTAGTACCTCAAGTACAATATTGAAAAGATAAGGAGAAAGGGGGCAGCCTTGTCTGGTCCCTGATTTCAGTGGGATTGCTTCAAGTTTCTCTCCATTTAGTTTGATGCTGGCTACCGGTTTGCTGTATATTGCTTTTACTATGTTTAGGTATGGGCCTTGAATTCCTGTTCTCTCCAAGACTTTAAGCATGAAGGGATGCTGAATTTTGTCAAATGCTTTTTCAGCATCCAATGAAATGACCATGTGGTTTTGTTCTTTGAGTTTGTTTATGTAGTGGATTGTATTGATGGATTTCCGTATATTGAACCAACCCTGCATTCCTGGGATAAAGCCTACTTGATCATGGTGGATGATCGTTTTGATGTGTTCTTGGATTCGGTTGGCAAGAATTTTATTGAGTATTTTTGCATCGATGTTCATAAGGGAAATTGGTCTGAAGTTCTCTTTCTTTGTTGGATCTTTGTGTGGCTTTGGTATCAGCGTAATTGTGGCTTCGTAGAAGGAATTGGGTAGTGTTCCTTCTGTTTCTATTTTGTGGAATAGTTTGAAGAGTATTGGTGTTAACTCTTCTTTGAAGGTCTGGTAGAATTCTGCACTGAAGCCATCTGGTCCTGTGCTTTTTTTGGTTGGAAGACTTTCTATGACTCCTTCTATTTCTTTAGGCATTATGGGACTGTTTAGATGGTCTAGTTGGTCCTGATTTAATTTTGGTATTTGGTATCTGTCAAGGAAATTGTCCATTTCCTCCAGATTCTCCAGTTGTGTTGAGTATAGGCTCTTGTAGTAGGATCTGATGATTTTTTGGATTTCCTCAGTTTCCGTTGTTATATCTCCCTTTTCATTTCTAAGTTTGTTAATTTGGATACTTTCTCTGTGCCCTTTGGTCATTCTGGCTAAGGGTTTATCTATCTTGTTGATTTTCTCAAAGAACCAGCTCCTGGTATTGTTGATTTTTTGTATGGTTCTCTTTGTTTCTACTTGATTGATTTCGGCCCTGAGTTTGATGATTTCCTGCCTTCTACTCCTCCTGGGCGAAATAGCTTCTTTTTGTTCCAGGGCTTTCAGGTGTGTCATTAAGCTGGTAATGTATGCTCTCTCCATTTTCTTTTTGGAGGCACTCAGGGCTATGAGTTTTCCTCTTAGCACTGCTTTCATTGTGTCCCATAGATTTGGGTATGTTGTGTTTTCATTTTCATTGTGTTCTAAAAAGTCTTTAATTTCTTTCTTTATTTCTTCCTTGACCAAGGTATCATTGAGTAGAGTATTGTTCAGTTTCCACGTGTATGTGGGCTTTCTGTTGTTTCTGTTGCTATTGAAGACCACTTTTACTCCATAGTGATCAGATAGGAGGCATGGGATTAGTTCGATCTTCTTATATTTGTTGAGGTCTGTCTTGTGACCAATTATATGGTCGATTTTGGAGAAGGTACCATGAGGTGCTGAGAAAAAGGTATATTCTTTTGTTTTAGGATAGAATGTTCTATATATATCTGTTAAATCTAATTGGTCCAAAGCTTCAATTAGTTTCATTGTGTCCCTGTTTAGTTTCTGTTTTCCTGATCGGTCCATTGAGGAAAGTGCAGTGTTGAAGTCACCCACAATTATTGTGTTAGGTGCAATGTGTGCTTTTAGTTTTAATAAAGTTTCTTTTACAAAAGAGGGTGCCCTTACATTTGGGGCATAGATGTTCAGGATTGTCAGTTCTTCTTTTTGTATTTTTCCTTTGACCAGCAAGAAGTGTCCCTCAGGGTCTCTTTTGATGACTTTGGGTTGAAAGTCAATTTTATCTGATATTAAAATGGCTACTCCAGCTTGTTTCCTGAGACCATTTGCTTGTAAAATTGTCTTCCAGCCTTTTACTCTAAGGTAGTGTTTGTCTTTGACCCTGAGGTGTGTTTCCTGTAAGCAGCAAAATGTAGGGTCCTGTTTACGTATCCATTCAGTTAGTCTGTGTCTTTTTATTGGGGCATTAAGTCCATTGATGTTAAGAGATATTAAGGAATAGTGATTGTTACTTCCTATCATTTTTGACGTTATTTTTTAAATTTGAATGCTTAACTTCTTTTGGGTTTGATGAAAGGTTACTATCTTGCTTTTTCCAGGGTGAAGTTTCCCTCCTTGTATTGGTGTTGTCCTCCTATTATCCTTTTTAGGGCCGGGTTTGTGGATAGATATTGGGTAAACTTGGTTTTGTCATGAAATATCTTAGTTTCTCCATCTATGGTGATTGAGAGTTTTGCTGGATATAGTAGTTTTGGTTGGCATTTGTGTTCTCTTAGAGTCTGCATGAGATCTGCCCAGGACCTTCTAGCCTTCATAGTCTCAGGTGAAAAGTCTGCTGTGATTCTGATAGGTCTTCCTTTATATGTTACTTGGCCTTTTTCTCTTACTGCCTTTAGTATTCTTTCTTTGTTTAGAACATTTGGTGTTTTGATTATTATGTGACGGGAAGTATTTCTGTTCTGGTCCAGTCTGTTTGGAGTTCTGTAGGCTTCTTGTATATTCATGGGCATCTCTCTCTTTAGGTTAGGGAAGTTTTCTTCCATAATTTTATTGAAGATATTTGCTGGCCCTTTAAGTTGTAAATCTTCACTCTCCTCTATGCCTATAATCCTTAGGTTTGGTCTTCTCATTGTGTCCTGGATTTCCTGGATATTTTGGGTTACAAGCTTTTTGCATTTTGCATTTTCTTTAACTGTTGAGTCCATGGTTTCTATGGAATCTTCAGCATCTGAGATTCTTTCTTCTATCTCTTGTATTCTGTTGTTGATATTTGTATCTCTGTCCCCTGATTTCTTCCCAAGGCTTTCTATCTCCAAAGTTGTCTCCCTTTGAGTTTTCTTAGTTGTTTCTACTTCTGATTTTAGATCCTGGATGGTTTTGCTTAGCTCCTTCACTTGCATGTTTGTGTTTTCCTGTAATTCTTTAAGAGATTTTTGTGTTTTCTCTTTCATGAGCTCAGCCTGTTGACCAAAGTTCTCCTGTATTTCTTTAAGAGATTTTTGTGTTTCGTCTTTCATGACCTCAGCCTGTTGAGCAAAGTTCTCCTGTATTTCTTTAAGTGTTTTTTGCATTTCCTCCTTGTTGGCTTTTGTATTCTCCTGGATTTCTTTCAATGATTTTTGTGTTTCCCTTGCAAGGGCTTCTACCTTTTGATCCATTGTCTCCTGAATTTCTTTATGTATGACCTTCATGTGTTCCTGTACCAGCATCATGACCAGTGATTTTAAATCCAAATCTTGTTTTACTGGTGTGATGGGGTATCCAGGACATGTTGGTAGAGGAGAATTGGGTTCAGATGTTGCCATATTGCCTTGATTTCTGTTAGTGACGTTCCTGCGTTTGCCTTTTGCCATCTAGATCTCACTGGTGTTAGTTTATCTTGTCAGTGCTGGACTCACCAGTGCAAGCTGCCCCTTCCCTGTTGGCCTCTGGTGCACAGCTTACCTCCTGCACTGCTTGTAGACAGTGTGCTGCTGCCCAGGCTGTTCAGATCCCAAAGTAGGCACCCGAAGGCTCCCGCTGGGGCCCGCTGGATTCACTGGAGCACACTGACTTCTCCCAGCTGGCCGCCCGGAAGCCCAGCTAGCCACTTGCAGGACTTGGAGATGTAATGCTGCCGCCCAGACTGATCTGGATCCGGAAGCGGAGAGAGTAGAGCTAAGGGCTTCTGCCTGAGGCCTTGCCCCAGATTGTGTCTGTGGACCAGATGGAGCCTGTGTGCACCCCCAGGGAGTGCGGAAGGTGTATGCTACTGTGACCTCCCCTGAGTTCCGCTCACTCCGCTGGGCAGCCGATCTGCCAACCGGGCTATCGCACACAAGGTTAGCCTGGCCGCCCAGTCCCTGAGTCCAGGCAAAAGCCTGGGAGGCCAAGGTCCGAGCAAAGTTCCCCTACGGCTTTGACTGTTAATTGGGTTTGCCAGGTGACTAGGATGGCGGGCGTGTGCGCCCGCGCTCCCTGAAAGCGCCGGGAGAGTCTGCTTTGCTAACAATCACCTGGGCGGGTTGACTCACAGATGGCCCACCAAACCGCCCAGTTCTTGGGGTCAGTCCTGTGCCTTTTGGGGCCTGGACCCCCGCTTTGTTAGCCTTAGGCTATGCCTGTTACAGGTCTGCCCGCCTGAGCTCTCTGTCGTCCTGCAGGCAAAATGGCGGCGGCGCGCTCGCAGGCCTGGGCAAAAAAACCTCCTGGTTGGGTTGGCACCCCGATGGCCCCCCGACCCGCCCAGGGCCTGGGTGCAGGCCAACGCCCGTCGGGCTCAGACCACCGCGGTGTTGGCCTCGGATTATGTTTGTGTACCTCAGTCTGTCCGATTCCTGGAGTACGGAACCAAGATGGATCCTCCTCTCCTGACTGGTGGGAGGCCGAGTTCTGAAGTGGCCTCCGTGCAGGAAAGGCGCCGCACAACTGCAGCTGCTTGCTGTCCGGCTGGTCAGCGAAGGTCAGTGGTCGTGGGCGCAGGGCCTAACTGGTCCCTGTGACGCCTTGGTTCCACTGCTGATGGCCCTTCAGCTGGAGCAGCCACTGCTGCCGCTGCTGCCGCCGCCGCCGCCGCCGCCGCCGATCTCTTGTGCAACATTTTTATCATCTAAATTACTGGTTTTCTTTTTCAGAAGAAAAAAAATGAGCAATTTAATACTTCCCTCATGGTTCTTTGGTCAATGAATAACTGATCTGATATCAAAGTCAATAGTTTTCTGTTTTTCACATTTTTCTCAAAATTTCTGCCCAAAATAGCCAAATGTCTTCATATAACGTAGAATAAAACATAAAAATCCCTCACAATAGATACTGAGATACAACATGTTTTACTATCTTTGAGAAAAACCTATGGGTAAAAGAAATAAAAGAAACAATCCCTTCTAATTTATTTAGTATTTGTTTACTTTTATGTTTTAAAAGGAATTATTTATTTTACAAGGATGACAGAAAGGGAGAACATGAAACAGTAAATTTTCTCTTAAAACTACCTGAGATTGTTAAAGTTCTTTGCATGATAATCTCTCATGTAGGTTGCATTCAGATGCAGGCAGCTGTGAATGGCGTGGTGCACAGGTCTGTGCACTCTGCACATCATCCGCTGTGCTCACCAAACCATCATGGCTTCAGAACAACTGTCTAATGTTATGCATGCCCGCAGAGCAGGAATGTCTCGCACAGGCAACTCCCACGTTCCATAGCAGAGGATACTTGACTCAGTGAGCATTATGCTTTATTATCCCGTGTCCACCCCATTTTCCATTGTATGTCAGCAGATTGGCTTTCGTTTACACTCATTCCCTTCTGTTCTCTCCAGAAACTCCCTTTGGGGCCTCCTTTTTCCTTTTTTAACATAACTATGCTTTGCAACATTTATTGACATCAGAAAGATAACAGTATATTCTTCCCTATTCAACCTTTTCTTACACTATTAGATTTTCACTGTGTATTATTATTTTCGTTATAGGGAGACAGTTTTAGTCTTTTTAATAGAAATGGGATTTTGAAAGATTTCTTTTATCTTTATTCATGAGTATGTATGGTGTTCTGCATATGTATGTCATGTATGTGAGTGCTTATGAATCCCTTGGAGCAAGAGTTACAAGTGGTTGTGAGACACTCGATGTGGGTGCTAAGACTGAAACAGATCCTCTGCAAGAGCAGTAATATGTTACCTGCTAGGAAATCTTTCCCAATTCCCATGACCTTTCTCCCATTAAAGAACGTGCTGTGGATGAAATGTACAGAGCAGTCCCATCAGCAAAATAACAATGCCTACATTGGTTATTTTCTTTACGTCTATCAGGCGACTCTTAATCTAGAGCTTTTTCTTACAGCATCTTATTGTTAATATTTATCTATTCCAAATCAACTGAAATAAAATCTACTCACTAACTTATATGACGCATCTTAAAAGATATATAATTTAAATAGATAGATGATAAATAGATACAAAAATGAAAAACAGATACAATTATTCTACTAGAGAATCATAGCAATAAAAGAACTCTCAACAATCTTATGATATACTCATAAATCAGTACCTCACACAGTCAACATCAGAGAGGCTTCCCCTGAAGTGCAGAGAGGGATGGACTTAGAACACTAAATGGATGTCTTCATAAAACAACTCCTATCAGGGTTCAGGGATTACAGAAGAAAAGATGGAAAACGTTAAGAGTCAGTGTAGAAGACACCAAGGAATCAAGGTGCTCTAAACCCAGCAGAACTGACCTGAAGTCATAGAAGCTGGGTAGCATGCACAGTCTCTGTACAGGTCCAAGTCAGTCAGGGTCTCAGCACTGAATCAGGGAAGTGGACACAAGCTCCCATCCCTACCCTAGAAGCTATCCCCAATTAACCACTTACAAAGGAAAAATGGAATCCCCAATGGAATCTCATTGGGCACATAAAACATACTTTATGGAGGCCCCATGCCAAGCATTAAATGGACAACATAACATGAACTCAACGTGTTCTTGTAGAATTTTTTTCTCATGTTACTTTGTTTGGGCATTTTCCATTCTGTTGGTTCCTATATTATGGCTTTTGATTTGTTTTTTTTTTCTTTTTTTTTTCTTTTCTATATTCTTTGTTTACATTCCAAATGCCTTCCCCTTTCCTGGTTCCCTCCTCCCCATAAGTCCCATAAGCCCTCTTCCCTCTGCCCATTCCCCAATCCCCCCCTTCCATTTCTCTGTCCTGGTACTTTCCTACAATGCTGGATCAAGCCTTTCCAGGACCAGGGCCCTCTCCTTCCTTCTTCTTGGGAATCATTTGATATGATAATTGTGTCTTGAGTATTCAGAGTTTCTGGGCTAATTAATATTCATTTATCAGTGACTGCATTCCATGTGTATTCTTTTGTGATTGGGTTACTTCTGTAAGGCAAAGGACACTGTCAAAAGAACAAAACGGCAACAAACAAATTGGGAAAAGATCTTCACCAACCCTACATTTGACAGAGGGCTAATATACAATATCTACAAAATACTCAAGAAGGTAGACTCCAGAGAGCCAAATAACCCTATTAAAAATGGGGTACAGAACTAAACAAAGAATTTTCACCTGAAGAATTTCGAATGACTGAGAAGCGCCTTAAGAAATGTTCAACATCATCAATAATTAGGGAAATGCAAATCAAAACAACCCTGAGATTTCACCTCACACCAGTCAGAATGGCTAAGATTAAAAACTCAGCAGACAGCAGGTGTTGGTGAGGATGTGGAGAAAGAGGAACACTCCTCCACTGCTGGTGGGAATGCAAGCTGGTACAACCACTCTGGAAATCAGTCTGACAGTTCCTCAGAAAACTGGACATGACACTTCAAGAGGACCCTGTTATACCACTCCTGGGCATATACCCAGAGGATTCCCCAGCATGCAATAAGGACACATGCTCCAGTATGATTTGGGGATTTTATAAGTTTTGTTTATATGTGTGTGTGTCTGTTTGTTTGTGTGATCCTTTTACATTTTGTTGTTATTCTGATTGTTATTTGCCTGTTTGCTTATTTGCCTGTTGAGATGGGTAAGGAGGTGGGAAGGAACAGGGAGGAGATTGAAAAGGGGAAACTGAACAGACTACACTGCATAAAAGAAAATATTTTCGACAGAAAAGAATACCAACAGCCCAAACATTAATCATTTTCTTTGTGGCAAGGGCATTTTAAGTATTAGCTTTTAGGACCCTTCATCTACATATTTTCCTTTACCATTTAAGAATCCTTTTTGTGGTTTAAATGGAGAAATTCTCTGGTGAAATTTATAAATCTCTCTGTCCCATTCTTTCACACACAAATACATACACTTATACATACAGACACACAAATGATAAACCTTTGCAGACAAAAAATGATAATCTAGAAGCTATTTACTCCGTGCAGGTTGTACCCTTCATTTCTTAAAGAATAGGTATCTTCCTGTGAAAATTATCTAGACTCACTGAAAGGACTACCCATACTAACACCCAGCATACAACTCAAGCAAGACACTGAACTTTGGAATAGCCACACCTTCATGGCATATGTTGAGCCAGGAGAATGAAACCAATTCTGCTCATTTTCTGACCTTACTTGTATTACTTCTTTCATTGCTGATGCTCATGTAAATGTTACTGGTGGACTGTGCTGTGGTGGAAACCATGTCTCCATCATCTCCCTGATTCACTCCTCACTCTCACAATATATTTGGAATCCTTTCTTTTTTTCTTAAAGCTCTTCAGAGCCTTGTCAACCATTCTGCTCTTACACGTAACATTTTTGCAGAGCAGCTTTTAGAGGGGCTGTGAAGCATTATGTTTTCTCACCATCGTCGTCTTTAAAGAGAACTGTAACTGACATCCTGAAAGCAAAATGAAACACATAGATTAGCTGTATTTTAGAATTTGACAAATCGTTTCTTTCTATGACTCATAATTAGTTCAGTTTGATATAAAATGCAGAGTCATTTATGCACCTGCAGTAACTGTTTGGTATAAGTGAAAACTCTTCACCCACTTCAACTGGCTTAAAAGGGTCAGCTTTGACCATGTTAACTTAGAATTTGACCTTCCCAGTGAACAGTTTAAGAGCAGAGAGTGGAATTCAGTTGCATCTGCCAGCATTCTTTGACTAAAGATGTTTTGAGATGGAATAATCTATTAAATTTTCTTCTCTAGAATTGCTAAACAGCAGTAAAATGAATCTGAGTTCCAGGGGAAGGTGTTTATCATTCCTGAAGACTTTTATTCTCTACCCCTCACTGATTTTGAGTCTCTAAGTCCTTCTAAATATAACATGAATATACTTACTGCTCATCTCTGCTAATAAAGCTTCAATCCAAGTTGCCAACACTTCTGAACTAATCAAATAGTCTCCCTGCATAACAACAAGCCTACTTCCAACCCATTCATACTATAAAGCTCAGCAGTACCTTCAGGCGCATTTCAGATAAAACTCTGGCAGACCCTTATTTGTCTCAGTACAAAATCCAATTGCTCAATATAACACCTCTCTAGCAAGTCTTATTTCTGGTTACTCACTGCCATTTATGCATTTTCTAATGAGAGTGTTTAGCTTGTGAGTTCTATATGCAAGAGTTAATCTCTATGGTTTTCTTAAGCTATTACCTTTATCACACACACACACAATAAGCACACAAATAACTATACACGTGCACCAGAACAGAGCTGGTTATCTCAAATACCAGACATATATTTTTAGTATATTCTCTCCATTGATTTTGATTATGTATTAGAATCACCAGGAAGTTTTAAAAATCTCATTATCTAGTCCATAGTGAGACCTATTATGCTAGGTAAGAATATAGGTATCAGTAGTTTTCAAGCTTTCTAGAGGGTGCTATTGAATAGTCAAGGTTGATGTTATGTTCACTATAGTAAGAGATTTATCTAATTCTGTTCCTTAAAAAAACTAAGCCATCCACTAATATATTAAACAGAATTTACATTTGTCTTACTAAGGCCATATTTTTCCACAATGCTCATAAGAACATTGTCACTATTTTTGAAATCCAATATCTCATTAATATGTGTATTTTAAGAGTTGCTAAATCTTAAGTTGCATCAGATTTTCCTTTATTCCACAAAGTACTATGTACATAAAATACCTTCATTCATTGAAAACTGTGTCGATATTCACTAAATATGGTGTTAGGTATTAGAACCACAAAATGAATCCTGCAATGAACTTTTCCAAGTAATTTCGTGTAAAAATACGCTTTGCTGCATGCATAAATGTATGCTAAGAAGTTTTCTATTCTCAACATGACACTGAAAACTGATAAAAAACCGACAGCAGCAGAGCAGGACTAACATAATCACTGTTTTAATTTTAAAATTGTTAATCTTATTTGTAGTTGAGAGAACATATATGTATTTTGTTCATGTCTTATATACAACACACATGCACACATGCACACACACATGCACGCACACACACACACACACACACACACACACACACTGTGGATTGACTCAATGGAGCTAGTTAATAAATGTATTAGCCTTTCTCCTTAAATGGCTAGGATCAGAATTTCAAAAATAGGCTTCTTTCTTACTGATTTTCCTTCTCAGATTATGATGGGTGTAGCACTGCATTTTGAAACATGCTCTCATGCATAGGGAAATAGGTAGAAATCATAAGTCAGGCAATCTGAACCCCAATGCCATATCTATTCAAGGTGAGAACACACTTGCCCAAGAAGAACACTTTGGGCAGTGAAGATTAACATGTGTGTTGGAATTTTTAATTGTCTTGTAGGAGTTCATCTTACAGGAGACAGATGCATGTGGAGGCAATGATTGAAAATGACTCAAAGAAAGGTCAACTGACAAAGGTGTGAACAATATAAAACCAACAAGCCTTCTTAAGAGTCTACAGACCTTAAATTCCTGATCTTTCCAAGATTTTTAATATGAAGGGATATTGAATTTTGTCAAATACTTTCTCAGAATCTAATGAAATGACCATGTGTTTTTTTTCTTTGAGTTTGTTTATGTACTGAATTACATTGATGGATTTCCATATATTAAACCATCCCTGCATCCTTTGGATGAAGCCTACTTGATCATGGTGAATGAATGTTTTGAGGTATTATTGGATTCAGTTTGCAAGAATTTTATGAATATTTTTGCATTGATTATCATAAGAGAAATTTGTCTGAAGTTCTCTTTCATTAATGGGTTTTTGGATGGTTTTGGTATCAGCATAACTGACTTACAGAACTAAATGGGTAGTGTTTTTTCTGTTTCTATTTTGAGGAATAAGAGTATTGTTATTAAGCCGTCTTTGAACGTCTGATAGAATTCTGCACTAAACCCATCTTGGCCTGGGCTTCTTTCTTTCTTTCTTTCTTTCTTTCTTTCTTTCTTTCTTTCTTTCTTTCTTTCTTTCTTTCTTTCTTTCTTTCTTTCTTTCTTCCTTGCTTTCTGGCTTTCTGGCTTTCTTGCTTTCTTTCTTGTGGGGAGACTTTTAATGACTTCTTCTATTTCTTTAGGGATTATGAGATTGTTTAGATGGTTTATCTGATCCTGATTTAACTTTGGCACCTGGTATCTGCCTAGAAAATTGTCCATTTCATCCAAATTTTCCACTTTTTTTGAGTATAGGCTTTTGTAGTAGTATCTGATGATTTTTTTTTGGATTTCCTCAGCTTCTGTCGTTATATCTCCTGTTTCATTTCTGATTTTGTTCATTAGTTTGATTTTGTTAATTAGTTAATTAGTTATAATTTTGTTTGTTAGTTTGGATACTGTCTCTGTGCCCCCTGGTTAGTTTGGCTAAGGGTTTATCTATCTTGTTGATTTTTTCAAAGAATCAGCTACTGGTTTTGTTGATTCTTTGTATTGTTCTTTTTGTTTCTATTTGGTTGATTTCAGCCCTGAGTTTGTTGATTTCCTGCCGTCTACTTCTCTTGGGTGTATTTGCTTCTTTTTGTTCTAGAGATTTCAGGTGTGCTGTTAAACTGCTAGTGTGTGCTCTCTCCAGTCATAGTAAAAGCAATACACAGTAAACCAGTAGGCAACATCAAACTAAGATGGAGAGAAACCTTGAAGCAACCATACTGAAATCAGGGACTAGACAAGGCATCCTACTCTGTCCTTATCTATTCAATATAGTACTTGAAGTCCTAGCCAGAGTAATTAGACATCAAATGGAAGTCAAAGGGATAAAATTTCGAAAGGAAGAAGTCAAAATATCACTATTTGGAGATGATACGATAAAATACTTAAGTGACCCCAAAAATACCACCAGAAAAATCCTACAGCTGATAAACAACTTTATAAAAGTGGTTGTATATAAAATTAACTTAAACAAATGAATAGTTTTCCCATACTCAAAAGATAAAGGGGCTGAGAAAGAAGTTAGGAAAAAGACACCTTTAACAATAGTCACAAATAATATAAAATATCTTGGTGTGACTCTAACCAAACAAGTCAAAAATCTGTACAATAAGAACTTTAAGTCTCTGAAGAAAAAAAAAATCAAAGAAGACCTCAGATGGGAAGATCCTGTGCTCATAGATTGGCAGGGTTAATATAATAAAAATGACCATCTTGCTGGAAGCAATCTACAGATTCGAGGCAATCCCCATCAAAATACTAACTCAACTCTTCAGGGAGTTAGAAAGATCAATTATCAATTCCTTGAGTTAGAAAGAGCAATTCTAAAATTCATTTGGAAAAACAAAAAACCCAGGATAGTGAAAACTATTCTCAACAATAAAAGAACTTCTGAGGGAATCACCATCCCTGACCTCAAGCTGTACTACAGAGCAATAGTGGTAAAAACTTCATGGTGTTGGTAAAGTGACAGGCAGGAAGATCAATGGAATAGAACTGAAGATCCAGAAATGAACACACACTCCTATGGTCACTTGATTTTTGACAAAGAAGCTAAAACCATATAGTGGGAAAAAGACAGTATTTTCAACAAATGGTGCTTGTTCAACTGGTGGTTAGCATGCAGAAAAATGCAAAATCGATCCATTCTCATCTCTCTGTACAAAGCTCAAGTCCAAATGGATCAAGGACTTCCACATAAAACCAGATACACAGAATCTAATAGAAGAGAAAGTAGGGGAAAGCCTTGAACACATGGGCATAGGGGAAACTTTCCTGAACAGACACCAATGCCTTATGCACTAAGATCAAGATTAGACAAATGGGACCTCATAAAATTGCAAAGCTTTATTTACATTTGAAATGTAAATAAATAAAAATATCCGATTATTTTTTAAAAAGCCCACAGACCAGTTAAAACATAAAGGATTTGCCACCACTAGTTGTCAATGTACCAGAGAAAGAGCAAGACATAGATTACAGACAAGTCTGTGGAAGGAAGATGCCCTGTAGCCATGAGGAATACAGTCATCATTGCCAAAACTATAATTTGACAGGAAAGACATGGAAAAATCAACACTTTCCTCTCGTCTTCCACCCTATGATCTTGTTCTGCCAACTTTCATAGGCCAATCCTTACTACAATTCACTAGAGTCTCAATGATGTGTTCTACAGTAGCCACCATCAGGGAAACAGAAAAAAAAAAAAACACAAAAGATCTGTGAAATGGTTGGAGAATGTCTAACACATCATGAACGGCAACCCACAATATGTTGTGGAAATTATTTTTAAATGTTAAATAAAAATATAATATTGAATTCACAGACACACATAACTATGATTTTTTGAACTCCACAAAATATACAATATGTCCCTAATGTAAACCCTGAATTCAGTACATTAAAATGTGTTTATATTGACTTATCTAGCTACAATTCTAAGAAAATTTAGCACACTAATGCAAAGGTGTTAAAACAAAGAAAGTTGATGATGAGGATCAGAAGTACTTTGTGTGTGTGCAAATGAAAACTCTGTTCTTGGTTTTTATTTTGTTTTACTTTAAAAAGTCATCTTTTGAGTCATTTTCATACATAGTTCCACCACGATGGAAAATCTGTGGTGCACTGACAGCAACGCAACACCCTGTAACACTTGGCTATAAGAATTAGATGAGATGCTGAGAAACATATTTTCTAGTTACACTTTGGGCAAATTCCTACCACTTTGAGTTAGTCAGGCTTCCTCTTCTAAAATGCACAATTTTCTTTTCTTTAATTCAGTCATGTAGAATAGCAATGACTTTCTTTGTCTCTCCGCATTCTCAAAACCCATTCAACAATCTCATGGCCCTTTGAATGCTTGGTTTTTCACTTAAAGCTTAAACAACCTCATTTTAATAATATTTTAACTGTGAAAGGCTTGCTCTTTGTACACACTGAAGGTATATACTTGGAGAAGTCCTTGTCATTATAACAATGACTCTTCTGCTGATGAATATTATTCAAACAAGCGGAAACTAAAATGTTCCCTCACAAATATCAAATATGGGAAAGGGAAATTGTTCAGTTAATAAAGTATTTAAGACTAGAAATTCAGACTTGAGTTTGGATCTCCATCACCGAGGGAACAACCTAAGGGCAGTGGAACATGCCTTTAATATGAGTTCTAGGGATACAGATAGGAATACAGATTTAGTGCTAAGGAGTCAAACAGATCACTGGAACTTTCTGGTTAGTCTAGTGGAATAAATGAGCTTCATGATCATTGAAAGACCCCGTTTCAAAGAATAAGGTCAAGAACAATAAAGATAGCAGCTATGGCTATACACATTTACATGCATGAACATGCAGATGCCATATATGTGTATGTATGTACACACACATATGTACATAGAATGTCCAATTTAAAATATTATCCTTTCATATCTACCTTATTTCATTATTGTTTTTTTAATATAGGTACTTTAAAATATATATATGTTGTACGAAAATAAAAATAATTTATGCTAGAATATCTAACATAAAAATTTGGACATTTATATTATTTTTGATGAGAATGACAAAACTGTGGGTCCCTTGCCCCTGATTGCTGTTGTTGCACACTGGTGGTCTCAGGGTGAGGAGAATCTGGGGACCAGGCTCTCCGGCAGTGGGGAGTATATCAAGTGTGAAGGATCAGGGGGACTGTGTCAGAAGACAGCTCATTGATTGAGATGGCTGGGCTAGTTTATATAGCTTTTGTCAGGGGAAGAGGACTAGGAGGACAATGGAGAAAATTCACATAATTTGCATATGTGGACCTGACTGAAGACAGGTAGACATCAATTATGAATAATGAATCGGTTCAAATACCCAGGCATGCAGCAGGAGGCAGGGACTTTCCATGAGTACAAGTTAGATTTAAAGACTGCTGGTCACATGCAGTTTCTGAGAGGCAAGTTCTCTGGTGTGGAAACAGAAGCCTAGTTAGCTTTTTTTTTTTTTTTCTATATTCTTTGTTTACATTCCAAATGATTTTCTCTTTCCTGGTTTCCCCCTCCCCATAAGTCCCATAAGCCCTCTTCCCTCTGCTTGTTCCCCAATCAGCCCCCTCCCCCTTCTCTGTCCTGGTACTCCCCTACAATGCTAGATCAAGCCTTTCCAGGATTTTCCTCTCCCTCCTTCTTGGGAATCATTTGATATGCGAATTCTGTCTTGGGTGTTCAGAGCTCCTGGGCTAATATCCACTTATCAGTGACTGCATTCCATGCGTGTTCTTTTGTGATTGGGTTGCCTCACTTAGGATGATATTTTTTCAGTTCCAACCATTTGCCTAAAAATTTCATGAATTCATTGTTTTTAATTGCTGAATAGTATTCCTTTGTGTAAATATACCACATTTTTTGTATCCATTCCTCCATTGAGGGACATCTGGGTTCTTTCCAGCTTCTGGCTATTATAGATATGGCTGCTATGAACATAGTGGAGCATGTGTCCTTATAGCATGCTGGGAAATCCTCTGGGTATATGCCCAGGAGTGGTATAGCAGGGAAGTGTCATGATTATCATGAGATGGCCTTTGTGTTTATGGGGCTGAGTAGGCCCAAGCCTTATTTGGATAAGGAGTGGCCCCATCCCTCCTGTGCACTCCAGGAGCTGTCCTGGCTATGCAAAGTGCTCTACCATGCCACATCCAGCTTGGAGACCTACAAAATCATAGGTGGTTATGAATCTTGTCACTTTACTGTTGATATAAGAGCTTGTGCTTTATGCAGAAATAAGAGACATAATTTTAAAACACCTTTTTATTATGAGTTTCACATTATGCACCCAAAGCCTAGAAAACATCTCACTGTGGAACCTGTACTTTGCCACAGGGTCTTCCACAGTATATCTCTCTGTGCACACATCTTCACTTGTGCATGTTCACTATAGCGAATCATTGGTCTGGTTTAAGGTCTCTTTTATGCGTGACACCATTAATTTTGGATCATTAACAGGACTCATCCTGGTTATCCTTTTGTTGCTCTGTGTCATGGAAATTCTGCAGCTTTGGAATAGCAGGATTGGCCCTTTTACACGTCCTAACAGTTTGCAGATAATATAGATTTTAGAATGGGCCAATAAATACAAAGCCGGAGATCTGGGCCTGAGTGGTATCTGATGTGATCAGCCCACCAGCTCTTCCATATCTGCACCACTAGAGTAAACTCCCTAGCACTAGTCTGGCTAGTCCACATGGCAGGGCTAGCTCCCCTGATCTCCTGCCCTCAGGCCAGCTCACCTACACACGTACTTTTAAAGCCAGCTTGACCGTGATGTCCTGTCAAAGTTTGAGGCCCAGTCTCCCATGTGCTGCAGCCTGTGAAGAGCTTGGCCAGTTCTGCTCTCACACCCTAGAGGCTGGTTTGCCTGTGCCTTCATCGTTAGGACCAGTTAAATGTTCTGTCATTGAGGTGTAGGGCTAATCTCCTGGGTGCTACAGCCTGTGATGAGGCAGGGATAGCTCTGCAGCTCTCATGGCCAATTGCCCCACCACATAGCTCGCCTGAGGAGTGCAGATAGCAGAGGGGAGGGAGAGGGTGTCACCCCCATGCTACCTCACAGAGGAAGAGAGATGGAACTGGAGACTCCAGGGTGGGGAGGAGTAGCCTGTTAGGAGAAGTCATCCCTGCCATCTAGGGCCATGGTGATGTTGCAGAGCCATGTCTGAGTCGCTGGCTATGCAGTAGCAGGTTTCAGAGTTCATGTCTGTGGTCCATATTACTCTCCCATGCTCTCACCTCTGGCTATCTCACCCATACCCCCTCCTCCAGGTCCAGTCAGTTCTGCACAGTCCCTGGACCTCCATGTGGTCCCAGGCCACTGCCCCTATCATGGGCATCCTATGTTCTGTAGCAGTAATAGGGACCAAAGACATGAACTCTGAAACCTGCTACTGTATAGCCAGCGACTCAGACATGGCCCTGTGACATCACCATGGCCCTAGATGGCAGGGCTGACTTCTCCTAACAGGCTACTCTTCCCCACCTTGGAGTCTCCAGTTCCATCTCTCTTCATAACTCGTTTTACTACTCTTTCTCTCCCTTCTGACCAGCACATGTTAGTACATTACCATGGCGCCTTTGGCAGGCTAGCCATGCTGCTTGGTGGAACTCTGGATGACATCCTTCATCTATCCTGGGTGGTGTGGTGTCAAGAGGTAGCCATGACCTGCCTGTGCCATGCACTGGAGAGAAGGTCTGTGGGTGACATGATGGTCCACAGGTCTCTGTCTGTCCTCCTCCTCCTTTGCTGTGCTGCCTGGATGGGATTAGATTTGATTTAACTTTTCTGAGTCCTAGGCTTTGGTTACCAAACCAGGCATCCATCTAGGATGAACAAAGGACTGACATCTTCTCTGCCCCCCTGACTGATATGCGCCACCACCATGAAGGTTCCTCTTTGTGCCCATTGCAGGGAAGGGATGTAGTTATTAAATTGCATTAGGGAATAATCAAAAAGCAAATGATGACAGACAAACAAATAAATGAACAGACACAAACAGCAGTAGACCTTACATCTCAAATCTGATGCAGATAGTAAGAATTTAGAGATGGTTCCTGACGCTGCCTATAGTAGGAAGGCTTGTAGTTGTGGTTCTTCCCTCGAGCACAGGGTATTTCTATCCTCTGTCCCCTTCCCCTTCTCTCTCTCTCTCTCTCTCAACAACAGCCCTGTGCATCAGCTTAAACAATTCTGCCTCTCTGAGAAGATGAGTGTAATGAAGGATATTATGCAGTAGGTTTTGCCTTCTTGAGTTGTTCACAGCAGATGGATCACAAAGTGCCCCAACCTCCTGCTGCTGCTGCTGTATAGCACTAACAGCTGGGCTTCAGAATTGCTCCGAAGAGATTCAGTAAGGGTAGTTTATACCATTTGTGGCATTGGTAGAAAGACTAAGATATCAGTCATAGCACTGTAGTTCAGATGTGTTCCTTGCCTACACTTTGCTCACTCATGAGTAAAAGTGCAAACCCCATTAGGACATAAATGATTCCGTCTGCTCTTATCAACACTGTGTGCACACTGATGCGGGGGAGGCAGAGGAACAAACTCTCCAGCAGGGATATGGATTGCTTTTGGATTTGCAGCTGCAGCTGTTGTTTGCCTTACGTGATGCCTTTCACGGGCCTTTTTGCTCTCACCCATATCTACCCAGCATCTTTTCCTGGCAAGCTCATCCCAGTTACTGACCTAGTTCATGTAGCTCTGAGACTTCCCAGAAATCTGTGGCAGGTTCAATCTTCTACAAGACTCTCACAAAAAAACAGTAACTTCAGTACAACCAAAAAGAAGAGAGAGAGAGAGAGAGAGAGAGAGAGAGAGAGAGTCCTTTTACTTCTTTATAAAACTATTACTTTTTAAAAAGGAGTATTTGAGAAACTTAATCCAAATGCAGTGTACCAGTCAAAGGGAGGCTCTGATTACAAGAGGTATTATTTAAGGAAGTCTTTTTTTTTTTTTTTTTTTGGCTCGGGTTATGTGTTTTGTCAAAGCAAGATGAACAACATCTTAGTAGGTAATGAGTTCAGAAACCACTTCACAATTTGTTCTTGGCTTGATTACCAGAGGCCCTAGGGCCCTGCAACACCCTGGGAAAGCTCTTCAGAGAAAGCGTAGAGGATGCAACATGAACACGACCACAGCTCCCTTCAGGGAGGAGAGGAGAGGACTGCTGTTTCTCCCACTGCCAGCATTTGTGTTTGTGTCCGTAGATCTTGGAAGGAACCTTCGAGGACTTTCAGCAGTTGTCTTGGAAATATGGCAATGACTTTATTTCCCCTGCAAAGGAAGAGAACAGAAAATTGTAAAAAATATAATTTAGACATAAAATAAAAGCACATAATTGTAAGGAAGAAGATCTGGGCATAGATGTCTGTCTACTGGTCTCATCTGTGGGAAGCCCCAGGTGTGATTCCCTATATAGCCCCAAACAGAAAAGAAGAAAATGCATGTACCTTTTGCAAGAAATTTCCTCCAGATAGTGTATAAATACACTATATGTATGGCCACCAGCCATAGTACACAATGTATGTAAGCACAGGCAGGTAAAGTGTGATTATAAATTCAAACATAAACATCTAAGTTACCTACTAATGTTACCAAGTTTTTAAAATATTGATAAATTTTAAAATGGTATACTGGAAAGCTTAATTGTTTTTTTTTTTCATAGGTAATGTAGTTTCATGGGTCCTGAGTGAAATATTTTTGATTTTAGCATTTTACTATTTTAAATTTAGCTTTTAGCATTTTTCTTCGGTCAAAAACAATATGCATGTATATATTCATAAATGTACATTTATCTATACACACAGAGGGCAATGACAATCATAGAAACCTGGGATGAGGTTCCAATTGGATTTTATATTTTCCACACACCGCCAACTAGTTTTTGCTCTCTCAGTCAGCAAATTGGGTTCCACTGTTTTTCTTTAACTAGTTTGGTGACCCAAATGTTACCAAATGTTACCAATGATGTTAGCAGCAACATGGAGAAGAGCAACAGTGCCTCTTAGTCCCCAGAGAGTCTGGATTAATCATCATACAGACAGACATTTACTCCCTAAGGTCAGTGATCTGAGGAGCTCAAAGTACACTTGGGGAACTCTCCGTCTCTTGGAGAACAGAAACAGCACATTAATCCAGCAAAGGTCAACATTCTGGGAATGGGAAAGAACATTTTCAGGGAATACAAAACTGATATCTTTGGGAAGGAACTCCTCACTCCAGCCTCCAATTGTCAGACCCACATATCTCATTTCAGATGCTGATGCTGCTTCTTGCTATCTGAGCAAGCACTATACATTGTAAGGTAGTCCTTCACACTTCCAAGTTTTCATGTCTAAGGCTTGACTTTGATCATTCTCACAACCAGCAATTCATTGTTGTTTCATAAGCTGTCCTTCATCTTTCTTTAGACAATGGCTTCTGGATGATGCTGTCCATAGAAAAACTAGTCAGTCTTGTGCATCTGAGTCACTGGTTTTGCTGTAAAATAAGCTTTTTTTTGGTCAGAAGCCACATAAGTTGGGGTAGTAAGATAGAAAATAAGGTATTCAGTAAATATGCAGGTGGCAATGCTGGCAGAAGCGTTGTGAGGGAGGAAAACAAAATCATATCCCAAGTATTCATTCCAAGATGGCAGTAATCCAGTATAATCATTCTGCCACTAAATGGTTCACTAGTCCCCTAAGAGAGGCTTGCTTGGTTGGAGGCTCAGAATTGGTCTAGATTGTTGGTTGAATAACCATTTAATGCAGTGGTTGTCATATGAGCATTAGGAGGAAGAAAAAGAAACTTCAGTTGTTTTGAATACATCCTTTTCTGCTCATGATACTCATAAGTCCAGTACAGGCTTTAAAATGACACTGAGAAAACCTAGGAAGGAAGTCAATTCTGCACAATGCAGAATGTTCTAAGTCTTCCAAAGTCTCCTCTGAAATGGTTTAATGAACATTTGCATATACTTTGCAAAGAAAGCTGGATCACCAAGTGGTCTACTTACTCTATTCAAGACTGCTCACCCAGATTTTCCATGTGTCATTGACCATTAACTACTACACACTTGTACAGTTAAAGATGTAATTGTTCTTAACATTCTAATTACTAAAAACCCATTTTCTCACTGTCTCTAACATCATTTTTGAGTGGAACTTCAGTAAAATTGTAACATAATTTCATGTGATGAGATCTACATCACAAGTTTTTCTAAACCAAATCTCAATGGCTTTCTGCCTTAGACACCTGAAATCAGAGGAACAGTCAAGCAGGAACCTTGGGATATTTGATTTTCTCTGATATGTTTGAACTAGGTTTTATGTACACTATTTAAAGCTGGTCATAAAATGATATTGTCCATGGCCAATTTTATGGAAGTAAGACACAGTTTATAAGAAACAAAAGGAGTATAGTTAAATTCTTGCCTATAGTAATTTATCCTCCCACTCCAAGGGCAAAAGCTGAAGATAGGAACTAATACTTGAAAGTAAAATGGTTAGCTCTACTTTGCATTCAGTGATACTCAGGGATAGCCAGATGAGGTGGTACATACCTGTATTTCAATACAGTATTAAGCAAGTGGGACAGAATGACTACAAATTCAGATTTTGCTTTATAAACAAACAGACAATAATAAATGCCATTTTGATATATTTTATTAGACACTTAAGAGGTTTCCAGAAGTGCTAGAGAATTCTAAGTATCTTCTGAATCAAATAGATTACAAATTCCAAGCAACAGAAAACATGCCTTACATTTCAAGCTAACTCTCACACTTTGTCCTTTTTTTTTTCCTTCATTATAAACACACAAAAAATGTAGCTTGTACTACTGGCAAAAAGTTGAAATATCTTAGACTTTTATGTTTGCTGCCTTCAGAATCAAAGTCCAACTAAGGGAAGCAGAGTTAGTTCAGGCAGAGTTAGTTCAGTTTTCCTTCTCTCTCTCTCTCTCTCTCTCTCTCTCTCTCTCTCTCTCTCTCTCTCTCTCTCTCTCTCTCTCTCTTTCTTTCTCCCTCTTTCTCTTTGTTGGACACACACACACACACACACACACACACACACACGCACACACAAACACTTGCAGGAGTACCTGAGTTTGACCCATAGTATCCACAGAAGAAGCCAGTGTGTCATATACCGTCTATCCTAATTATAGGAAACAGTGAATGAAGGATTATTTGGACTTCCTTCTTGGCCAGTCCTGTCAAATAACTTTGCTCTTTGTACAACTGAAAAACCCAATTTAAAAATATACCATTGAGTATGATGGAGAAAGATACCCAATATTAACCAAGACTCAGCATTACACTATTCATCTGTTGTAAATACACACAGGTATATAGGCATGGGCATACATATATGAACATGTAACATACAACTCACTCTCTCTCCCTATCTCTCCTTATAAAGTTTGCAACTCAAAATGGTACTATATGGAATGATAACTCTTTATTTTAACATGTCCAATGTATCACATGTGGTACCTAGAAAAATCTACCAAACCAAAATCTAAATTTTCAAAAGAATTTTCCTTACTCTGATGCATATGTATCCTAAGAACATATTCATAGTCACTGGTACTTCAAGCCTTCAAGGTCCAAGTGGCATGATGTCCGCAGTCTAATGAACCAAAAAGTATTCTGTGTGATAATTCCTAGAAAACCTATTCTGAGAGAAACATAAGATGATATCATTCTCAGATAATATGATGAAGATGTAGTGTCCTCCTTGAAAAATGAAAGAAAATTACTTTCTGTTGCTATTTGTTAATTATTCCAAAGGAGGGAAAATGGTCCAGGCAGAGAACTGCATGCTGCATGTTAGACACTAAATTGATTTATGGCAGTGAAGATAAGACATCTGGAACAACAGCTGAAATTAGAGTCATTGCCCGATTAATCACATGGCAATAAAGGCATATTCTACTGGATTCATATATTGTCTGCATGATGCAAAATAGTTGAAATGTTATTTTAACAATTCAACTTGAATTGTTAAATATTTGTTAGACTTCACAGTAGTTTTTAACTGTACAGAATTTGACATTTAATTGTTATTTATCCTATTTGTTTGTTTGTAATAGTGGAAGTTGAAATAACTATGTCCTGCATGTTAGTCAAATACTCTTGTCACTAAGCTATCTCTCAATGTTACTTAGCCTCTTTGTGTTTGTGTATGCACACATGAGAATGTCACAGCACATGTGTGTGTAGACACTACTTACATTGGTTTTAACCTTACACCATGTAGGTTTGGGTGCTAAAACTTTAGGCATCAGGCCTGGCAGCAGGTATATCTCAGTTCATTTCTTTTAATTTCCATTGAGATAAAGTTGCTCAGCTGAGCAAACTGGCCTTTACTTGGCTTTGTAGATCAGGCAGTTCTTGAAGTGCAGACAGTTCACTCAGTGTTCTGAGGTGGTATTACAAGGCTGAGCTGAAGATGAGCTCTTCCTCAATTTCTGCTTGTTCCTCCCTACTAGGATCTCTGCCTTCTGCACTGCATGAAACAAACATGGGGAATTTCTCAGCATATTTATGTATCTTCCAACATAATAGATATTCTTTGCCAAATTCCAAATTTTAAAACATTCAGTTTTGGCCAGTGTCTCCTGACATTATAACCCTGTGGTTATAACTAGATATATATAAACTGATTGTCAAAACAAAATAAAATAAAGACAAGCATTTATTTACCCAAGGTGAACCTAATCACAATGAGACCAAAAATTGCTAGGTCATTTTGAAGCATTGTGGATTAGTCTTAGTTCCAGGAAGAAGTTCAAAAGTCCTTGCTCAACTGGGCAGTGGTGGTGCACACCTTTAATATCTGAAGTTGGGTTCAGAGGCAGAGCTCTATAAGTTTGAGGCTAGCTTGGTCTATAGGGTGAGTTTCGGGAAGGCTGAGTTTACACAAAGAAAGTTTGCCTCAAAAAACAAAAAACAAATAAACAGCAAAACAGCACATCACTACCACTGCCAGTAGAAACAGCAAAACAGTAACAAGTAGCCACCTTGTTCTTATTCAGTTCATGATCATATGTCTGATCATTCAGTTCATGATCAGACAACAGTCTGAAATAACTGTACTCACCTTTGAGAATTTGTTGAGGTTTTCTATCCTTGTACAAAAGGTTCTAAACCTATAAACAGGATTAAAGTGAGGGAATTTGAGTGAGAGTCTATAATATTTCACCCCAATGACTCAAGTATCTATCATTAACAGAACATTTTTAATCATATATCAGATGAATATGTAAATAAATCAAGTACATATTTCCCAGGCTGCTTCTCCATCAAGATCTATCTTCTCTCAGTCAAACAACTCTGCCTCTACAGTTCTGCAATTCTCTCTGGAAGGCTGCTGTTGCTTCTTGGGCACTACATTCTAAGATCTTTGATTGCAGAAATGCACCCGAAAGCTCAGCACTCAGCAGTCTTGAGACAAAAGGCGTGTGAGTTTGAGGAGAACCTGTCTCCAAAAACAAAAATGGCAGCCTATAGAGGTATTTTGCATCTGTAACTCCAGCCCTTGAGAGGCTGAATCAGGAGGCTTTCCATGTAGGCCAGCCTAGACTACAGATTAATGACCCAATTAATAAGATGTGAAAATGAGGGTTCACTTCAGTGGTTGTCACATTTTCAAGCATAGGACAGATACCACTGTGCTTTCCATTGAAACAAACTCACTTTACAGTTATCACTGAAAGCTTTGGTGAAGTGGGGCTGCTCTAAAATGCAGGTACACAGGCAAGGGAAGTAAGTGATTCCATTCTGTGAAAAATCATTTTCAATATTACTCCACTGGGTTTGAGGTTTGCTAATGTGTGATATAATAAACATGTTATAGCATATTGAAGTCCCAGTTGCTGTGTTCAGATTTAAGTCAAAATACTGGGTAAAATATTGGAGCCACTCCAAGATGCTGCAGGTAGCACATCCTCCATAGAATCTCCCAGAAAGTACTCATGACAATCATCTAGCCTGGCACAAGCTACTTGCTTTCATCATGCCATAAAACAATTAGAATCATTCTTACTTATATTCTTCCCCTTATACATATTAATGTGACTTTGGAGAATATTGTCTTTGGAATGGTTTGTGTCACTTCCCCTGGTTATGCAACACAATCCCAGCTTCTCTGGTAATCCTCTAATTGCCTGACTAGAAGCAATGAAAGTAGTTGAGGGCAAGCCGAATAAAGTCAGAATGGCCTTGTGGTGTGCTTTCCATGTAAAATGCTCACCTCAGATTTACTTTTTTCCAACATTTGGTCACTAGGCTACTTTGGGTGTTGTAGAACATCCAGGCTTTAATTTTTAGTCAACAGAATTGGGCTATTGCAGGGACAATGAAAGCCCTATCCACTTCCTGTTCTGGCTAAGCTCTCTGCTTCTGGGTCTGGGCACCTCTTAAGAAGCAGCAGTCACTTGCTTGGCTGTCACATAGATGCTCTGCTAGGTGTTTCCTCTACTGTGATGGGTGGTTCTCTGAAACCATGAGCCAGAACTCCTGTAATTACTCATGCCAGACATTTTATCAGGGTGACAAAAACAGCAAAAAACATACCTTTGAAAGTCACACAATTTAGGTCAATTAGAAACTGTAGAACATGAGCTGCTTCTGGTGGGAAACTAAAGTTCAGTGGATGTAGGTTGGTAAAAATTTGCAGGTTCCCTTCCAAGTACTAGGGTTATCATGCTCCTTAATCAATATCTGAACTTTTGCTTGAAAGACATATCATAAGAACCGAACAGTTTTCCTTTTAAGTTTGTAACTTACACAATCAAACATTATTTTTGTTGTTGTTTTAAATTAGTAGTACCATATCTGCAAATCAACATGAATGTATTTTTAAGAACACTGAAAAGTGTTACTACTTTTGAATACAAGTGCCTGTACTATTAGCACTGTGTTTTTCTGTCAATTCAGTAGTGCATGTCTCCTATTGGTGCTCCATTTCTTTAAATTCACATTAGTGATTTTATGTTCTGGCAACCAGTATCTTATATTCTGCTGCTGAAGTCAACATGGGGCTCCGAAGCCAATCCTTGCATCCTGCCTGTGACAGTTTGAGGTCAATATGGGACTCCAAAGCCAATCCTGTTCCCTACTTGTGACCATCTGACAGCAATATGGAGTTCCAAAGCTAATATTTGTTCCCTGCCTGTGACAGCCTGAGTTCAATATGGTACTCCAAAGCCAGCCCTTATCCCCTGCCTCTCATAGTCTAAGGTCAATATGAGGCTGCAAAGCCAGTCTTCTTCCCCGACTGTGAGAGTCTGAGGTCAATATGGGACTCCGAAGCCAGCCCTTGTTCCCAGTTTATGAAAGTCTGATTCCCAGTTGTCATTTGTATTATCTACTGTATCATCCAGGATTTAGTGACCAATATATAAGACACAAGAAATTTAACAGAGAGAATGAGAATCTTGTAAAACCATCAAAAAAATCTGACTTAGAAGAGGCAGAAAAAATGTACTAGATTCAAGAAATAAAAAACCAAGGGATTTTAAGGGACCGATTGCTAATTTTCTAAACTATTGTCAATACCCAAATCCCCACCAGCTCATTTACAATGCTATTGTTCGCTCCTTTCTTTTGTTAACATTAGGACACAATTCTCCACAATTCTCTTACATTTCTGTACAGGTTACAAAGGCTGACATTTACTAATACCTTTCTAGATAATATAGCAGATAACCATGGAAGAGATGGTGTCTTCTTTCAGGACAAAGGTTTTATATAAAATGACTGTAAGACAAAAAAAATAGATGCAGATCTAGAGAGATGGCTCAGCAGTAAGAGCACTGGCTGCTCTTCAGAGGACCTGAGTTAAGTCCACAGCACCCACATGGCAGCTGGCAACGCTCTTTAACTCCAAGACATCCATGTGCTCTTCTGGCTTCCAGAGATGCCAGGCACACTGATAGTAAACAGAAATTCATGGAAACAACAACAACAACAACAACAACACACACATACTATATGTAAAACAATGCAAAATTTGGCTTCTTGGCTGATACTCTGAATAGGGCATCTTTTTAAATGTCTAGCCCAATATACTCATACACACACAAATAAAAAAGAGTCTTTCAAAGACATTTTAAAAAGTCTTAGTCACTATTCAGTCTTCAGTTTTAAATCAAGAGTGAAATATACTATATCCCCATTCGGTATAACTTTTTCTTCTGAATTAACTATTTGAAATATTTTAAGACTATGAGTTTAGCTATATTTTTCCCCTTGAGGCATTTTTATTTCCTCAAATTTCTGAGATAGCTGTTCTCTATAATAAGACTTATTCTCTGAAGCAGTTGATTCTTAGGAAGTGTTTTATAATTTCCCTGTGAATTCTTAAATTGGAAGAGTGTTTGTACAAAGTGCCTATTATGCTAAATGCAGAAGCATATGAAGCAAGTTCCCAGAAAGAACTATAAAATGCATGTTTGAATAAAGCAGAATTGGCTTAATGAAAAATCCATCAAAATACAGAACATTGAAAATGGAGGTGCCTCTAGGTCTTTTAGTTAGCCCAAGCCTGTCCAATTTCCTTTCTCTTCACATCCTTTGTAATTTTCCTGGTACATAATTTCTCAAACATGGTTAAAGAAAAAGGAACATAGTATCAGTTGATTAAAGAATTCTGCCTCTGATAATACAAACAAATAATTAAGTGTTTTGGAAAAGATATATACAAGCAAATTTTTATGGTAATGTTATTTTATTAGTGAAAACATTTGAACTTCTCATAGATACTCATTGATAATTACTTGGGTGAAAATAGTGATAAATATACATATTGTAATTCTATGTATCACTGTAAACAAAGTCTTGAATATGTACTAGAACATCATTGAAAATGTTTATAATATTGAGTTAATATGATAAAAAGCTTTGAACAAAAGTTTTACGATGAAGATTTGTGTGTGTATGTTTTAAATTTAACTATATATGAGAATTATGAAGATTTTTCTTATAGGTAAATCTTCTTTTATTAAACTATTTCTTTCTATAGTGTGTGTAATGTAAATATAAGCCTCCTTTCTTTCAGCATGTAGGATGTTTCCAGTGGTTACAGAAGCCGGCAAAAGGGAGGGTTTGAAGACAGAAAAAGTATAATTGTAAATCTCACTTTTATTTCCTCAGATAAAGGGATGAGAGTCATACCCAAGCTTTGTGAATATATGACTTGGGCTGACCTCACAGTGTTGTTTAAGCAATTGTTCTTAGACCTAGACCTGGAAGCTTCTAACTTCTGTACAATCTAATTTTCTGCAAGTCTGGACCTTGAAGGCTTCAGTTTCCAGCATCCACTCCTAGCCTAGGCCTAGAATGTTCCGTATCTGAGACTTATTGCCAAATAAACACACTTTTCTAGTTCTTTCTGTACTATGGCTAGCTGGTTCAGCTCAACTTTTCTTGCTGAAATTTCTCTCCAAGGTGACAAATTCAAATTGACTTTTCTTAGCTTATGACTGAACTGCTCTGCTTACAACGACAGCCTTTGAACTCCACAAACTGAACTGTTCTGAACACAACAGAACAGAACAGAACAGATCAGAACAGAATAGAATAACAGAATAGAACAGAACAGAACAACAGAACAGAACAGAATAGAATAACAGAACAGAACAAAATAGAACAGAACAAAAGGACAGAACAGAACTGAATTCTCTTTGCCCCACTGTTCTCTTAAGCAGCCTCTCATTCCTGTCCTCTTGAGAGCTGGATAGATTCCATCTCTGACTCATTCTTTCAAATCTTTCTCTGTCTATCACTTTGTCTTCCCCTCAATTAGATGTCACTGTTTGGGATTAAAGGTTTCTACTAAAGTCATACCTGTATTATAGCCAGAGGATTAGGTGTATTTCTGTTCCAGATGATTCATAACTTTGAATGTGATCCCTTGCCAGAGCTGCCATGTTGCAGGATTAAAACTCTTCTAAATCTTTAACCATTCTGCTTAAGCTAAAAAAACAATATACAGCTCAACTATTACAATAGAAACAAGTATTAATTTCACAATCTTAACAGTCTTAATGTCCTTATAAAGATCATTGATGCGATGATCCTTCATAACTGCTGTCCTGATCATCTGTCCTTCAGCAAATGTCCATTTCAGCACCAAGTTTTCCAGTTTGCCAGTCTGATAAATGATCTGTCTTTTGTCAGCCATTTTGTTGAGTTGTCCTGCCCCATTCTGGAGGCATGAGTATCATCTCTCTGCATCATCTGTATTGCTATCTTTCTGTATTCTTTCTTCTTGAGTCATGCTTTTCAGGTGGAAGATTCTCTTACTCAAGCAAGAGCCCAAATTATCACAAAACCTTTTCCCCAACAATAACACATCCCCTGACTTCCACTCTGATGTTAAAACATCTTTAATGTATACAACTTTATCTAATTCAGAAGCTTTTCTACAACTCAGTATTCAGGTAAACTCTCATTTCTGTTTATCAAAGTACAGTTAGATCTTTATAAATCCATAATAAACTAGGCACTTAAGCACTCACATTCCATTTCCAGCTCCATGCCAGAAAGCTGGGTCCTTGTCCATTTAAACATAAAAACAATCAAGCCATATTATATGTGATGTCAACATACATTATCAGTTGAGATAGGCTCTCTTCTGAAATTATTAATCCCATGTGGATCTCTATGGCTCTATCAGCCACATAAGAACAAAATAGAATTTTTGTTTAATTTTCCTATTTGACCTTCTGGTTCCACATATTTAATTTGCTTTCACTTTGTTTTACTAGGGATAATGTACCAATCCCAAAAACTATATAGACACTTTGTGAAGGGGCCAAATGTAAACTCCAAGATTCTTATGATACTATAATTACATCATCTCCTTTGTCCACCAAACCTTCATTTTCAATATCATTTAATTTTAATATTTGTAAAAGTAACTTATATTCATTAGATGTAATTTTAATCTTGGAGACTTATTGTTGAATAAACTTACCCTTTTGAGTTCTTTCTGAATTCTGGCTGGCTGGTTCAACTCAGCTTACCTCGATACTCCCCTCCAAGCTGACTCATTCAAACTAGCTTCTCTTCTGACTGAATTGCTGAGTGTAGAAAGAGTAGCTCTAATGTCCACAAATAGAGCTACTTTGAAATCATATGCTCTGCTCTGAACTGCATTGAACACAACTGTACTCATCTAAATTGTTGGGACCCAAGAGTCGCTCAGGAATATCAGAAACACTGATTTCAGTTAAACAGGGATGGCTTATGGAACATACACTCCAAGACAGATTGACCAGGGGAACAGCTCAAAGCTGTGTGTTAAATATTTCTCAAGACCAGCTTATAAATGGTAAACATGCAAACATACACAGGTACTAGAAATGTTGCCCAGTGGTCATTCCTGACTCAAGCCATTTTAGACATAACAGTTCATATTGATCTTTAATTTGATGGGTCGTATGTGAAACATATAATTGAGGAATTTCTTAAGATTAACAGGCATCAGAACATACAGAACACAATGTGGTAACCCTAGTTAAGACTCATTGCAATGGAACCAGAAAGGTCAATCTTCTGTTGCTAAGCAAGGTTTTCCATGGGTGGATGGGATAACAACCCAGCCACAAACCTTAGATCCATAATTTGTCCTGTCTACAAGACATTCAGGAGCAAAAATGGAAATTGAAGGAATGGCTAAACAATGACTGTCCCAGATTGAGACTCAGGCCATGAGAGAAAGCCCGGTCCTGACACTATTACTAATACTCTGCTATACTTGCTGACAGGCACCTAGCTTAACTGCCATCTGAGAAGCTTCACCTTGCAACTGATGGAAACAGATGTAAAGACCCACAACCAAACATTAGGTGGAGCTCAGGAAATCCTGTGGAAGAGGGGAAGGAGATTAAAGGCACCAGAGTGGTCAATGATACCTATAGAATCAACTAACCTTAATCCACAGTGCCCACAGAGACTGAATGGCCGAAGAGACTATGCATGGCATGGACCTAGACTCTCTGCTAACAGTTGTACAGCTCTGTCTTCATGTGGGACTCCTAATAGCAGGAGAAGAGATTGTATCTGACTCTGTTGCCTGTCTTTGAATCCATCTCCCAACTGGTCTGCCTTACTTAGCCACAATAGGTGATACTGTACATTAGTCATATAGCAACTTGATACGACAAAGCAGGTAGATATCCATGGGAGGCCTCCCCCTTTCTTTGGAGAAAAGGAGCAGGTAATGTGTAGTGAGGTAAGAGGGAGATACTATGAGGAGAGGAGGGAGACAAATATACAATTGGAATGTAAAATAAATTTTAAAAATTTTAATTTGGACAAAAAGGAAACAGTCCTAATGGTTTCTGCATGGCATTGCTGGGTTCCTCACACAGGATATGGACATAAATTTGCATGAATGTATTCCTTCTTGAAGAATAAATTACCTTAATTCATCAAAATCTACAAGGCACATAAAAATTTCCAATTGTAAATATTGGAATTATTTCTAATTATTTCTAATTAGATATTATTTCTAAATATCTAATTATTTGGACATTTTGTAGCCTTTCTACTTCCTCCTCCTCTTCTTCCTCCTCTTCCATCTCCTTCTCCTCTTCTTCTCCTCTTCTTCCACCTCCTCCTGCTTCCTAAGGAATCCTCACATGCTCACCTTGTGTGCTACTGGGCCAAACTTTAGTGGCAACAATATGTATATTAGGAAATTATACATTTCCACAAAACAATGTTTTTTACTCTCCTTTCTCAGTTAAGTCTTTCAAAACCTAAACACTGGTTGATGGAAAGCTTCCATTGAATTTTACTATGTGTCCTCCATCCGTCAATTGAATGTTTCCTTCTTTGTTTCCACTGCAGTTAAGTTACTAATTTAAATTCTCTCACCACCATTTTTTTCCTAGCTTGGTACTTCTCTTGACCAAAATTAAAATTGGATAAACCACAAAAATAATAAAACAATAGATAACAACAACTAAAAATCTTACCTTGAACCTCTTCACATTCCTTCCCTGAACAGATAAAATAGCTAATTTTAACTTAGAAATGAAAATGTTACATGGTACATTTTATTGCTGGTTTAAACAAATGAGTAACCAAGCATAGAAAGCAAATCACATGACACAAATGTCTAACAGAATTGTATATCCTGAGCTTCCTTCCTATGCTATAGCAACCAGAGACTGCTAGTTCTATATAACACGTGATGGTAGAACAACAACAACAACAACAACAAAATCATTTCTTTTCAATATTGCTCTAAGTCTTTCCATAAGCCTTACTGTGAAGGTAGACTCAAAGAAAAAACAAAGTCTAACAATTAAAGTGGTAAAAGTAGAATTTACACAGGAGCTATAGGGGGAAAGATATGTATGGTTGTTTGAAAGAAAATGGCTCTAAAGGCCCACAGGAAGTGTGTGCCTTAGGAGGTGTTACCATGCTGGGGGAACATAAAACCAGTGGACTTTGAAGCCTCAGAGGCTCAAGCCTGGCCCAGTGGCTTATTCTCCCTGCCTGCTGCTAACATTGGTAAAACTGTCTAGCACCATGTCTATTGACCATACTTCCTGACATGATAAAAATGGACTAAACCTCTGAACTCTAAGCCAGCCCCAATTAAATAGTTTTGTTTATCAGAGTTGCCATGGTTGTGGAGTCTCTTCAAACCAATAAAACCCTAACTAAAACAACACCTTAATACAGAATTGAATTAAATTCTATATACAAAGAAGAGAACTAGCGTCATTGAACAAAGTGGGCCTAGATGAATAGAAAAATTCTAAGAAAGGTATCAGAGTCTAGGTTTATTTTCTATAAATTGACCTTAAGAATACTACAGTAATTAAGCTCTTGGAAAAACTCCTCCATTACAGTGCCTGATGAATCTACTTAGGCCTTTATACTAAGTTTGATTATTAGAAACATTCTTTCTTGCTTTGAAAAAAAAATATGTCCACTTCTGATTCAATTGCGAGTTTCTCCTTAAATACCAACGGAACCATCTGCTGGAACTTGGTAAAACAGGATATTTGATTAGTGAAGTTAAAATTTACACATCATGAGCAGAATTTCTGAAAATGAAAAGAAAAACAAATATGAGAAGTTAGAACTGGGGTTCCTAAGCCCAGAGGGCTTAGGTTAAGAATATTCTAAATGTTTGGCAAGAGGATGACGGGGCAAACTGGTTGAGTTCCCAAGATGTGTTTTGAGTGTCTCTGTAGATAGAACTGAGTGTTCTCAGCTAACTGCCCATGTGGTCTCTACAGCCCCAGGCAGAGAGTTGGCCCACACATAACATAATCCATTGTGTGGATTCTTCCAAGTTTATATTAAATTATCAAACTTTAGTCTGAAGAACTTCAGAAACAGAGTCTTATGTCTCCATATCAGGCTAATGGGAACAATACCAACTTTAGTTTGGAGAATTATGATCATATATGATTATATATGACAGGTTACTAAGAGTACTTAAATCTGACAGCCTGGCACAGACTCCATTTGAATTTCTAGGGTGAATCATTTTTGTGAATTTCCAAACACTTTTTTTTTAAATTGGTCAGTTTTTTTTTTTTTAAATTGGTCAGGAAGTAAGACTTTCCTTTTGTTATCGCTGATAAGAATACCATAAGCCAGGGGCTGGGCTGTTTTTCCAAGACTGTTTTTTAAATATTGTTTTCATAGCATCAACTTCAGTTCCCAAAACCAGATTTTATGCACATTATTCTCTAGTATGACATTTCAAAGCCTTGGTAATACAACCAATGTTCCCAATTATGCCTTGTTACAACAAGAACAGATTCTTATTGAACTTATGCCAATAGCTAATTGCCATGAAAATATGAATATTCAATAAGACTTTCCAAATCCTAAAGGCATTGAGTAGGAAGGAGAAAATGTAAGTGTTTAATTTCTGTTTACAACAGAACAGTAATATAAGAGAGCAGAGTAAAGTAGCTGCATAGCTGGAAAGAAAAATGATCAAACTGGTGTGTTCCAAACTGCCACTCACAATGGTGGATCAATATGGTCAGAAAACAATTAAGCGCTGCATTGATGGTCTGCATTTCCTACTTAGGTCAGAAGTACACTCTCAAGGTTTTATGTGGCATGTCATGGGAAAGCACAGTAGTCCTGATATTAGTGGTAAATATGTACAGAAGAAAATCACAGAAGGGTAGATGCTTTAGAATGTCTATGCTTAAAATTTTCATGAGAATTCCTAAGGAAAAAATTATAAGACTTTTCACCTATGATTTTAATAATCATAACGCTAAAATCATACTAAAATGTGTTTAAAGGAGTATTCATCTTTCTTTATTAATAAAGATTTTCCTTCACACTAACTATGGAGAATTTATAAAAGTTGCCATTAAATATCCTAATTAGGAGCTGTACATAAATTCTTTCAAAGACAAGATTTGTATTAAAAAATTACCTTTAACAGACATAAATGCTAATGGGCATGGAATTTTCAAAAGTTTGTATGTGTTAAAGACACATGATATCCAAAGTTTCCCCAAAACATGATTTTATTTTCTGTGACATAAAAAATATTTTGACTTTTACCAAGTTCTTCATAGAACTCATCGGCTTCCCTCAATTTATCCATGTGTCTGTGAGACAAAAATCTCCCAAAACTGAGATTTCTAGGAAAATGTGTTTGATAGTGCCTTCCTGAGATACAGCTTAGAGAAATGAGAGTTGAGGCAAAGCTGAGGTTACTGTCTTTGCCCCAGATACGTCTACCAGGAGGTCGAGAACTGATAGGAGCTTTCACAGCTGTCTCAACGGTCAAAGGGTTGAGCTACATATTTGTTGCCATAGCAGTCACTGGAAAAGAGAATAACCTTGCAAGAGGCACAGTGACAAGTTTTGGAAGCCCCTGGACAGAATACTACAAAACAAGGCACACTAGGTACCAGGAAGTCTCCAGGTCATCCCAAAATCTGAGCAAGCATTTCTTTTGATTCTTGATCTTGGACCTATTTTTTCCAGAATAGCAGTTTCCTGAGTTTTATTCACCATTTTTGATAATTGAAATATGAATTATTATGTAATATTAAAACAAACTGTACACTGTCACATTTTTTTTCTTTTTTTTTAAGGTGAAAATTTGGAGTAATGTTGAGAGTTCATCCATTATTGTGTCAATAAAATTCAGAAAACAGACTGGCATAGAACAGTTCTCCATAAATGCTAAATGTGTAAAACAGTGAGCACTGAGTGCTTACCTCATTTTTTCCTGTTCTTTTCACAGTGTTTCTCTGCATGTCATTCTGCTGCAAAATATATTTGAATAGAAAATAAGTCCTTCAACACAGTTTAAGGATATCCACTTTTTAATTACAGCCTGTACTTGTCATAAATTTTAAGCATGCCTTAAAAATCATCACTTATATTTTAAAATTAAATCCTTGATTCAATAGAAAAAAATTCCCCATGTCTGTTCAGCTTGTGACTACGCAATTACCAACCCGATTTTGAGGACACACAGACCCAGGGAACACAGTCTTAAAAAATATTTTCAATTTCTTATCTCTTTCAGGATGTTCTAATTTTCTGACTTTCTTGGTACAATTACAAATTTCCCTCAGAGCACTGATAACTTATCTGAAATTGTGTAGCATTTATATCTTCTTAAGGGAGTGTTTACTTTTAATCTTCTCCAAAGATTTTACTTCCTGCTGCTGAATCACTGGAGATAAATAGTCACAGCAGTGGTGGTTATTCCTGGTTTTTAATCAACCTGCAGAGTTTTAATGTCTTTCTCCTGTTTTAAATATGTTTTATTTTCCTATTTATCTTCCCTCATATAATTACTTATTACCTGGGGACTTTTCTTTTGCAGACCACTGTGTATGCTGAGCTATTTGAGTTCTACAGGGATCAGAAAGAAACTGTTCAGTGATGGCAACACAAACTAATCATTTACAATTTTTTCTACTCTATCGAAGTGACATTCACACTTTGATAGATCATTCTAATATTTATACTAATATTCTGCCTTTCATACAAAATATTTTTACATTTTTTTAACTTACAAAAGAAAAATTTATCAGGCAATTGTCTATAATCAAGCCACAAAAACAAACAGGAGTCAAATCAAATGTAGCTTATTGATGTATGCTATTGCAATGCCACAAAAGCATGCCCTTCCTTCTTTAGCTGACACTCTCAAACCATAACTCTATTGACCCTGTAATTTTTTATAACTCTACTTTAATAAAGGATTAGACCAAATGAAGTAGTATTGTGAGAAAATGCAATTCTTTCCTGTAACCTTAACAAGTTAGAATTCTTTTCTACAACGTGACTATGATTGAATGTAGGAAGGCCATTTTAGATTTTAAGAGAAGTCTTCTAAAGTGAAAAGCATTTTTATAAATGCATCTACATTCGTTTCCCAGACTATAAGCAAATGGCAAGAAACTAAGAAAATAAAGAATAAATGTTTGACCAATATGAAACACCTTAGCAATCCACCAATCATGGATGATCTTGATTATCAACTTAATGAAATTAAGAATTCACTAGGAGACTGAACCCAAGACATATCTTTGAGAGAGTTTCAACAAAGCTTCAACTCAAATGAGGAGAGCTACCCTGAATATGGGCAGTCTGAATAAAAGAGAGAAAGCAGCCATCATTATGTGCTTCCTGATTGCAGATGTGCCCAGGTACCTCAGGCTCCTACTGCCATGATGTCCCCATCGTGATCAACTCTCTTCCCAAAACCTGAGAGAGTTTGAGGCCCCCAGAATACTTTTTTCTTCTTTTTTTTATTTTTAATGCTATATTTCTTTCATTTTTAATTCATTTTATTTATTTCTATGTACATGGGAATTTTGGCTGGCTTTTCGTCCATCAGTTCATCACTTGCATGTCTGGTGGCCAAGGAGATCCGAAGAGCACTAGAGTTATGGACAGCTTGAAGCTGCTGTTTGGGTGCTGGAAAGCAAACCCAAGTCCTGTAGAAGAGCAGTGTTTTTAATGGCTGAGCTATCTCTCCAGCCCCACAAGTTTTCTTTAAGTTACTTTTACAGAATATTTTGTCTCAACCATGAGAAAAATGTAACAAAACTACATATTTTATCCTGACACTGAAAAAAAATACATATTTAAAAATGATTTTCAGAGCCCATACCCATTTGTACCAGGGAGCCAGGACACTCCACAGCCTTCTGTGCATAGCTTGCCAGGAGAGCAAGATCTTCCATCAGTGCTTTCATTTCTGAGTGCAGAGGTGAGATCTCCACCTTCTCTCTGGAGGGAACCTGCTAGGAACACACAGGGTATAAGATCAGTGGAGCAGCTGGGACAGAAGTCTTCCTGCCACCATTTGCACGAGGGAGCCGGGAAACTTCACAGCTTTCTGTGCATAGCCTGCCAGGAGAGAGTGATCTCCCAGCAGTGCTTTCACTTTTGAGCTCAGAGGAGTAAGGACACAAGCTTACAGGCCCACAGGAGAAACAAACTCACCCAGAGACAAGAATACCAACTAGCAGCAGATGGCGAGAAAGGCAAGCACAAGAATCCTACCAAGAGAAACCAAGGTCACATGGCAACATCAGAACCCAGTTCTCCCACCACAGCAAGCCCTGGATACCCCCAACACATGGGAAAAGCAAGAGTTGGATTTAAAATTGTATCTCACAATGCTGATAGAGGGCTTCGAGAACAACTTAAATAACTCCCTTAAAGAAATACAGGAGAACATGGATCAAAAGACAGAAGCCCTTGAAGAAGAAACACAAAAATCCCTTAAAGAATTACAGGAAAACACAAATAATCAAGTGAAGGAACTGAACAAAACCATGCAGGATCTAAGAGTGGAAGTAGGAACAATAAAGAAATCACAAAGTGAGACATGTCTGGAAATAGAAAACCTTGGAAAGAAGTCAGGAGTCATAGATGCAAGCATCAACAACAGAATACAAGATAAAGAAGAAATAACCTCAGGTGCTGAAGATACCATAGAAAACATTGACTCAACAGTCAAAGAAAAAGCAAAATGCATAAAGCTGGTAACCTAAAACATCCAAGAACTCCAGGACACAATAAGAAGGCCAAACCTAAAAGTTATAAGTATAGATGAGAGCAAGGATTTACATCTTAAAGGCCCAGTAAATAATTTCAACAAAATTGTAGAAAACTTCCCTAACCTAGACAAAAAGATACCCATGAACATTCAAGAAGCCTTCAGAACTCCAAACAGACTGGATCAGAACAGAAAGTCCTCCCAGCACATAATAATCAAAATACCAAATTCACTAAACAAAGAAAGAATATTAAAAGCAGTAAAGGAAAAAGGGCAAGTAACTTATAAAGGCAGACCTATCAGAATCACAACATACTTCTCACCAGAGACGATGAAACCTAGAAGATCTTGGGCAGACCTCATACAGACCCTAAGAGAACACAAATGCCAGCCCAGGTTACTATACCCAGCAAAACTCTCAATCATCTTAGATGGAGAAACCAAGATATTCCATGATAAAACCAAATTTACACAATATCTGTCAACAAATCCAGCCCTACATAGGAAAATTGATGGAAAATGCCAACACAAGGAAGGCATTTCTACACCCTTGAAAAAGCAAGAAAGTAATCTTCCAACAAATCCAAAAGAAGATACCCACACAAACATAAAAATAACAGGAAGCAACAATCACTATTCCCTAATATCTATTAACAACAAAGGACCCAACTCCCCAATAAAAAGACATAGGCTAACAAAATATTTCTCATTTAAATCTTCAGTTTTATCAGAAAATGTTTGTAATTCCTCTTTTAATTAATTTAGTAATGCTTTTATGTCTACCATCCTATCTGCATTGTTTTTCATGATAAACTTCAATTTCAGTGTCTATATACTTCCTCTATTTTATCAGAAATGTTTTCAATGTAAATCTTTGATTTTATCATGTTTCTAATTCCACCTTCAATTAATTTAGAAGAGTTAATAAAGAATTTTTATATCTACCATTTTATATGTAAAGTTTTCCATGAAATAGTCAATTTTAAGGTGTTTGTCTACCTATTTCTTGAATTTTACCAGAAATATTTTCTATGTAAATCTTCAAGTTTATCTGAAAATGTTTATAATTCCACCTTCAATCATCTTAGAATATCTTTATACCTATCATTTTATCTATATAATTTCCATGAGAATCTTTAATTTTAACATATTTTTCTATATATTTCTTCAATTTTATCAGAAATATTTTCCATGTAAATCTTCAAGTTTATCAGAAAATGTTTATAATTCCACTTTCAATCAACTTAGGAATACTTTTAAACTTACCATTATTATATTGATATAAAATTTTCCATTATAATCTTCAATTCTAACATGTTTTTCTACATTTTTCTACAATTTTATCAGAAATATTTTCCACGTAAATCTTCAATTCTATCATAAAAATTTCTATCCCATATTTCAATAAATTTAGCAATGTTTTACAAGTCTAGCACTTTACTCTTTAATTTTTGATGAAAATTGTCAATTTTAACATGTTTATTTGAAATATTTTCCATGTAAATCTTTTATTTTATCATAAAGTGTTTTTACTTCCCTTTACTTCCCTTTTCAATAAATAAAAAAATGATTTTCCGAGTTTCATTGTATTCAAAAACAACTTCTCACTATCTTTAGCTAAACTTGTGCATAGAATTAGACTTACACATTCTGTCTATAAACCTTTGCTCAATAAGCAATATATTTTTAAATTATGACTTATTCAAAGCTTAAGAAAAAATACTAAATAAAAAGCAAAATAAAGCATTTGAATTTTGATTGGTGGGAGGACTTTTCAGGTTTATGTTGAAGAAATTAAATGAAAACAAAAAATCATCTTAGGTAGTAAGTTGTCATCTTATTGCATTTTATTTTGAACATTTATTGTATGTAGTGATAGTGGAAGATAGTGGAGCTAAGTCATGCACAGTTCCTACCTATAATCCTAGTTTTCAGGATACTGGAGCAGGAGAATTGCTTTAAATTCAAGGTAAACCTGAATTACAACAACTCTGACTATAACATGAATCCCTGTCTCAAAAACAAATACAAAAACAAAGCAAAATAAATAAACAAGAGAACATAGAACTAAATGCAAATAGAATAGGGTCAGTCTGAAATAAATATTAGGATTCTGCTGTACTTTTTTTGTTAGATATATTCTTTATTTACATTTTACATGTTGTTCCCTTTTCTTGTTTCCCCCTGATAATTCCCTAACCCATTCCTGCTCCCTGTGTTCACCAACCACCCCTCCCTGCTTCCCAGTTCTGGTATTCCCCTACACTGAGGCATCTAGCCTTTTCAGGACCAAGGTCCTCCCCTCCCTCTGATGTCCAACAAAGCCATCCTCTGCTGCTTATCCATCTGGAGTCAAGGGTCCCTCCATGTGTATTCTTTGGTTGATGGTGTAGTCTCTGGGAGCTCTGGGGGCGGTACTGGGTGACTCATATTGTAGTTCCTCCTATGGGGCTGCAATCCCCTTCAGCTCCTTGGGTCTTTTCTCTAGCTCTTCCATTGGGGACCCTGTGCTCAGTTCAATGGCTGACTGAGAGTGTCCCCCTCCGTATTGTATTGTCCCTTCCCACACAGCATTGAGCTGGACTTCTCAGCCCTTAAGTATATATATATATATATATATATATATATATATATATATATATATACACTCTTAGTATATATATATACTCTTAACTCCTGATGTATTTTTCAAGCATCATATAAACATGGGGAAGAGATATATTGTTTCCAACGTTTGAGTGAGAATATAATGAATTTGAAAGAAGACTGATTATCAGTTTATATTACTCAAAACTTGGAAATTGAGTGGAAAGTTTAATCATGTTAACTGAAACTATAAACTTCCTTTGGAATATAATGTATGTGAGAGTAATCCTATATGACATTTTAACCTGTAATAGAAAATAAAATAATATTTTCTCATTTCCAAATTTTCTCATCATGTGCAAATAATTCATATAAACTGATAAGCAAAATAGCTAACCTTATAAATACATGTTTTCAAATATTTTATGGTCAATTAATAGGAACATAAAAGAATCTAACTCATGTTAATCATGGAAATGCAAATAAAGGCATACCAGCATGGCACAACGTAGCTGACAGAACAGTACAGTACGTATTATCATTACTTTAGCCTCAGTAGCGTCACAAGGTAGCATATAAGACAGCAAATTATGAGCTTACTTATGCTCACCAGTCATCAGGAAACAGACAACTTCCTGTACTTATAAATGTTGGATCTGCCTGCATCTTCACCATTACATCTAAGGAAATACAGACAACTTCAAGACAGAGTCCCCCTGATACAGAGAGATATTGGAAGTATAGGTAAAGAACATCTATACTATGCATGGTATAGATACACATTCATATATGGGATGATTTCTTTAAGATATCTAGGACTACTAATATTCCATAAACATATACAATGCTTAAAATTTTATGATTTGATCAGAATGTAGAAATCCTGATTATCTTCATTTATTATTTATTAGAAAGGTATTATCATCAGTAAATCATGCATATTCTTTGCAGGTATAATACAAATGTGGCGCTTGCATGTGAATTTAGTTTTCTCTTCTTACTTTCTTTGTATATTTTATGTGTACCAATGAAATATAAAATAAAGACTATGTGCATATTTTAATTTTATTGTCTAGGTTGCATTTTTACTAATATTTTTGTTTCTTGGTTGCTCAATCGTGATTTAAAAGAATGAGTCACTTTAAAAGGAGATTTTTTTTTTTTAGATTATAAGCATAATGTACATGTGTCTAAGGGAAAAATAAAAAAAGAACCCAGGTATCCCTCAACAGAAGAGTGGATGCAAAAAATGTGGTATATCTACACAATGGAGTACTATTCAGCCATTAGAAACAATGAATTCATGAAATTCTTAGGCAAATGGATGGAGCTAGAGAACATCATACTAAGTGAGGTAACCCAGACTCAAAAGGTGAATCATGGTATGCACTCACTAATAAGTGGTTATTAACCTAGAAAACTGGAATACCCAAAACATAATCCACACATCAAATGAGATACAAGAAGAAAGCAGGAGTGGTCCCTGGTTCTGGAAAGACTCAGTGAAACAGTATTTGGCAAAACCAGAACGGGGAACTGGGAAGGGGTGGGAGGGAGGACAAGGGAAGAGAAGGAGGCTTACGGGACTTTCGGGGAGTGGGGGCGGGGCTAGAAAAGGGGAAATCATTTGAAATGTAAATAATTATATCGAATAAAAAAAAAAAGAAAAAAATAATGGAAAAAAAAAAGGAAATCGTTTTCAAAAAACCAGATGAGTAAGTCAGCATAGCCAAAGGGCAGTAGTAACAGGGTTTGCATGCTTTGTGCATTAATGTTTCCATAGCAGCTACCAAATCACATGAGAGTTCAAAGTAATTCCTAATTGCCAAGAAATATTAAAGGGAAACACACCCAACTGTGATAAAAATCTTAAAATCAAGGAAATGCACTGGAGTAGCAGTCTTTGAATCAGGCAGGAGCACCCTCCAGATCTCTTTCATGATCCATAAAACAAGAGAAAAATCATTTCCATGCCACTTTACTGGGACAACCAATGTCACCAGGCTTTGGAAAAGAGTGACATGTGTATCACTAACACATACCAACACAGATAAATTTACTAAAACGTGCAGATTCTTGTATTTCAGCCCTTTATCAGTGAAAGAAACAGTGCTACATTTGCTCCCAAAGTCACATTATGTTACTACTGTGGTGACTATGAAAGCCTGTCATATAGTCCATGCCTAGTATCTTTGCCTTTAGTCCCCTATGTTACCCTTTGATGTTACTGGTACTAAGTACTGAGGCAAACAACTTCAGAAAATAACTATTTTTGTATGTGCACAGTTCCAGAGACATTAGTCTATGCTCAGCAGTCCTGGAGCAAGAAAGAAACATTGGTAAAGACATAACAGAGGAAAGATACTCCCATCATAGAAGTCAGGAAGCAAAACACCAAAGGAGGAAACCAGGAACAAACAATTTCTCAAAGATCTGACAAGTAATATATCTCCTCTGCCAGGGCTTGCCTCCTAATGATCCATTCAGCTACAAAGCACACAAATGGATTAAATTTTTACACATACAACTTTGAGAGGATTTAATTTCCAAACCATAAGAGCATCCTCCATGTCCCCATAGTGATCCCCATCAGCGTGAAGTCAACCACCTGTGAAATCCTTGTACCCATGGTGGTTCTCTTCACTCCTGTCTTCAAAGGAGAAAAGTATTCAGACTTGGCATTTGCCCATTGTCATCTCCAACTTCAGGTTATTCTTTCTCACAGAAAGATACCTTTTTAGGAATCCCACAAGAACTATAGCATACTCTCAGGTCTCATCTTCTGTAGTGTTTCATGTTCACCTCTATTACAAGGCAAATTTATCATAAAAACTGAAAATAATAAAAGTGTATAGGGGCTATGGAAATTGAGGAGATGAAAAAGAAAATTGTCTTCTGGAGTAGTTTTTAATCTGATCATTCCTAATGTAAATGATATCAAAATATTCATTAATTTTTAATGTATATGGCTTATCCTGGTTTGGGGATACTTGGGTATACATCAAAGTTAATCCTCAGATAAACTTCTCTTGAGAGAGCATTTTTTTTTAGAAAAAAAATCGTGTTCAGAGTTATTAATCTTTCAGTGATGTTACTAATATTGAGGCCACATTTTAAATTTAGGCTTTGTTTCTCTAATTTTATTTTTCAGTTGGTTTCTTCTTCCATTACTTCATGACACACACTGTCAGGAAAAAAGTTGACTATGTTTTGTCCCTAGGCTCAGTGTCATATGCCTTTTGGCAAATGATACCTGGCTTCAAAATCAAAGTAGATTTTTGTTTTGTAGAATTTTGCTCCTATGGTAAATAAGCAATGGATTTGGTTGCCAGGAACAAGTTCCTGACTTGGATGGCTGTGAAGGGGCCCAAGGGAAGATTAGAAGTAGAGATAAAATTCAAAATGATAGGGAGGAATGAGGAGGTGGGGTGACAGTCAACCACATTCAGCTATAGCATCTCAAAGAACATGGTGTTTACTAGTCACTTTTATTCATCTATCATGTAAGGGCCAGAAAGAGACCATGAAATTATCTAACTTATGTTAGGGTTACATCACAGAATTTTCACAGTAAACTGAAATTATAAGTCAAAAATGCATCTATTATTACTAATATTGAAAATCATAACACAGACTTACTTAACTTTACTAAGAATACTTTTATTAACATGGTGGTTTAAAGTATTGTACTTCAAAGCTATATTATAATAAGGTGAATATCACATAAAACTTATAGAACATTATACTGAAAACGAAGAATTGCATGGCTTATAAAATTTTAAAATGAAAACTCTCCCATTGGGGATCTTCTATATTCTTATTAGTTTTCACTGGTGTATTATTACTACTTAGCATATTTAGTGTGTAGAGAATGCACAGGGATTCACTTTTTGAATGAAAAAAAGATCAATATTGGTTTTAAGAAAAATTCAGGATAGAAAATTAAAAGTGGTCATCTCTGAAAATAATTATCAGATGTCAGTATTAGAGTATTCTTTCCCTCCATTTCTATTAATATCCCTTTCTGTGTGTTTGGTTTATATGTTGAACTTTAGATAAGAAAGATGGAAGTTGAGGGAGGTACTCCTCCCTCTGTGCACTGCTCACCAGAAGAGAGTGATCTCCCAACAGCACTTTCACTTCTGGGCATGGAGATTAGATCTCCACTTTCTCTCCAATAACTGTCTTGAGGGGAACAGATAGGAGCACACAGGGCATACGATCAGTGGAGCAGCAGGGACAGGATCCTTCCATTCACCATCTGCACCCAGGAGTCTAGCAACTCCACAGCCATCTGCACACAGATTGCACCAGAAGAGAGTTGGTCTTCCAGGAGTGCTGACATGGCTTATAGGCCCTCAGGAGAGACAAGCTCCAGCCAGAGACAGAAAGACAAACTAATACCAGAGATAACCAGATAGCAAAAGGCAAGCACAAGAACCATATCAACAGAAACCAAGGCTACTTGGCAACATCAGAACCCTGTTCTCCTACCATGGCAAATCCTGGATAGCCCAACACACCAGAAAAGCAAGAGTTAGTTGGATTTTTAATTTCATTTCATAATGCTGTTTGAGGACATTAAGAAGAACATAAATAACTTCCTTAAAGAAATACAGGAGAATACAGGTAAACAGGTAGAAGCCCTTAAAGATTTACAAGAAAACACAACCAAACAAGTGAAGGAACTGAACAAAACAATCTCGGATCTAAACATGGAAGTTGAAACAATAAAAAACCACAAAGGAAGACAACATCGGAGATAGAAAACCTAGGAAAGAGATCAGGAGTCATAGATGCAAGCATCAACAACAGAATATAAGAGATAGAAGACAGAATCTCAGGTGCAGAAGATACCATAAAAACATTGACACATTAGTCAAAGAAAGTGCAAAACTCAAAAAGACTCTATCCCAAAACATCCAGGAAATCTAAGACACAATGATAAGACCAAACCTAAGGATAATAGGGATAGTACAGAGTGAAGACTCCTAACTTGAAGGGCCAGTAAATATCTTCAAAAAAATTGTATTCCATTAGCTGTCCAATAAGAAGAGTCTTCTGGCTGTCCTCTGCACTGTGGAGCCAGGTAGCTCCATGACCTTCTTTACATGGCAACCAGGAGAGAATGAGCACCCAGCAGCACTTTCACTTCTGAGCTCAGAGGTGAGGTCTCCACCTTCTCTCTGGAGGGGAACAGCTAGGAGTGCAAAGGGCAGATGATCAGTGGAGCAGCTGGGATAGAGGTCTTCAGACTGCCATTTGCACCAGAGATCCAGGTGGCTCCACAGCCTTCTGTGCACAGACCCTGCCAGAAGAAAGTTGCTCTCCCAGGAGTATAGACACAGGCTTATAGGCCCACATAAGGGACAAGCTCCAGCCAGAGACAGCAAGATCAACTAACACCAGAGATAACCACATGGTGAAAGGCAAGAACTCTACCAACAGAAACCCAAGGCTATTTGGCAACATCAGAACCCAGTTCTCCACCACAGCAAGTCCCAGATACCCCAAGACACTGGAAAAGAAAGAGTTGGATTTAAAATCGTATTGCATGATGCTGATAGAGGACTTCAAGAAGGACATAAATAACACCCTTAAAGAAATACAGGAAAACATGGGTCAACAGGTAAAAGCCCTTAAAGAGTAAACAAAAAATCCCTTCAAGAATTGCAGGAAAACACAAAAAATGAACTGAGCAAAACCATCCAGGATCTAAACAATGAGTAAATCAGAAAGGGAGGCAACTCTGGAGATAGAAAACCTTGGAAAGAATTCAGGAGTAATAGATGCAAGCAAGCATCAATAACAGAATACAAGAGATAGAAGAATCTCAGGTGCTGAAGATACCATAGAAAAGATTGACTCAACAGTCAAAGAAATACAAAATGCAAAAACTTATTACCCAAAACATCCAGGAAATCCAGGACACAATGAGAAAACCTATACCTAAGGATTATAGGTATAGAAGCAAAGATTTACAACTTAAAGGACCAGTAAATATCTTCAACAAAATTGTAGAAGAAAACTTGCCTAACCTAAAGAAAGAGATGCGCATAAACATACAAGAAGCCTACGGAACTCCAAAGATGGGACCAGAACAGAAAGTCCTCCAAGCACATAATAATCAAAACACCAAATGCACTAAACAAAGAAGGAATATTAAAAGCAGTAAAGGAAAAGGGGCAAGTAACTTATAAAGGCAGACCTGTTAGAATTACATCAGACTTCTCACTAGAGACAGATCCTGGGTAGATATCATACAGACCCTAAGAGAACACAAATGCCATCCCAGACTACTATTCCCAGCAAAACTCTCAATCACCATAGATGGAGAAACTAAAATATTCCATGATAAAACCAAATTTACACAATATATTCCCACAAATCCAGCCCTAGAAAGGATAATAGGTGGAAAACACCAATACAAGGAGGAAAACTATACCCTAGAAAAAGCAAGAAAGTAATCTTCTTCCAACAAACCCAAAAGAAAGTAAACACACAAACCTAAAAATGACATCAAAAATAACAGGAACCAGCAATCACTATTCCTTAATATCTCTTAAAACCGATGGACTCAATTTCCCAATAAAAAGATATAGACTAACAGAAATATTTTTCATGTAAATCTTCAATTTTATCAGAAAATGTTTGTAATTTCTCTTTCAATTAATTTAGTAATAATTTTTATGTCTACCATTTTATCTGCATTATTTTTTCATAATAATCTTTAATTTTAACATGTTTTCTATATATTTCTTCTATTTTATCAGAAATATTTTCCATGTAAATCTCCAATTTTATCACAAAATGTTTTAATTCCACCTTCAATTAATTTAGAAAGGTTTTTTATGTCTACCATTTTATCTGTATAATTTTCAATGAAACAGTCAATTTTAATGTATTTGTCTATACATTTCTTCAATTTTATCAGAAATATTTTCCATGAAAATCTTCAACTTTATCAGAAAATGTTTACAATTCCACTTTCAATCAACTCAGAAATACTTTTATGCCTACTATTATTATACCTGTATATAATTTTCCATGAAAAATCTTCAATTTTACCATGCTTTTCTACATTTTCTACAATTTTATCAGAAATATTTTCCATGTAAATCTTCTATTCAATTATAAAATGTTTCCATTTCCTTTTCCAAGTCATTTAGCAATGTTTTTTATGTCTACCTTCTTACTCTTTAATTTTCCATGAAAATTGTCAATTTTAACATGTTTTTCTTTTCTTTTCTTTTCTTTTCTTTTCTTTTCTTTTCTTTTCTTTTCTTTTCTTTTCTTTTCTTTTCTTTCTTTCTTTCTTTCTTTCTTTCTGTCTTTCTTTCTTTCTTTTTTCTTTTTTTGTTTTTTCGAGACAGGGTCTCTCTGTGTAGCCCTGGCTGACCTGGAACTCACTCTGTAGACCAGGCTTGCCTCGAACTCAGAAATCTTCCTGCCTCTGCCTCCCAGGTGGTGGGATTAAAGGCATGCGCTACCACTGCCCAGCTTAATGTGTTTTTCTAAATATCTCTTCTATTTTACCAGAAATATTTTCCATGTCAATCTTCAATTTTATCATAAAATATTTTTAGTTCCATTTTCAATAAAAGAACATGCTTGTCAAAAAAAAACCAATAAGAAGACAGCCACAAAAATATAATGCCAACTTTAACAACAATAATACTAGGAAGCAACAATCACTTTTCCTTAATATCTCTTAACATTAGTGGACTCAATTCCAGAATAAAAAGACATAGACTGACAGACTGGATATAAAAACAGGACCCAATATTTTGCTGCATACAAGAAACCCTCCTCAGTGATAAAGGCAGACACTTCCTCAAAGTAAAAGTCTAGAAAACAATTTTCCAAGCAAATGGTCCCAAGAAACAAGCTGCAGTAGCCATTTTAATATCGAATAAAATCGACTTTCAACCTAAAATTACCAAAAAGGATAAGGAAGGATACTTCACACTCATCAAAGGAAAAATATACCAAGAAGAACTCTCAATCCTGAATTTTTATGCTCAAACTGCAAGGGAAACCATATTTATAAAAGAAACTTTACTAAAGCTCAAAGCAAACATTGCACCTCATACAATAATAGTGGGAGACTCCGATACCCCACTATCATCAATGGACAGATCATGGAAACAAACTAAATAGAGAAACAATGAAACTATCAGAAGCTATGAACCAAATGGATTTAACAGATATCTATTTTACCCTAAAATAAAAGAATATACCATCTTCTCAGCACCTCATGGTACCTTCTCCAAAATTGATCATATAATCAATCACCTAACAGGCCTCAACAGATACAAGAAGATTGAAATCATCTCATGCATCCTATCAGATCATCATGGATTAGTGTGGATCTTCAATAACACCAGAACCAATAGAATGCCCACAAACATTTGGAAGCTAAGCAATATTCCACTCACACATAACTTGGTCAAGGAAGAAATAAAGAAAGATATTAAAGACTTTTTAGAACTTAATGAAAATTAAGCCATGACAAACCCAAACTTTGGGGACACAATGAAAGCAGTGCTAAGACAAAAACTCATAAACTTCAGGGAAATGCAGATCAAAATGACCCTGAGCTCCCACTGCACACCACTCAGAATGGCTAAGATCAAAAATTCAGGTGACAGCAGATGTTGGGGATGATGTGAAGAAAGAGTAATTCTTGTTCATTGCTTGTGGGATTGCATGATGGTACAACTACTCTGGAAATCAGTTTAGTTGTTCCTCAGAAAAAATAGACATAGTACTACCTGAGGACTCAGCTATAGCACTCCTGCTCATATACCCAGAAGATGCTCCAACATGTAATAAGGACACATGCTCCACTATGTTTATAGCAGACTTATTTATATTAGCCAGAAACTGTAAAGAACCTAGATGTACCTCAACATAGGAATGGATACAGAAAATGTGGTACATTTACACAATGGAATACTACTCAGATATTAAAAACAATGAATTAATGAAATTCTTAGGCAAATGGGTAGAAATAGGAAATATCATCCTGAGTGAGGTAACCCAATCACAAAAGAACATACATGGTATGTACTCCCTGATAAGTGGGTATTAGCCCAGAAGCTTGGAATGCCCAAGATACATGAAGCTTAAGAGGAAGACAAAAGTGTGGATCCTTTGATCCTTCTTAGATAGGGTACAACATACCTATGGGAAGAAATACAGACACAAAGTGTAGAGCAGAGACTGAAAGAAAAGACTATCCAGAAACTGCCCCATGTGGGGATCTATCCCATATACAGTTACCAAACCCAGAATCTATTTTGGATGTCAACAAGTGCTTGCTGACAGAAGCCTGGTGTAGCTGTCTCCTGAGAGGCTCAGCCAGTGCTTGACAAATACAGAGGGGGATGCTCTCAGCCAATCACTGAACTGAGCACAGGGTCCCCAATGGAGGAGCTAAAGAAAGGACCCAAGGATCTGAAGGGCTTTATAGTCCCATAGGAAGAACCACAATATGAACCAAGTACCCCCAGAGCTCCTAGTGACATAAACACCAACCAAAGAGTATTCATGGAGGGACCCATGGCTCCAGCCACATGGGTAGCAGAGGATGGCCTGGTTGGACATTTAGTGAGAAGAGTGGCCCTTGAATGTATGAAGGCTCACTGACCCAGGTTAGGGGAATGCAATGTCAGGGAAGTGGGAGTGACTGGGTTAGTAAGCAGGGGAAGGGGAGATGGGATAGTGGGTTTTGCGAGGAGAAATGAGGAAAAGGGATACATTTGAAATGTAAATAAAGAAAATATCTAATAAAAAGGAAAAGATAAAAGTAAGAAAACAAGAAAGATGAAAGTTAGGGTGGTTGTGTACAAATAAATTTATAAAATAAACCTCTTAATCTATTAGCTTATCACTGCATAAAATTATTATCAGTATTCTATATTGATCCTGTAATTCACAAAACTTAGTGTGTAAATATACCTATATCATGTCAATGAACTTTCTCATCTGGGATTATTATGCTCCCTGCAAGAGCAAAAGACCACTTTATAAGTTTCCAAATATTAGAATGAGCAACAGCCCTCTTTTGAACTGTTATCCAGTGATGTCAAAGAGATTCCTAAAATATACAGCCTATTGCTGTTGCCCTTGGTTACCTGTCAGAGGTGGAAGGTAAATCCATTTTGCTGAAGAGATCATGCATTTCAGAAAGAGATCCCAGAGGCCTTTGAGCTTGACTGACTTTCTGAGGACTACCTTTCACAGCACCAGAAGGTGACATTCAGGGTATGTAAGATGGGAAGCAATCAATAGTCTTACCCAACTGTACCACCCATAAACTACCACAGTAACCAGCACAGCACAATAACCCTAAGGGTGCAGTAGTAACTTGCATGCCCTGGTAGTAACCAACATATCTCTAATTGGGTTTACAATCTGTTCAACAAGATGAAACTGTGCTTGGTTTTGGAGACCTAGCTAACTATTCAATGCCACTGAAGTCATTGTTACTGGGGAAGAGCTTACATCTCCTTCCATAGGTACAATGCCCAGGGAGCTAACTGGAAATGGAATGAGCTATTAAAATCTCAAAGCGTACCCAAAGTGACACATTCCTACAACAAGGCCTCACCGCCTCCCCACACCTGCTAAATCTTCCCAAATTGTTCCACCAACTGGGAACCAGTGTCTAAATATATGAACCTATAGTGACCATTTTCATTCAAATCACCACATTTGGGATCATAAATATAGTGGAACATTTCTAGATTACTAGCTCCAGATTACTAGTTTAAGTATCTAATGCTTATCTAGATTTGGGTAGACAAATGGATATACAGATAGATGATAGAGAGATGATAGATTAGATAGATAATAGATATAGGTAGATGGTGATGATTATGATGATGATGATGATGAAGAAGGAAGAAGATGAGGAGAAGGAGGAGGGGAAGAGGAGAAGATAGATAGATAGATAGATAGATAGATAGATGATAGATAGATAGATAGATAGATAGATAGATAGATAGATAGATGATAGATAGACAGACAGAAAGAAAGACAGACAGACAGATAGATAGGCAAAAAGACAGATAAATAGATAGATAGGCAGAGATAGATGATAGACACTTGATGGATGGATGATGATAGAAGACAGAGTCTTCCAGCAAAAAATTCTTTTCCCTGTATGATAGTATAAAAGGCAGCACCAAATAATCATCACTCTGGGCTAATGTTCACATGCTAGTATTATGCACCTGGAAGAAATCAATAAAAAGTCCCCCAGTTATTTAAATTCCTCATTTAAATATAGTGCCATTCAAATTTCTACACATTTATCTTTTTCATCAGTTTCTCATACTAGTGTTTGCTTTATAAGAACTTCAACTATAGAAAGGAAGTACTCTTGAAATTATTAATCTATCAGTTTCAAAACTGGCAGTTCTGAGACCCAGATGACATTAGATTACCCAACCTGTTTGATAGTAAAGTCTCTCAAGATCAGTTCTCAATCCATATTTTTTAGTTAACAAACTAAGATTGACTTGTTTTCCCTTGTTAGTTTTTATCTTTCTCTATAATAAGCATTGAGAACACCAAACCTAGGTTGAGAGAAATAGCTCAGCAATTAAGAACATTCACTACTCTTGCAGAAGACTCAAATTTGTTTTCCAGGATCCATGTTGATAGCTCATGACTGCTTATAACATCCACTCCATCAGATTTGACACCTTTGGTTTCTACAGGCACACACACACACACACACACACACACACACACACACACACATAATTAAAAGGTATTTTCTATAAAGCTCATAAAAATTGCACTATACCTAAATAAATCTTATCCTATATTACTGGAGTGTAATCACTGAGCAAAAAAAAAAAAAAAAAATCACAATTTTGTCCATCTCTAAAAACAGAAATGGCATTTCAAAAGAATGCAACATGTCTTAGAAAACCATTCAAACAATATTGAGGGACCCAAGGATGCCTGAGTCTAGAGTACTGGATTTATGTTTACAACAAATACATTTTTATATCTATATCTATATCTATATCTATATCTATATCTATATCTATATCTATATCTATATCTATATCTATATCTATATCTATATCTATATCTATATCTATATCTATATCTATATTTATATTATTTATATTTATATTTATGTATTTGTATTTGTATGTGTATGTGTATGTGTATTTATATTTATATTTATATTTATATTTATATTTATATTTATATTTATATTTATATTTATATTTATATTTATATTTATACTAATATGGAATCAATTACCTAATATTCATATTTTTGGAATTTAATGCTTCCACTTCTTGCTTTTTTCTGGACTCCTTTAATAAAGTAATCAGACAAACTATAATTTTTAAGCAATAACTCATTCTCTTTGGTCTAATTCTGAGTCTCATGAGCTTTCAGTAAATGCTAATGAGATACAGTAAATATAAGCATGGGAAGATGTAGGTCATGGAGTCTAGCTGCCTGTCATAATCTCCTTCCGTGTAGTTTTGCAACTAGGCAAACTATTTATTCGTTGATATTTGGTTTCATTGTGTTAAAGTCAAGCTAATGTCATCACCAAGGGTTATTGTGGAATTAAATTTAATACTATAACTACAGTGTTTTGGAAATGTTTGGCAGGAAAGGACCACTCAAGAAATGCTTGAAGTTATATACAGTTCGCTCACTGATGATGCCTTCTCAATAGATAGGAAGTAAGTGACAAATTCTTAGTACTGTTTTATGAACACAACACACATCGGAGTCTCAGTTACATCCCAATAAATGGCTGGTCAAGTACATTAGCATTTCTCTAACATACACTATTTTCTAAATGTATTTTCTAAATACTAAATACTAATGTATTTTCTAAATTAATATTTGCTAGTTGATATAATATTATGGAGTTTAGCTGAGTCAATATATTTACATTTCTAAGATAGTAATTCTCATATTGCTAGCACACTGTACATATTTATTTATTATAAATCTTACATATTAAAACTGTATGTGGTCATATTGAATCCAGGAATTACTTGAATATGAAATTTAAAAGATGTATTAGCTATTTTTACTATTTGATTTAAAATACTTTTCCTCTTTCTATACCAATAAATATCTTTTTGTCCGACAGAAAACAGATTGAGATACTAATAACTATAAGTAAAACATTGTCCCCAAAAGTGGACTGTTGAATTACCACATTGGCTTTTAGGAGACTGTTTTAAATTACCTGAATAACACAGAAACCTCTCCACCTTCTAATTCTAACCAAAATTTTCTGTGGATTTGTGGGTTAATACATAAAGGAGATTTAATTAAATTGCATGAGAGTACAAATCTCAAAATTATTATTGCACAAGCAGCTATTCCACCAGGTGGAAATTTTCAGGCACACTGATTGACAAATCCTTATAACAAAGGGTCTGTAACCCTCGGCTGCTGAGAGCTACAGACAACAGTCATGGTGGAGGTTGGAATAAGAATGAGATGCTGGAAGTGGAACCACTCAGCAATATGGTTCAGTGAACTTCATTTTACTGTTTGTTTCCAGAGTGGCCTTACTGTGGTTATTTTTAGATTCTCATACAAAAGGTCTGTTTGTGTATGTGAGGTGTGTACAAAGAACAAATAGTTAGACAAAATATTTTAAATGAAACATAAAAAACCTACACCTCATCCAAATGGCCTCTCCTCATTTTCCCATTTGCTTATGTGTATTTTGTTATGACACTGAGATTTTATGTGCATTAAAGTAGTTTTACCCTTACAAGTGTTCACATGGTAGAATTTGATGAACACTAGGCAGGCTCTCCCTTGTTTACAGCATGGTTCCGTGTAGTTATTACAACTGATGTAATCATTCCTATTTCTTATGCAGAAGAAGTTTATTCTTTTAAGCACATTGAATTCCTGACACATTGCAGATTACTTAGCTTTCTCCTATAAGAGTGACAGGAAAATAGAGCTACTTATTCATATATTGCTACAGTCGTTCACTGAGCAAGGAACGATTGAGAAATAAATAAGGTTGCTCCACTGGCCAGGAGATTAACCAAGATTGCCTCTGCCCTTGCCGTCTAGGCTGGGTTCAGCCCAATGTGCTTTCCTGAAAGTTGAAAGAAACAGGGATCCATTTTCACTTCCAAAGTGGAAACAAAATGCTGTCATTGTTTGAGGACACTAATAAAAAATGCTGTGCAATCTATCCTTACCTTGCTCCATCTCTGGACAGCTCCTCATTCCATCATAACCTAATGTAGGCATACCTCACTTTATAATGTTTTCTCTTTATCCAAGCAGTGTGCCAAAGAATCATTGTGAAACCAAGTATTTCTATATTGTTTTCACAATCTATGATAAAAGAATGTGCTCCAAAGCTTAGTTGGTTCTGTTTGGAAACACTCTGCTTCCTGTGGATAACAGTGAAGTAGTACTGGGGGAATGAGGTAACAGCTCTAACTTCCACAAGGATTCTCTTTGTTGCAGAGTTGCTATGGCTGTATGTAACCTTGCTTTCTCAAACAAAATCAATGTAACAGGCTCTGCTGTATCTCCCAAGTAAGGAGAGTTAGTCCACCTAAATTACAGTGATGAGGATGGGTATGACCCAGCATGGTCATTAGATCCTCAGTGACATACACACACTTGGAAAGATCCAGGAAAAGCTTCCCAGAGTTAAGGGCATCCTGCTGCTACTAGAAAGGAATTTTCCAAGTCAACTTACAAGGAAGCTGGAGTCTATCTACCACCATGGACCCGTAGCTTTGCAGCTTCTCCTTCTTTAAAGAAGAGCAGCTGCCTCAGTAGCACAGGCAGTTCAGCAAACACCTTGTGTCAGCTTGTTCAGAGTCAAAGGTTGTCATACTTTGATTTTCCTTAAAGGTTGCTTTTGTTTGGTTGGTTGGCTTTTTTAGATTTGTTTTGTCATCTTGGCATTAACTTCATTGCATTCTGTAGTAAAAAGATGAGTGTCTCTATGTCTGAAATCAGTCCTAAGAGCACTTTCCTGAGGAAGCAAAAAGGACAGCTGCTGTACTAGGGGAAGGAAATGCTAAAATAGATTGACCATAACCAAGCAATGGCTTCCTCATGCCTCTGCTCTTTCTCTGATGCCACCTGGATAGATGACTCACCTCTAAGAAGCAGTGTCTCACATGAACACAGACACACTCTCTTCCTCAGAGTTCTGCATCTTTGAAGTCCAATGTGGCTATGACATGATGTAACATTGCCCTAAATTACACTTAAAAATAGTTAATGTATGTACCAAAATAGTTCATGTATGTACCTAGATTACTCTGTAGACTTCTACTTTGGAGAAACAATGGTACCAACTCAACATTGTATGTCCTTTCTTTCTTTCTTTCTTTCTTTTTTTTTTGAATAAGCAAAGCTATGAATTAAATTAAGGGTAACCTCAAGAAGTTATAAACTGTAGAAACCATAATTATCTTTGGAAATTTCATGTCAGATGATTCAGATACTGTTGTATATTTCTGTGTAGATATGTGTGCCCATACACATAAATAGAATCAAACATGCTCATATTCTACTTAGCTCATTGGCATGAATTCTGATGGAGTCCTTTCTGGAATTTGAAGAAATAAAAATTGTTAGATTTCTAATTTTTTAACTTCCCCACAGCTTTAGATGAAAATGGATAAGACTTTATATTAAAACAAAAGGCCAACCAAGCTAGGAGTGTGTTAATATACTCAACTTCCCCAATTATACCATTTTGAATAGTCACATTTCTCTAAAATGCAGTAAATGCTTACAAGAGATAAAGAGAAAACAGAAAGGACAGAGAGAGAGAGGGAGGAGGGAGGGAGGAAGATAGGCAATAAAATTGGCAAATACCAGAGTTGTGACCTGATGTTAGATTATTGGTGCCTGGATTCACAATCCATATCTCTGGGGGTTTAATTTGTTGTGTTGCCTTACATTTATATGCCTTTGAGGGTATTAATGCAGAAGCTTTACTTGGAAACCTTGAAAGTGGCCATGGAGCAACTTATTAATCTGTTTGCCTGGAAAGTTTGCCCCAAGAGGTGAAAATCTCAAGAGCTTGGTTTGTAAACTATGGATCAAATTTTCTAGGTCAAACTTACAGTAGATATCAGATGCCTTGAATAGGTACAAATAGACCATCATGGTGTAGAGAAGAAAGCAATGTAGCCCTGTGGGTAGTCATAGACTTTTCACTGAACATGACACTACTGATCTATTCTCAGATGATAAAGAAAGTTGTATTGCTGTGCTGTAAGAGGTTGCTGGTTTGGTCAAGACCCACATCCAGAATGCAAAAGTCTCTGAGTATTGTGTAGCTAGGCATCATTCAACCACCGGACATAGAAGGTTTTTAGCACAGAAATACCATGAAAATATTTGTTTCTTACCTGAGCTAGTCCAGTATCCTTTAGAAAATTTCCCTCATCAATATAACTCTAATCACATATCTCTCTGAGTAACAAAAAGCAAGTGGCATTTCTGAATATGTGCTGCTCATTTCCAAAACCTCTGCAATCTCTGGCAATTTAAATGGCATCTTCTTTATGAAAGGAAAACTACTAAAAATACTGGTGACTTGTATTCATGTGGAAACTCTCAGAAATCCAACCTGATAAAGGAATCAGATTCAAAGCACTTGAGTATTCAAAATCTAGTCAGATGAAGTAACTTGGTCTGAAAACATCTACATGAGAGGATTCAGTTCCAAATCCCTCTGAGCTGTTCCAGAGGAGACATGTACTTTCAGACCCTTCTCTTAGACCATTACAGGATGACTAGCTTCTCTAGCATTGTACCATCCTGCTTGTCCTGATCCTCTGGCTCCAATGCAGCATGCTCAACTGGTTGGGAACTCCATGGCCATTCTGAAGAATCTACTATACTCCACTACCAGGCTGAGCTAGTTAAACAGAGTATTGTATCATGTACCTCTAAAGAGCCTTGATGAAGATTTCAACTGTTGTTCTGAGCAGTTTTCCAAGATTTCTTCTAAGTTGCTGCAAGTACTGAGGTACTTGAGAGCAGAAAAGGTCAACTCTGTGCCAACTTCCATAACTCTACAGAGTTCCAATATTTTATTCTGTGAGTCCAGGAGCTACTTCGAACCTAACTTCGATGGAACAGTTATTTTTCTGCAATCTAATTCTGGCAGAAAGATCTAAAGTCAAGCTAGGAAAGTATATAAAGGTAGATATCTTTACCATACATCCCTAAGAGAAGGTCAGAAATAAAGAGCATCTCCAGTGGAAAAAGAAATAAAAATATTGACCTTCCAGTTTGGGCTGGTTTACCTTGGGTGTGAAATCTGTAGCCAGTTTGTAACACCCAGAGGAAGGAATACTTCCAGGTGCTCTACCACCCCCAGAATCACAGATCAGAGGTGAGGAGAAGAAAGTATCTGTCCCAACACCATCGGGCATAACTGGCATCAGCGGGATCCAGGGATATAGGAACCCTGACCAATCTGTGGTATGGGTACCTTCCTGTCTGGGATTTTGTAACTTGGGCACAAACTCTGCAGCCAGTCCCATAAAACCCAGAAGAAAACCCACTCCAAGACACTCTGCCACACCCACGATATCAGGATCCCAGAATCTGAGAACCACAGAGACAGCTGAACTCTTAGGAGTTCTGACACAACTAGAATCACAGGAATAACAGGCTCCAGTCAGATATAGTGAAGGCAGGTAGCACTACAGATAATCGGATGGCTGGAGGCAAGTGTAAAAACCTAAGCAACAGAAACCAAGGTAACTTGGCATCATCAGAACCCAATTCTCCCAACATGGCAAGTCCTGAATACACCACCCCACTGAAAATTTTGGATCTAAAATAACTTAGAAAATTTAGATTTGGATCTAAAATAGCTTGTCATGATGATGATAGAGGACTTTAAGGACATAAATGACTCCCTTAAAAAAATACAAGAGAACACAGGTAAACAGGTAAAGGCCCTTAAAGAGGAAACACAAAAATCTCTTAAGAATTACGGAAAACACAATCAAACAGGTGAAGGAAATGACTAAAACCATCCAAGATCTAAAAATGGAACTAGAAACAATAAAGAAATCACAAAGGGAAAAAACCCTGAAGTTAGAAAACTTAGGAAAGAGATGAGGAGTCATAGATGCAAGCAACACCAACAGAATACAACAGATAGAAAAGAGAATCTCAGGTGCTGAAGATACCATAGAAAACATTGACACAACTGTCAAAGAAAATGCAAAAGACAAAAACCTCATAATCCAAAACATCCAGGAAATACAGGACACAATGAAAAGACCAAACCTTAGGATAATAGGTATGGAAGAGAGCGAAGATTCGCAACTTAGAGGACCAGTAACATTCTTCAACAAAATTATAGAAGGAAACTTCCCTAACCTAAAGAAAGAGATGCCTATCAACATACAATTCCAAATAGAATGGACCAGAACAAAAATTCCTCCTGTCACATAATAGTCAAAACACAATTGCACTAAGCAAAGTAAAAATATTAAAAGCTGTAGAGGGGAAAGGTCAAGTAACATATAAAGGCAGACCTATCAGAATTACATCAGACTTCTCACCAGAAACTATAAAAGCTAGACGATCCTGGGCATACATCATACAGACCCTAAGAGAACATAAATGCCAGGCCAGGCTACTATGACCAGCAAAATTCTCTATTACAATAGGAGAAAACAAGATATTCCATGACAAAACAAACTTACACAATATGTTTCCACAAATACAGCTCTACAAAGATTATTAGATAGAAAACGCCAACACAAGGCGGGGAACTACACCCTTAAAAAAACAAGAAGGTAATCTTTCAACAAACCCAATAGAACATAGCTACACAAACATAATCCCACCACTACAACAAAAATAACAGGAAGCAACAACCACTTTTCCTTAATATCTCTTACCATCAATAGACTCAATTCCCCAATAAAAGGACATAGACTAAAGGCCCAGCATTTGGCTAAATAAAGAAAACAAACCTCAGTGACAAAGACAGACACTGCCTCATAGTAAAATGCTGGAAAGCAATTTTCCAAGCAAATGGTTCCAAAAAACAAGCTGGTGAGGCCATTCTAATATTGAATAAAATTGACTTTCAACCAAGATTTATCAAAAAAAAAAGTAAAGAAGGACACTCCACACTAATCAAAGGAAAAAAATCTATCAAGATGAACTCTCAATGCTGAACATCTGTGCTCAAAATGCAAAGGAAACCACTTTCATAAAAGAAACTTTACTAAAACTAAAGCATACACAATAGTGAGAGACTTCAACACCCCACTCTCAGCAATGGACAGATCATGGAAGTATAAACTAAACATAGACACAGCAAAACTAACAAAAGTTATGAACCAAATTAACAGATATTTATAGAACATTTCATCCTAAAGCAAAAGAATATGCCTTCTGCCCTGCACCTCAGGGTACCTTTACCCAACTTGACCATATATTTGGTCAAATATCTGGCCTCAACAGAAATAATCCCATGCACCTTATCAGATCACCATGGACTAAGACTGGTCTTCAATTCCAACAAAAACAACAAAAAATTCACATACACATCGATGCTGAATAATCCTCTACTTAATGATAACTTGGTCAAGGAAGAAATAATGAAAATGATGACACACCATACCAAAACTTTATGTGACACAATGAATGCAGTTGTAAGAGGAAAATTCATAGCTCTAAGTGCCACCAAAAAGAAACTGGAAAGAACTTACACTAGCAGCTTGACAGCACACCTGAAAGCTCTAGAACAGAAAGAACCTAATATATTCAAGAGGTGTAGATAGTAGGAAGCAATCAAACTCAGGGTTGAAACCAGCCAAATAGAAACAAAAAAGAATTATATGAAAAATCAATAAAAGGAACAACTGGTTCTTTGAGAAAATCAACAAGATAGATAAACCCTTAAGCAGAAAAAGGAGAGGGCACCAGTATCCAAAATAATAAAATCAGAAATGAAAAGGAAGACACAACAAAGAAAACTGTGGAAATTAAAAAAATCATTAGATCCTACTACAAAAGCTTATACTCAACAAAATTGGAAAATCTGTATGAAATAGAGAATATTCTAGACACATACCAGGTGCCAAAGTTAAAACAAGATCAGATAAACTATCTAAACTATCCCATAATCCCTAAAGAAATAGAAGCACTCATTAATAGCCTCCCAACCAAAAAAAGCCCAGTACCAGATGGGTTAGTAGAGAATTCTATCAGACCTTCAAAGAAGACCTAATACCAATACCCTTCAATCTATTCCACAAAACAGAAATACAAGAAATACTACCCAATTCATTCTATAAAAAACAATTACACGTACACCTAAGCCACACAAAAACAAAAACAAAACAACAACAACAACAACAAAAAAAACAAAAAACCCCTGAAATTCAGACCAGTTACCCTTATGAACATTGATGCAAAAATACTCAACAAAATTCTTGCCAATCAATTTCAAGAATACATCAAAACAATCATTCACCGTGATCAAGTAGGCTTCATTCCAAGGATGCAGGCATGGTTCAATATATGGAAATCCATCAACATAATCCACTCTATAAACACAATCAAACAAAAAAAAAACCCACATGATCATTTCATTAGATGCTGGAAAAGCATTTGAAAAAATTCAGCATCCCTTCATGCTGAAAGTCTTGGAAAGATTAGGAATTCAAGGCCCATACCTAAACATAATAAAAGCAATACACAGCAAACCAGTATTCAGCATCAAACTAAATGGAGAGAAACTCAAAGCAATACCTCTAAAATTATCAACAAGACAAGGTTAGATACTCTCTCCATACCTATTCAATATAATACTTGAAATCCTAGATAGACCAATTGGATAACAAAAGGAGGTCAAATTGATACAAATGGGAAAGGAAGAAGTCAAACTATCACTATTTTCAGATGATATAATCTTATACTTATGTGACCCTAAAAATTCCACGAGAGAACTCCTAAAGCTGATAGAACAACTTCAGCAAAGTGACTGGATGTATAATTAACTCAAACAAATCAGTAGCCTCCTCAACTCAAAGGATAAACAGGCTGAAAAAGAAATTATGGAAGCAACACCCTTCACAAAAGTCACAAATAATATTACATACCTTGGTATGTCTTTAAACAAGCAAGAGAAAGATCTGTAAAACAAGAACTTCAAGTCTCTAAAGAAAGAAATAGAAGATCTCAGAATATGGAAAGAATTCCCATGCTCATGGATTGGCACTATTAAAATAATAAAAATGGCCATCTTGCCAAAGCAATCTACAGATTCAATGCAATACCCATCAAAATGCCAACTCATCGAGGTAAAAAGAGTAATTTGCAAATTCATTTGGAACAACAAAAATCCCAAGATAGTGAAAAATATTCTCAATAAGAAAAGAACTTCTGGCGGAATCACTATCTCTGATATCAAGTTGTATTTCAGAGAAATAGTGATTAAAAAAAAAAAACTTGTGTGGTATTAGTACAGAAAGAGGCAGGAAAATCAATGCAATAGAAATTAAGACCCAGAAATGAACCCACACACACTGGTCACTTGACCTTTGACAAAGGATCTAAAACCATCCCGTGGAAAAGAGACAGCATTTTTAACAAATGGTTCTGTTTCAACTGGAGATCAGCATATAGAAAAATGCAAACTGACCCATTCTTATCTCCCTGTACAAGCTCAAGTCCAAGTGGATCATGGACCTTCACATAAAATCAGATACATTGAAACTTAGAGGAAAAGGTAGGGAAGAACCTTGAAGACATGGGCTCAGAACACCCAAGATACAATTAACAGACCACATGAAACTCAAGAAGAAGGAAGACCAAAGTGTGGGTGCTTCGGTTCTTCTAAGAAAGGGAACAAACCTCACAGGAGTAAATATGGAGATAAAGTGTAGACCAGAGACTGAAGGAAATGTCATCGAGAGACTATTCCACCTGAGGAATCATCCCATATACAGTCACCAAACCCAACACTATTATGGCTGCCAAGAAATTCTTGCTGAAAGGAGCCTGGTATGACTGTCTCCTGAGTGGCCCTGCCAAAGCCTTGCAAATATAGAGGCAGATTCTCACAGCCAACCATTGAACTCGATGTGGAATACTCAGTGGAGGAGTTAGAGAAAAGACTGAAGGAGCAGAAGGCATTTGCAACCCATTGGGAGAACAACAATATCAACCAACTAGACCACCCAGAGCTCTCAGGAACTAAACCACCAACCAAAGAATACACATGGAGGGTCCCATGGCTCTAGCTACATATGTAGCAGATGATGGCCTTGTAGGACATCAATGGGAGAAGAGACCCTTGGTCCTGGGAAGGCTCCATGCCCCAGTGTAGGGCAGGGTAGCTGGCGTGGGTGGATGGGTGGGTGAGGCAGGACCCTCATAGTAACAGAGGGAGCGGGGATGATATAGGGGGTACCGGGAGGGGAAACCAGGAAAGGAGATAACATGTGAAATGTAAATAAATAAAATATCCAATTAAAAAAAGAAAAAGAAAAAGCTTTGCGATGGAAAATGCTAAAATTAAAAGAACCACTTTTATCACAGTTTTTAAATGTTTAAGGTTGAAATTTTTAATTTATGAGACTACCTCATCCAAGGAACCCTCAAAGGTGTCCACTGTGCATTATAGTTTTCATTCAGCATCTAGTAAAATAATTCTGTTTTTTTCTTTCAGTTTGTATATGTGGAGGATTAGGTTGATGGATTTTCATATATTGTACCACCCCTGTATTCCTGGTATGAAGCATACTTGGTTATGGTTGATAATGTCTTTGATGTATTCTTAGATTCAGTTTGTGAGTATTCTATTGAGTATTTTTGCCTCAATGCTTGAAAGGGAAATTGGTCTGAAATTCTTTTTCTTTGTCGAGTTTTTGTGTAGGCTAGATATCAGAGTGACTGTGGCTTCATAGAATACGTTTTGCAGAGTTCCATCTGTTTCTATTATGTAGAATAGTTTGAGAAGTATTGGAATTGATTCTCTACTAAAACAATCTGGCCCAGAGCTTTGTTTAGTTGGGATATTTTTAATGACTACTTCTATCTTCTTAGTTGCTATAGGGCTATTCAAATGGTTTATTTGACATTTAGCTTTGGTAATTGTTATTTGTCTTAAAAATATTCATTTCATTTAGATTTTCCAATTTTGTGTAGTATAAGCTTTTGAAGTAAGACATAATGATTCTTTGAATTTCCTCAGTGTCCATTGTTATGTCTACTTTTTCATTTATGATTTTGTTAATTTGGGTACCGTCTCTTTGCCTTTTAGTTAGTCTGGCTAAGGGTTTGTCTACCTTGTTGATTTTTTTCAAAGAACTGGCTCTTGCATTTTGTTGATTCTTTGTATTGGTCTCTTGTTTCTAATTGATTGATTTCAGCCTCTAGTTTGAATATTTCCTGCTGTCTATTCCTCCTGGGTGTGTTTGCTTCTTTTTTTTTTCTAGAACTTTAGTATGTTCTTTTAATTCATTAGTATGAGAACTGTCAATTTGTTTATGAAGGTCTTAGTGCCATGAACTTTCACAGTGCCCCATAAGTTTGAGTATGTAGTGTCCTCGCTTTCATCGAATTCTACAACCTCTTTAATTTATTTCTTCTCCATTCTGTTGATAGCCACTTTATTAGTAATAGAAGCTGAAAGTAACCCAGAAGTCCCTAAAGAAAAAGATGGATATAGAAACTGAAGTACATTTACACAATGGAATACCTGTCAGCTATTAAAACCAAGGACATCACTAATTTTGCATGAAAATGGATGTAACTAGAAAATATCATCTTGAGTGAGGTAACCCAGACTCAAAAGAACATGCAAGATATATATTCACTAATAAGTGGATATTAGCCAAAATGTTCAGAATACCTATGATACACCCCACAGACCCCTCTTTCTTGTTTAACTTCATTGGGTCCAGCATGTATAACACATGCTCCACTATGTTCATAGCAGCCTTATTTATAAAAGCCAGAAGCTGGAAACAGCCCAGATGTCCCTCAACGGAAGAATGGATACAGAAAATGTGGTATATTTACCCAATGGAATACTACTCAGCTATTAAAAATAATGAATTCATAAAATTCTTAGGTAAAATGGGTGAAACTGGAAAATATCATCCTAAGTGAGGTAACCCAATCACAATAGAATACACATGGTATGTACTCACTGATAAAGTGTATATTAGCCCAGAAGTTTGGAATACCCAAGACACAATTCACATATTAAATGATGCCCAAGAAGAAGGAAGAACAAAGTATGGATACTCTGGCCCTTCTTAGAAGGGGAACAAAATACCCACAGAAGGAGATACAGAGACAAAGTGTGGAGCAGAGACTGAGGGAAAAAACATCCAGCGTCTACCCTACCTATGATCCATCCCATATACAGTTACAAAACTCAGACACTATTAGAGATGCCCACAAGTACTTGCAGACTAAAGTCAGATATAGCTGTCACCTGGGAGGCTCTGCTAGTGCATGACAAATACAGAGACAAATACTGTCTCAGCCAGTCATTGGACTGAGCACAGAGTCCCCAATGGGAGAACTAAAGAAAGAACCCAAGGAGCTGAAGGAGTTTGCAGCAACCCACCTGCAAAACTTTTGACCCAAAATTGGTCCTTTATAAAAGAAATCCAGGGACAAAAATGGAGCAGAAATTGAAGGAATGGGTGAACAGTGACCACCCCATTTAGAGATCTATCCCATGGGCAGGCACAAATCCCTCACACTATTACTAATGCTACAATGTGTTTGCAGACAGAATCCTAGCATAGCAGCCCTATCTATGTGAGGCACTACCAAGGAGCTGACTGAGACAGATGTAGACACCCACAGCCAAACATTGGACAGAAGTTGCAGACCCCTGTGGAAGAGTTAGGGGAAGGATTGAAGGCCCCCAAGGAAATGGCAACCCCACAGAAAACCAACAGTGTCTACTCCCCTGGGCCCATAGGAGCTTCCAGAGACTAAGCTCCCAACCAAAGAGGATTGATGCCCCTGATGCATATGTTTCAGAGGGCTGCAATGCCTGGCCTCAGTAGGAGAGGATTCACCTGATCCTGCAGAGACTTGATGTACCAGGGTTGGGGGGATCCTGAAGGGGTTGAAAGAAGGTAGATGTTTTATTAGGCTTCAATTCCTTATACTCAATGGTTTATTTTGTTTCGTAGTCAAATATTCATTCAAATTCCAACACTTTTTATAATTTGTAGAACCGTTGGGCCTGCCTGATGGTACATGTCTTTTAACTGCTGAACTCCAGAAATAAAAGCAAGCCAATGACATTCAGATAAGCCAGAAACACATAGGAAGACCATGTCTCAAATAAAATACATTAAGCCAGGCAGTGGTAGCACATGTCTTTAATCACAGCACTTGCGAGGCAGAGGCAAGCAGATTTCTGAGTTCAAGGCCAGCCTGGTCTACAGAGCAAGTTCCAGGACAGCCAGGACAGCCAGGGCTACACAGAGAAACCCTGTCTCAAAAAAAACCAAAAAAAAAAAAAAAAGAAAGAAAAGAAAAGAAAAGAAAGCCAAAAAACCTCATTAATATCTCTAGAATGACATGACTTTTGAACATGATCATGTTTATATTACCTATTACCACCACTATGATTATAGAAGTTGTGTATCTAGAAAAGTTTCTGTATTATAATGAGCATAGCTTTCCTTTATTTTTCCTATGTCTTTGATTCAAAGATAAACCCTTAGCATGTCTAAAAAAAACTTTACTTATCAATTTCCATTTCAGGTGATACACTCTAGGAACCATGACTTTTTAAAATTTGCTAATACATAATGACCCAAATTCTTTGTCCAGAGTATCCCAAGATGTTTGTATACTACTTAGTTTAATTAGTCTGTCACCATCGTACTGCTATGTTATATAAATTATAGTCATGGTTATACTTATAAGATGCCCACCCAGATATAAACAACAGCAAAACTTGATTCCAGTTTATGTATATGAATGGTTGCATAATGCGTTAGTAATACCATGCCCCAAATTCCAAGTACATATCAAGATTAAAGATCTTGGGCCAACACTCATTTTCTACAGCCAAATTTAATTTGAAGGTGAATATGTAGAAAATGTGCCCACCCCTCTCACAAGATGTGACTAAGATCTACTCATTCCTATGTGCAGAATATTGATTTATGGTCATGATAGTCAGAGAATGAGCAGTAAGGAAATGACTTGCAAGTCTCAAATGGTGATTCTTTATAAAAATAAGGTTCTACACAAGAAAGTAAATGGTTACGGCATTGTGTTTAAGTGCCTCAGTGCTTCTTATCTGTGGGACTCTCCAGGCAAGTTAGCAATAATCTCATTAGAGTCAGCATCCACCGGTGTTACCAGGCTGCATCAGTTGACCATTTCAGGAGTGTGCTGCCTTTCATGTTTCTCTAGCTGACAATGATTATGTCTGTCTTCCAAGACAGAAAATAGTAATATTGGGTAAAGACAATGGAGGAGAATAGTAGAAACAGATTAGAGGACACACAAATCCCTGACATTTTTAGACATTTCTATCAACAAATCTGTAATGTTCATAAGAGATCATATTATTTAGTTGCCGATTCTGATAGGATCATTATTGAGACTGACTGGATGACTCCTTCATGCATTTGTAAAAAGGCCTGTGAAGTTCTTTGTAAAAAGAAAGAGGCTGATAGTTGAAGATTTGGCGAAAAAATGAGAACTCTGGCTCAATCCTTAACAGAATTTTTCAGAATTTATGTTAATCTATTGGTAACTTAAAAAAAAAATGTAGACACTTGTAAGCTATACGGGACATTTAGAGAAAATAATTATTGATAGAATCCTACTGTTCATTAAACTAGATCACAGGAGCTGTAGATTCAGCTGTTGGTCTTGGTGATGCTGGGAAAGGAAAATATAGAAATAGGAGAAGAGAGGGGAGGGCAAGGGGTAGAGGGTGGGGAGGCATAAAGAGACTTCAAGTCTAGGACTTCCCTCACGTTATCAAAAGCTATAGTTTTTAGGAGATCCCTTATAGTTCAGAATCAAATTTTGCTTTCTGAGTCTTACTCAATGCTCCTAAGGCTTTTTCCCCCTAGAACTATTCAAAGCAGTTTCATCTTTAAAAGTTAAATCTTTACCAGACAAAGATTTATACCATGGCCTTTTGGGTTCTCTGCTCAGTAAAAGTACACATAATATATCCAAAGGACCTTGCTTTTACCAGAAAGATCTTAGAAATATGGCTACTAGTATAACTGTCTCAGCAGAGCCATAATTATCCATTCTGAGTAGAGACAAAATAATATCATTGATAAAGCAAAGTGTTCAAAAACGACCCATATGTGGCAAAATCTATGGGTATATGTACTGTGTGTATCCTCATATGCATACATAGACACACCCATACACATCTATGCACATATACCTCTCTTTATGCATGTACAGAGATATATAAAATATTTTAAGATGAAATATGATCTCCTGATGGAATGTCTTTATATTGACTCATCAGTGTTTAACATAGTTAATAAATATATGTAATGTGTTATTCTTATTATCAGTAACAGAAAACTTATATTACTCTGACAACCTAATTCTAATCAGGAATCAAGTTAATAAGGAAACTGTTCTTCAAAAAACAAATATATAATCTTTGCACTCATTCAGACCCAAAAGTTTTGCTTAAGTTTTTGGTCATTCTTATTGATTTGTATTGACAGTTTGATTGTTACATAAATTTTGTATTCTTTTGCCTTATTTCTCCATGTTGTCCTTGATACTGATTTTAAGGTTAAGCTTTTAAAAGTATGTACAATCTGATAATTTTTTCTTATCCATGCCACTGTATTTCTTCAGCAAATGGTAGATACTTAAAATCCATGGTTTGATATGTAAATGAGAATGGCCTCAGTGCATTTGTTTTTGTTGATCTTTAAGAGACAGACAGAAGGGAACATATCCTGTTGTTTGTTGCTTTTGGCTGCACCAAGCCCCACCCACCCCCCCCAAAAGAAAAAAGAAAAAAAGGACAAAAAAGAAAAAGAAAAGAAAATATATTCAAGGTCCATGAAGCAAAATCTAAAGCATGAGCTTCCTTTGTTCTAAAAAAAAAAATATGCTGCAATACGCACTCCTCACAATAAAATATTTTAGAGCAGTAATTTTTTTCAGTAACATAATTATACCTGCAAGTTTCATTTTCTGCTTTGGAAATGGTTAAGGGTGTATTCCGAGTGAGGATGCACTACGCCCTTGTATCTGGCTGCTGCTGGGTCAATTGGCTGACATAGAAAAGAACAGAGCGACATGAGTCTTCAAAGAACTTGAAATTGAATTTCAACTTACAGAGAATAGTCTAACTTCGGGAGAAGGCCACACAAAATCTGGGGGATATTATCTCTTTTTTATTCTTTGTCTTGCCTGTAGAAGACAAATGACAGAGCACTGGAAAGCTTATGAAGCTCAATTAACCAAAGGAATATCCTTATTCTTATACTTAACCATGAAAAGGATGCAGCATATGCAAAATATGTGTACGCACATGAAAAGAGAAAGGCAACAATGAGAACAGTCTCAAAATTCTCTGCTGTCATGTGATTACTGCTGCACGTGATCGCTCTGCACAAACTGCTTAATATATGAAAAGGCAGAGTATTCAAGCAACCTGTTCAGTTTCCTTTCTGTGAGTTGGCATGTCAATAACTAATTTAATTCTTTCAGTGATGAAAAATTGCATTAAGCTGGTTCTAAGTTAGCTATCAACTTTCTTATTTTTCAACGTTAGTGTAATCATATACAAATCTCTACATTTTTGCTTGCCTTTCAATAAATGATTATTTGTGGGTATAATATGGAGTTCAGTGATCCATAATTGTGACATATAGTGTAACATTTCAATGTTTCAGTGATCAAATCCAAGTGTTTTGGCTATCCATCCCCTTGAGCATTTATCATCACTTTGTGATGAAATCAAAATTATCTTTTCTACTTATTTTGAGATATATAATACTGTTAATTATATTCCTGCTATTAGACACAAGATCATTACCTGATTAATTATTTACTCTTACTGACTAGTCTATCCTCATGCCGTGCCCCCTATTCTTTAGCCCCTGGGCAACATAATCCTATTGTATGCAGCTATATGATTACCTCCATTAAATAGAACAAGTAGGTGAGACCACATAATGTCTTTCTGTGTATCTATAGGACTTGCAAGTTCTCTTGAGGCTGCTACAACAGGATTTTGTCCGTTTTATCTGCTGAATAATATTCCATTGTGTATATGTAGCACATTTTCTTTATTTTCATTTACTTATACATACATAGGCTGGTTGAATATTTAGTCATGGATCCTCTCTTGGCTCTAATTTTCATTACTTAAAAAAAAGCTTCACCATCCTTTCTGTAACAGCTGTTCTGATTTACATTTCTGTCCCTCCACATTGACTTCACACCCTTATTAGTGTTTCTCTTTTGTCCTTTGGATGACAGTTGCTCTAACAGTAAAAATGTCTCACTTGGCTTTGGCAGGTATTTCCTGGTATGTAGTGATGGTGAGCATTTTACAAATATATTTTTGGTAAGTAAGTCTTCTTTTGGGAAATATCTAAATATTATATCTAAATTTGAGAAATATCTAGTCTTTTGTCTATTCCATAGCTTTTTAAAAATCTACTTTTGTTTCTGTTGTCTGAGATTTTTTAGCTAATTCAATAAAACTCTGCCTACATTAACATTCATTTTTTAACAATAAATGTGTCAGTTTTACATTTACATTTAAATCTTTAACTCATTTGGAATTTATTTTTGTCACTAGTGTGAGACAGGCCCTACTTTCGTTCTCCTTTTCTAGACACACCAGTTTTACCAACATGCACAGTTTTTTCCCAACGTGTGTTCTTGACAACTTTGTTAAAAACTCAGTTGCTTGAAAGAATATGCCTTTGTTTTTTAAATACAAAATTACTGGATGATGTAGGTGAGAATCCAGTTGTTTTAACACATTGGTGAAAACAATAGCCAAAGCAGCAAAATCTTTTGAAGAAAAGGTGAACATCTCCCAGGGTCCTTCTAACTCTATCCATCCTGTCTCTCCTACTTTTTCTTAGTTCATTATCTATCTCCTGGTCTACCCTCTGACAGTTCTTCATCCCATCCCTTCCCCATCCCCACCCCTATCAACGAAAGGATGTCCCCAATCTCACCCCTTCCCACCAGGCCTCCCCACCCCCTGGGGCATCAAGTCTCTAAAGGATTATGCACATCTTCTATCACTGAACCTAGACAAGACACTCCTCTACTCTATATATGTCAGGGGCCTTATATCAGCTGGTGTATGACTCCTTATATCAGTTGGTGGCTCAGTGTCTGAGAGATCTCAGTGGTCCAGGTTAGTTGAGACTGCTGGTCTATTAATTAGGTCGCCCTCCTCCTCAACTTCTTCAAGTCTTTTCCTAATTCAACCACAGGGGTCCCTGGCTTCTTTCCATTGCTTGGATGTAAGTATCTGCATCTGACTGTTTCAGCTGTTTGTTGGACTTCTCTGAGGGTAGCCATGCTAGGCAAACCATAGCATCACTAATAGTGTCAGGCCTTGGAGCCTCCCCTTGAACTGGATTCCAATTTGGGTCAGTTACTGGACCTCCTTCCCCCCAGTCTCTTCACTTTTGTCCCTATAGTTTTTTAAGACAGGAATAATTGTGAGTCAGAGTTTTTGACTGTAGGATGGTAACCTCATCCCTCCCCTTGATGCCCTGTCTTTCTACTGGAGGTGCACTCTACAAATTCCCTCTCCCTACAGGTTTCCTCTCCCCGCTGTTGTGCACGTTTTCAATTTTATTGCAGCCTGATCACAGAAGCCCCACCTTTTAGCCCCTCCACTCCCTGGGAATTCCTCCTGTTGGCTTGGACCTGGTCCCTTTACCTTTTTCCTTCTGCTCCTCTCAGTCTTTATTCCTAGTCCACATCCATTTGTTTCTGTCTCCTGAACTCGCACTCCTCCAACACATTTGCCAGAGATAGAGTAGGCAACAGCAACCAAAGAATGAAATACCTACCCAAAAGAAAGGAGACCAGATATCTACACAAAGAGACACTGCACTCATCATAACTCCAGATGCCTACATCTGAGCATGAACCATCAAACCATGAACAACCTAGACAACATATCTCCTCCCAAAGCTTGCAACTGTGTTTTAATAAACCTTGAGAAATGCACTTTGCCTGGAGTATGAGACAAAAAGAATAAGAAGGAGATGAAAAATTTAGGATGTCAAACAAAAACCTCAGAGATAAGCCTTACTAATAGATTACAAGTTGTGGAAGAGAAAATTTCAGATCCTGAAGAAAAAACAGAAGGGATAGGTCAGACAAAGAAATAAATAAATCTAAAATATTTCAAACACAAAACATACAGTAGCTCTGGAACACTATAAACATTTGGTGTTTTAAATATTTTATGTTGTGAGAAATTTCTTTTTTGATCATATCTCTTTGGTATTCAGTATGATAAGCACTGTGTTCTTTAGATTAGGGATTTTTTTTTCCTGTGCTTTTGTAAAAATATTCTGTTCCTTTTACTTAACTTTCCTATACTTTTCTATTCCTATTATTCAGAAAGTTTTATAGTGTTACATATTTCATGGATGTTTTATGCTTGGAATATTTTAGATTTAATATTTTTCTTTTACTGTGATATCCATCTTTTCTGCATTTCTTTCAAGATTTGAACTTTTTTAAATGTGCAGAACAAAGAAAGTATTAAAAGATGCATGAGAAAAAATCCAAAGTAGCATTAAGGAAAGGCCATTCCAGTACTGGACTTAGCACGAACTCATGGGACCTGATCAGTTTCCTACTGAATGAAAAATGGGTCATAGAGACATCAAAATCTCAATTTAAATGTTTTAGAATTGAATGAACATTAAAACAAAACCTGCTCAGTGGTATGGGCTACAATGAAGGCTGTTCAAAAAGTTCATACCACAAGTGCCTACCCCCCCCCCAAAAAAAACCTGGAGCAAACTCATAATCCCTTATTAGTAACTTAGTAATGGCAAAAAATTATCAAACCCAGGACCAAAATAAACGTAACAGAAATCAATAAAAAATAGTAATTGTTGGAATAAAGAGATGATACTTTAAAAAATCAAGAAGATTTGACAAATTCTTAGCGAAATTAAGTAAAAGACACAGAGAAAATACTCAAATTATTAAAATTAGGGACAAAAGTGGGATGAGGACATCCAGAAAATCATAAGGCCATACTTTACAACTCACCCTGAGTGAGGTAACACAGTCCAAGAAAGACATAAATGGTATCTGTTTGTATGTGGATATTAGCGGTTAAGTCAATTATGACTAAGCTACTTATAATCTTTAGAATCCTGGAGGGTAAGTAAAGAATAAGGGACAGGGTGAACAGATACATCTCCAAAGGAAAGGTAAATAGGATAATTATTGATAGATGGGGAGGTGACCGGATGGGAGTTTCAAGTAGAAAGAAGAAAATGAGAGAGCCAAAGATAAGGGCCATTTTAGGGGAAGTATGGAAGCTTATTAGAGTTGAATCTTGCCAAAATATATATAAATACAAAGTTGATCTAAATTAATTTACTCAATTATGGGGTAAAATTCTAAACTGGCCATCTCTTGTCACCAAATGGAGCTTCTAGTAGCAGAAATGAAGGAAGAAGAGATGTTAGCAAAGCCAAACCGTAGGTGCCCCAAACAATCCAGGCTGTTCCCAAGACTACAGGTTGCTCATCACAAACTGATGACAAGGCCCCATGGTCATTGAATACGAAGAAGCAGATCTGGTATCTACATAAAGCCTTCACCTCTACATGCTAGAGTCTATAAAACAGAAAGTTATTCTGTACAGTCCCAAAAGAAAAAACGAATGTAAACACCAACCCAGCTACAATCTCTTTGATTTACAATGTGTCCTGCCTGCAAGAAATGCAAGAACAATGATAGCACATGCCTGTGGGGGTAAGCAATCAATATCTGACGTAATTTAAATTCTACTCCATGAGATAAAATCCAACCACAACACTGCTTGGGTGATCAAGAAACTATACTTAGCATCTTGCTAAGCTGTCACCATCTCAAGGAATCTTCCTCCTGCAGTAAATGGGAACAAACACAGAAACCCACAGAGAGTGAAAAACCTTGAAACAGCTTTAAAGGGCATGTCTCTGTCAAGTTCCTCCCCTCAGGACTCATGAAACCTGAGAAGAAGAGGGAGCAAAAGTATGTAAGAACCAGAGGAGATAAAGGACACCAAGAAAACAAGGCCTACTCCATCATCAGGATCAATGCACATAGGAAGTCACAGATATTGAATCATATGCACAGGAACTGATTGTTCTGCATCAGATGGGGTTCTAGAGCTGTAAGCATAAATAAAGACTTGCTCATATTCCTAACTAGAAGCTATTTCCAATTGATAATCACTCACAAATAAAAATTTAGTTTCCTCCAAGGGATTCTCACAGAGAAAATAAACTACTCCTAAGGGTAGGTAGGGCACATGCCCTGAAGTTGAAGACAAACAGAAGATAAAATAAAAGCATCTTTGGAGGACCTTTGTCTCATAATGTTGTGGTGGGGTTTTGTTTTGTTTTAAATTATATCGCAATTTTATTTTCATTGTTTTCTCTTTACTGGTCATATACATATACACATACACATTCACATACACACACACACACATATATATATATACACATACATACATATACATACACACACACACAAACACACACACACATATATGTATTCTGTTTAGGGTTTTTATGTGATTCCTGAGTGTTTATATGAGTGAGTTTCTTAGCATTTATATTTGTTTCTTGGCTTTTTTCCTCCTGTTTTTTTGTTTTGTCTTATTCTGGCATGTTAGTATTTATCATATTTTTATTCCTTAGAAGCATGTTTGTTTTCTAATGAGAATCATAAAGAATAGGAGGGAGGTGGAGAGGAACTTGGAGGAGTAGAGCAAGGGAAAACTGCATTCAGTATAGTATATTAAATCATATAGTATATTAAAATATATATTATATATATAATATATATAAGTATATAATATATATGTATAACAAAAAAATATATAAACCATATAGTATATTAAATCATATAGTATATTAAAAATGTTTTCAATAAATGGGGAAATAAGGATCTTGGGGGCTAGAGCAGGGTTTATGAGCAGCTGCTCTCCAGGAAACCGGCATTCAGTTTCCAGGACTCACACATAGTTGTTTGCAACTGTCTTTAACTCAAAATTGAGGGCATCAAATGTTCTCTTTCTGGTGTCTGCAGTTACTTGTGCATATGTAAGAGTTAGATAGATGATAAATAGATAGGTAGGTAGATAGATAGATAGATAGATAGATAGATGATAGATAGAAATCTTTTAAGAAAAAATTGATTAAAGGGGATAAAAACCTTGATATACTTCATACTATTAGACTCACAAAATTTGACTCAATAGAAGACTCAAAATTCTTGTGAGACACACAAAATTCTTAGCAATAAATCTTCAGTAGTTATAACTCTGTATTATAGACCACTGTGATATCTTGTGAAAGTAAATCAAAATCCTTTTGTATTGATTGTAGCAGCTCACATTTGTAATTCTAGTATTAGAAAGGCAAAGGCAGGAGGATTACAAATTCCAGGTCAGCCTGAGCTCACAATGGTGTCTAACTAGAAAAATATTCTTTTGAAATATATTGTCGTATAGTGCTAGAGAATTGACATACTACTGGTATAGGAGAGTAAAGATATATTGTTGGCTTTGTCAGGTTTGAAAGCAAACCAAGTTACATGTACAATAACCTATCTAACATATGTGATTTTGGATTTGTTGTTAAGGAATTTTATCATGTATTTGTAAAGGCTAAGGTAAGTTAATAGCTTTCAGTTAGAAAACTAGAAACACAAGACAGCCAATGTTTTAATCTATGGCCAAGCCCAAAGGTAAGAGAAAATGTGTCCCAGTTTGAAGTCAGTAAGAGAAACCAAGCTCTCCATCATTCTGATTTTTTTTTTTGTCTGTGGGACATAAAACCATGCCAGGATGTTTGGTAAGATAGAGCAGGTTGAGGCCCAGAGACACACCTGAGGCTTAGATAACTCTCAGCTCCCGGCCAAACTCCTGACTTGAAACACTTGCTATGCTCCTCACATAAAAGAAACTTGTCTATGGTCATGCAGGCCTAAGACAAAGTTATCCATGCTAAAGAGGTACCTAGAAAATGGAGGGATTAGCCAATAAGCTTGCCTTCCCAGACATTCCCTATTTTATCTTGGGCCTACTCTGAGAAGTGGGTATGGCTTTATGAATTCATTTTCCACCATGAACAACCAACAAACTGTTTAGAACCATGATCTTCCTGTTCAATCAAGATCCACCATGGGGAGCCATGAAGAATGCTTACAACTACAGAGCTGCAGCTTACTTCTCCCATAGAAGGCCTATCTGTGCTCCCAGCCACAGACACCACCAAGCCTGCCTCTGCCAAGCTAAGGACAATCACTACTGGGATAAGCTGGGTCTCCCTTTTCTCTCTGGCCCCTGGCTAGAAGGGTCCCCAGTCCACAGGCCCCTAATTCCATTATCTGCTCTTTTATACCTCCCGGTGGTGCATGGATGTCCAAGAGTTTGAGAACTCTGTAGCCCTGGCTTCATCACTGGCCCAGGAACCCCAAACCAGCTCTGGCTTTCCTACATCTCAGACTCTGCTTTCTCAAGCTTGGAGCAGTGTCTCAGCCCTCACCTACAGCCCCAGCAGCCAAACTCCTTGTGTTCCACCTCTCCAAGAGGCTGTGCCCAGCAGTAGATCCACATTTGTCTACTAGTAAAAATCAACAACATCAACCAACCAAACAACCCAGAGCTCCCAGGGACTAAAACAACCAACTAAAGAGTACTCATAGAGGGACCCATGGCTCTAGCTGCATATGTAGCAGAAGATGGCCATATTTGGCATCAATGGGAGGAAAGGCCCTTGGTCCTGTGAAGGCTCGATGACCCAGTGTAAGGGCAGTGAGATAGGAGTGAGTAAGTGGGCAGGAAAGCACCTTCATAGAAGCAGGTAGAATGGGGATCGAATGGCAGTTTGTGGAGCAGAAACTGGGAAGGGGGTAACATTTGAAATGTAAATAAATATAACAATAATAATAATAATAATAATGAAGAATTTTGTATAACAACAACAACAACAACAATAATAATGATGATGATGATGAAGAATTTTGTCTGTTCTAGAGTAGATGAAATTCAATCTCATTGGAAGGACAATCATCAATACTACAAGGACAACCATCAATACTACTGATTCAAAGATGAATATCCAGGAAGAGTCTTTCAAACTTGTGCAGAATAGTATTCAATTACATATCAAGGCACTCTGACCCTATCAATTGACATAAAATTAACCACCTCTCTCATCATGTGGCAAGCATGACAGTTGCACTTACTGTTCTCATTGAGTTTCTGTTCCAGTGGTGGATATGACAAATATATTTCATAATAAGTACTATGAGGAAAAGTAAACCAGAGTAGCAGGACATGAAAGGAACAGGGCTAGATAGGGTAGACTTCAGTCTTAGAGTGGTCTAAAAATGCCTCTTTAAAAAGTTGGTATACCGACAAATACTTGAATAAGTCAGGGTAGCAAGCCACAGGACTACCTTGGGGGAAATTCATTCTTGGCAAAAGGAACATCAATTACAAAAGGATGGGAATGGTATTCTTTTTTGTTATTGTTGTTGATTTTTTTCTTTCTTTTTTTTGTTTTTTGTTTTTCGATATCAGTAGAATTAGATAAAGTGAATCACTTTCTATTTTTCAGTCGTATTCAACTGTTAGTGTTTGTATATGCAATAGGTAAAGGGATGGGTTGAATCAGGGCTTTGGTCTGATCAGAAGAGAGTATGGGAACTGAGAGGCATGTAAATGAAATAAGTAATGCAGATAAGAAGAGAGTAGAGAGTGGTTAGAGATTGTTGGTTTTCTTGAGATCCAAACAGGAATAAAGATGTTACAAAGTAAGGGTTCTAAGTCAAGTATATTAGAATGATATGAGTGGTATTTTATGCTTTGGAATTTCAAAGACAGACTATGTAGACATTGTAATAACAAGGATAGAGTAGGGGAACAGAGACCTGGGAAAAATTGAATAAATTATTCAAAACAAAGTGATTACACCCCAGAAAATTGGAAAGATATCTAGAGGTCTGTTGGGTAGTGGTGAACCAGCCCCTTTCCAAAGTATTTTGGGTAATTTTTACCTTTTCTTGAATGTGCCACATTTTCCCTGAGATTTTCACAGTCCATGTTTGTTTAGTATAGTTTTTTTTTGTTCATTCTTCCAAAAATAGATATCACTTTCTGTGTAAGGCCTGTGTTTTCCTCTATGATCCTATTATATTTCATAACCACTTTTAAATGACAAAAATAGAAGAACTTGTAGATCACAGATTTTCCTTTTGTGTAAACAGTGATCTCCCAGATGTGTGGATATACTTCTTTGCACCCATACAGTAAACAGGATAAATTTTTATTTATTTTTCTATTAGAACTTTTCTATTAGAAAATGAGCATATTAAGGGTGGAACTGTATATCTTCAATGTGTACACAATGTGCTGCTGTGTCAAAAATTGTTACTAGCCAAAAAAAATCTTATCACACAAAACAAGAAAACCTAAAACTACTAAAAACAAATTATCAAAGTTTAGATTAGATAACCAATTTAAACATATCTATAGATCCTAGTGTAATGAAAGAAATAATAAATAGTATCTTAAACAAGAATAAAGGAAAGAAAGGTAAGTAGGTAGACAAGAAACCTGTCAAGGGACAGGTTGATTAAGTACACAATTCTATGAGGTCTTCAAAGAATTTACTCCAGAACTCGTCAAATTATTCTATAAAAGAGGCAATGAAAGAATGTTTTCAAATACTCTTCATAAAGTCACAGTTATCTTGATACCCAAACCACAAAAGACCCAATGAAAAAAGAATCATAGACCAATATCTCTTATATTTTATGAAACTAGATGCAAAGATTCTCAAGAAAATACTTGCAAACTGAATCCAAGAACATATCACAAAGATTATCTACCATGATCAAACTTTCTTCATCCCAGAGATGCTGGGATTGTTCAAAACACATGTATTGATAAGCATAACCTATCATATAAACCAACTAAAAGACAAAACCCACATGATTATCTCATTAGATTCAGTAAAGGCCCTTGATAAAATCCAACACCCATTAATGATAAAAGTCCTGGAGAGACCAGGGACAAAAGGATATACCTCATTATATTAAAGGTAATTTCAACACCAAACAATGAAAGCTACTTAAGCACATAAAAACTCAAAGCACTTCTGTTAAATCCACAAAAAGATAAGGATGTCCATTCTTTTCATACCTCTTTAATATAGCACTTAAAGTCTTTGCTAAAACAATAGGCAATGGAAGGAGATCAAGGATATAAGTAGGAAAGGAATAAGTTAAAGTATCTTTATTGTGAAGATGATATAATCTCATATATAAAAGAGTTTAAAACTCCACCTTGATACTCTTATCACTGATAAACTGTTTCAGTAAAGTAGCAGTATACAAAATGAACACATAAAAGTCAGATGCCTTCCTATTTACAAAGATCGAACATATTAAGAAAGAAATCAGTAAAACAATACCTTTCCTAACATCTCCAAAAAAAATTAAAGTATCTTTGGATACCTCTAACTAAACAAGTGAAAGATTTATATCATAAAATCTTTAAGACATTATGAAAATAAACTGAAGACACTTAGAAGACACTAGAAATTGGAGACTCCTATGCTCATAGATTCAGGACTAATTTAATTAAAATGACCACTTTACCAAAAGTAATCTAAAAATCCAATCACATCACCATCAAAATCCTAACACAGTTCTTCACAGAAATTGAAAAACCTATCCCTTCAACTTCATATGGAATCTGTCTCTGTCTCTCTCTCTCTGTCTCTCTCTGTCTCTCTGTCTCTGTCTCTGTCTCTCTCTCTCTCTCACATACACATGCATACAGATACACAAACACACAACACGGGATAGCTAAAATGGTCTTTAATAATAATGGAAATGCATCCAATATCACCACTTTAGATTTCAAATTGTACTTGAGAGCTATAGTGATACCATATGATACTAGCATATTACTGACACACTTACTGATAGGAACGATCAAATAGAGAGCGCAGACATAAATCCACATACCTATGGATGCCTGAATTTGGAAAAGAAAACAGAATACTGTAGAATGCATACCTTCTTCAATAACTCGTACTGGTCAAACTAGATCACAGCATGTAGAAGAGTAAAATCACCCTGCACAAAACTCAACTCAGAATGGATCAAGGACATCGAGAGAAAACCAGATACCTTGCATCTGAGAGAAGAGAAAGTGGGAACATGCTTGAACTCATTGGTACAGGAAAGAATTTTCTTTATAGGATTCTATGGCACAAGCACTAAGACCAACAATTATGAAATGGGACTTTATGAAACTGAAAAGCTTTTGTATGGTAATAGATACCACTTTAGGCCAAATGACAGCCTACATAATAGGAAAAGAATTTTACTAATTACACATCAAACAGAGAATTACTGCCTCACTCTACCCACATTAGAGAAGTTTCTTGTTTCAGTAGACAGGAACTAAGACAGAGACATACAACTGGACAATGTGTAGAGAGTGTGAAACTTTGGAGCACTCACTCCTAACTACATAGCTCCTCTTCTTATGACTCAGGGAGCTATGCAGAAGAGGATGTAGAAAGATTATAAGAACCAGAGGTGATGGATGGCTCCAATTAAATCTGGCTTCCAGACACAAATATGAATTCAAGGTGACTGTCAGCACACTCAAGATCTAAAGATCTACACAGGTTCAAGCCAGATATAATCCCAGAACTTACAGGAGCAAGTAGATGTGGGTTCCCATTCCTAATCAATAAGAAATTTGCAATTGATACTCACTGGTAAAAGAAAGCATCTGTTTACTTAGTTGGGCACTCATTTGGTACATCAACCACATTTTAAGGCAGAACCTATGTAAGTATTTGACTAACTTCTATTCACTGAGCAATTAGCAAAATTGTGATAGAGAATGAACATGACAGCTAATGAAGAAAAGCTACATTAAGAACAAGGATAAAATTTAAAAAAAAAAACTCATCTGGTCCTCTGCCTTTTCTTCTTCATTTTGTGGGAGGCAATACTGTTTAAGCTGGTTGTAGAACAGGTTGAATCACAGTGGCTTTAATACTGCAGTGCAATGTCTGGAGTTCCAGCAATCATACCACACCATAAGGTAAATCTGAAAGTAAAAACCATATGTGCAGAACCTAAAAAGAGAAGGAATGAGATGACATCTACTAGTTCTATGGAATATTAATTCATAATTATAACGATTCTGTCACAATTCATAAACTTCTTTCAGGCAGCCTATTTTGTGTTTGAGCTTCTGGGTGTTGAAAATTATTCAAAGGCGGTAACCAAAGCTCTGAGTTTTAGCTCTCCCTTCCTAATCTCACATGCCATTTCCTCCAGTGAACTGGACACTGACTCTGACACCCACAGCATCCCTTAACATTTTAACGTGCTCTCTCGCATCATTATCCTTCATTGAGTATATTTTAACTACTCGGTTCAATTACAAATAATCTAAGAACAGGAAGTTTGTGTATACAGTCACTTATCGATAGACATTTTAGATATTTTCTGTTTGAGACCTAGTTCTTAACCAGACCCCAGTGCCTGGAATTCAGGCAAGTGACACCACATCCTTTGTATTCAGTGCTGGGTGTCAAACTAAGGTCCTTGAGCATCCTGGGCAAGTATTCTCCCAAATGAGTTACATTCCTAATGATTTTTAAGTGATTTCTCTATTTTCTGGATATGACAGGATTCTCACACATGTACTTCTTTTAAGGGTGTATGTAAAGACATGTCAGCTTGCTTCAATAGAAAACTGAAAGTTTGAATGCTCTGTGAACAGCAAAAATAAAATACAGAAAGAAAATAATACTAAACTTGAGTATTTGTAAATGTAGCTATATTAATACATTTAAGGATATAAGGATATGCTATGATATGTAAAAACAACCCAAAAATCCAGTGATGCAGTCCATTATGTCTAGTGTGAGATACACCAGGCAGAAGTACAGAGGAGCTGCAGGAACAGCCACCCCCCCCCCCCATTGCCTTGTTCTGGCTTTTGTCTCCCCTCAGTCCTGTGACTGATCATGGAGAATTGTCTACAGTTCAGTTCATTAGCTATTAATGACTGGGTTAAAATTTCCTGTTGTTCAACCCACACAGCCTTCTAAAGATCCATTTTAAGCTCCTATTAAAGATTACACAGGAAACAGATTGACTATTTATGGAGCAACCTTGAACACATTTTCTGGCAGGCATTTTCCCAGGCCCGCATTGCCTCCGCTGTGCCTCCTTAACTTTGGTGCTTTACTTCACTAACTGCTAAGCCTATGAGGGTCAGGCAAGTCCAGTCATTTTAGTGGGAAAGGAGGAAAAAGGAAATGGGAGTTGTCAGCTTCTTGCTAAAGAAGCAAACAACCCTTAAGCCATATCACTAATACAGTGACCAAAGTATAATGTATCAATTCAGGTTTCATTGTAGAAGAAACATTTCATTCCTAAAATATAAAGGGACAGATGAAGGAAAGTTTTATTGGAAAAAAATGTAAATAGGCTGAAAACCATGTTTGTTGGTAAAAAAAAAAAAATTTGTCTTCATGGTGGGACCTAAATCCCACATAATTACCCAGGAGAAGATGGACAGAGATAGTTCAGTTTAATAACTGATATTCATGAGGCCTTTAGTTTGAGCTTCAGAACTCAAAGTGGGAGGAAAGGTGATAAAAAGAGAGACTTAACCATTGAGTGCTTATCCCTAGAGAGGACATGTCTGTTGCATATAAATACACCACTCCTCCATTGCTCAGACTCTACTGCTGAAGAGGGCAATGGGAGGTGATATAAAGTAGTGCTGTCAAATGCTGTCTCCTAAGCATAACATGGCTACATGGTTTCTGGACTCATGAACTCACAGCAGCTGTGACAACAGCACAATACCTATACAAGATGGAGCCCACCAATATTCCAGCATAGATGGGAAGAAGACATGTGGTCCCATTCTTCCCTTAGGAGCTCATGACAATTAATGGCTCCTGGAGAAGAAGAGTCATTCATTCTTCTTCAAGAAATGGGTTGCCCAATCCCGACCTACAGACTTGAAAAAAAGCAACCCTAATTAAACTCAGTGTGTCACAATATATATATGTGTGTGTGTGTGTGTATGTATATTACAATAATATATAATATATGATATATGATATAAGATGTGTGATATGTGATACATGATACTTGATATATGATGATATATGATATATGATTGATATATGATATGTAATATGTGATTTGCATGTTATATAATAATTAATATGCAATGTATGATATATAATAACCAATATATGATATTATATACAATATATAATATATACTATTATCTATACATAATATATAATATATACAGAGAAGGATATGAAAGTAGAATGAGGAATTTAGGGGAAGCAAAAGAGGTTTATTGGGAGTGAGAGGAGCATGAGAGAGGGCAACTGAGCAAAATGCATTATGTAATTGAACAAAATTATCAGATTTAAAAAATGAAAATCAACAAAAATAAAATAAAAGCCTATACTGAATCAGTAGCACGTGATTCTCGTTCTTAAAATGAAGACGTTTCAAGTATTCCATCCCTTACTTTATAACGAGGCTTACATTGTACACTGCTTTCCATGGCTTCACACTGAAGGAAGAAATGAGAGGCAGGAAGGCAATTTTACTGTGCTTGTCAACCCCCAGTGTAACAGCTACAATGGAGGTTTGACATGTAAAACTGTCTTTCACTTCTCGAGCTTTCTGCTTCTTGATCCTCTCTATGTTTAACTACATAAATCAATGAAAAGTAAAATTGCCCAGATGCCATAATTATGTGTACTTCATTTTCAGCAAAATCTTGATATCAAAACATTTGACATGTCACCTTAATCTAATATTGTCATCAGGCTGACTAAATGAGTAAACATATGAAATGGGGATTTTTAAAGAACATATAAATCTAGAACACATTTCAAAAATACATCTGTAGAAAAGCTGAAATTACATCCCTCCTTTATTTTTGACAACAGCAGTTTATCAAGGCTAATGGTGCTGAGTCCCACAGCCCCACTTTGATCTTTAAAAAGAGGCACTGGTTAGTTTCAGTCAAATACGTTTGCTTTGAGTTTTACTTTTTGGGTTCTGCTATCAATTCATTTTGAAGAAAATGTCTCTACATTTTGACATCAGAATTATTAAATATTAAGTTAGAATTAAACCTATGTCGCAGCTAATACGTGTAACAACTTATAAAAGCCAGAGTAAACATGGAGTTCAAATAGGACATTAACACATAGCTGCCTAAACATTATTATTCACAATTGTGGGGTTATTTCTTTACTTGGAAAAACTAAAGTAAATATGAATTCACATTGAGTGGAAAAATATTATATTATTTGCCCAACTTCTCAGCCCCACCTTAAAAATGAGAACTCTGTGATAAATGCCCTTGATTAATAATTAAGCCTCTTTCTAACATGACCTAAGAGCAGTGCTGTTACCAGAGCTTATTTTATACAAGGCAGTGTGTTCCCAAATGACAGAACAGAATGCTAGTCCTCTGCAATAAAGTATGCTTTTTATAATCTAGTGGTTTTTTTTTTTACTTAAGATGGTTATATATACCACTTGGAGATTAAAAATTTGTGATTTTACCCTAAGATAAAAGTTTTGTTAAGTGGGTTTCTTAAAAGACACACAAGTGGGCCGTTTATAGTAACACTCTGCAAGTTGTTCATAAATATTTGTTGAAGGAATGACTCACTAAGCAACAAATCCCAGTGAAATGATGACTATCTAAATTAACCTTTAAAGTATTTGTGCTAGGATCAAGTAAGAACATAAACTAGAATAGAAGTTTAAATGACCCTTGGAGGCCAGTCCTTGAGTGTGGAGCACAGAGGGTGCTATGAATCAGTAAATAGAGTAATATCCATGGAAACTTGTCTCCGACAGAAGCTCCATCACATTGGTGACAGTAGTGTGCTGCCAGAGCTGCTTCCAGAGTGATCAAACTTTGCTTGTAATGCCCACCCTAAAGTCTGCTTTCTTCCTGATCCTTCCCCACTTCGATTGTCTGCTCCACTTTAACATATTTACATTCCAGCTGTGTGTCCAGTTCTGCCATACTTGTTACTGTGTACACAAGAATAATGATAAATATTTTACTGCATAAAATATGATTTACAATATGTTCTTAATCTAACACAATGTTGTCAGTAAGAAGGGCTAGTATCTATTTCTTGAATGAAAAAGAAATGTTGTTGTATGTGTCTAAGTTAATCACTTGGACACCAATTTGGGCTGTCTTCTTTGGTAGACACAGTTTTTCCTGGTGGTGAAGATGAAGATTTACACTAGCAACTATCCTCTTTGACACCTTCAGAGTCCCAAGTTCTAAACTTTGCTCAACAATTTGGTTTTGTTAAATACTTTATCTGCTGTTTCCTTCGGTGTGTACACAAAAGGACCAAATAATTTTCTTACAGATCTCTGGCCCAGCCTCACTAGTCTTAACTGAACTTTCTCTCACATGCTTGTGCCTGTTGTGATTTTCTTCACTGATGGAAAAGTAAATGTTTATGAGTTCATTCTAAAGCACTGTCTGAACGTTAATTCTAGTCAAGGAATTCAAGCTGTTAAACCTGTTCAAAACCCAACTCAATTCCCATCTTCCAGATCTGTTCTTTCCATGGCACTGGTCCACGATTTTGTCTTCTCTCTAAATATTGAAAAACACATCAGGGTTTAATAAATAGAAAACCTTCAGGGGAAAGAACTTCATGTACTTACTTCCATCTACAGTGCTTTGTCTATAGTAGGTGATCAGTTAACAGTTAATAAGCATGAGCATACAATAATACCATAGATATTGCAATACTCAGTAGATTCTAGCCTCATGTGATATGGATTACTTAAGTTTATTTCTAAAAAGGAGTATATCAGAAATTTAGATATCAACAAGAATTGTTTGCAATGGTAAGGTATTACATATAAACTTTATTATGGGATTGTCAATTAATGAACCACGGTCCTCTCATATGGTGCTACTATGGTACCTTTCACATCTTTGTTTTTCATGGACATGCTAGTGGTTAAATACAGGGAAGCAAACTTAACTAAGGCAAAAGTAAAGTTACAAATAGTACCTGGATTTATTTAATGGCACTCATATTTTGTGTAATATATTAGTGTACCAAGGTACTAGTAGTTAACAATTTATTCTTTAACAAAATCTGCATGAATTCTTTTTTATTAGAATATTGTCACTAAATTGTATTTCCTTAAAATGTAAAACATCCTTTATACAGAAAACCTTTCGAGCCTCCAGTATTCACTTACAGAAAAACTAACATTAGCTGTAGACATTATAGACTGTGAACAGGTTCAGTGCACATAAATAAATACTAATGATTGCACATATTTTGTACATAGGATAAACTGGTTCAAATACCATAATTTTGATTAGGTAACTACACAAAAGTAACTACACACCATAATGCACACAGGAGAATAGCTGATATACTGTTAAGATGTGACATTTGATATGTTTTCTTCTCCATGAAGTTCTGGGAAATTGTTAGGTGGAGTTCAGTTTCTGACTGACAAGGAATTAGTTAGGTACACACAAGTTGGAAAGCCAATATCCTAAAGGTCATATGGCATATTAGGGGAAACAACAATGAGTAAATCCTACAATGTGATGTATGTACGTGTATATCCTAGAGTTGGGATTGACTCTCAGGAGTGAAGGATGCACACGTACCATCATAATGGTAAACCCTCCATAATGATGACTCACCCCACCATGAAAAGTAGAATTGGAAACTCCACATACCACATCCAAAGAATAGAACTTTCTATTATGTGTTTGTTGGAAGTATGAATTACTTAGTGCCTGTTAGCTATCACATCCCATGGATCTGCCTCCGTTCACTATGCTCTGTGTCGCTGCCACCTTCTTCATGTGGTTACTGGGCATGTCGTCTCTGCAGCAATGGCTATTTAAAACGCTTGCCCACTTTTAAATGAATATTTTCATTAGTGAGTTATAAGTGTTCTTTATATCTTAAATATAAGTTCCTAATATAATTCAAGAGGTTTGGACATTTTCTCCCATTCTCTATAGATTGCTATCTCTACTATCTTTCCTGATGGTAGCTGTTGAAAAACAATTTTAAAATAAAATTTAGTTACTCTTAAGAGAACAAAATTGATTTAGTGTTTTGTTTTCAAATAAAATAGTAGAAAATGCACATGTGCATTTAAACACCAGGAAAAATAAGAGAAATTTTAATGAAATGAAACTCAGGAAAATTCTGATATTAATAATAATAACTCTCAAATCAAAGTAACCAAAATCAAAGTAAACATAAATCGAAATAAATAACATGGTAACCTGTGCTGGTGAGGATGTGGAGCAATGGGAACACTCCTCCACTTATGGTGGGGGTGCAAACTTGTACAGCTACTTTGGAAATCAACTGACAATGTCTCAGAAAACTGGCAATAAATCTTTCTCAAGATGTGAGGATTTAGTAAAGGCTGGAAAAAGTCTATTGGAAATTATTTGTGTATTTTGAGAAATTATAAGGGTTACTTGATGAAAATCTACCCTAAAAATTCAAGTTTGAAATGGAACGCTAGCTGAGTGGGTACGAGAGCATACTATTCAAGCATTAGTACCAGAGTGCATATCCCAACATCCATACAGAATCTGTCTATAGATATGCACCTCCACCACCATGAAAGGAGTAGACACAAGGATTGCTGGGGCTTGCTGAGTGCCATCCTTGCCCCAGGGTCAGTCAGTGACAAAACCCCTTTTCTCAAAGGAATAAGGACAATCACAGAGCTGGACATCTAACATACTTCTATGACCTCTGCTCATGCACACATATACATACACATTACATTCATATACATATATGTTAAGCTTGTAACTAAGCAAAATTAAAAAATAAAATGTGGAAATTGATGCAGGCAAACATTAAGCAGAGATTGGGAAGCCTGTGGAAGTGTAGCAGGAAGGATTGAAGGAGTCGGAGGAGTCAAGGGCACCCCAAAAAAGCCTATAGACTCAACTAACGTGGGCCCACAGGGGTTCAGAGAGACTAACCTGCCAACTAGAAAGCATGCATGGGACAGATCTAGGACATCTGCACATATGCAACAGTTTTGCTGCTAGGTCTGTCTTCATGTGGGATTCCTGATAAAGGAGCAGGTGCTGTCTCTGACTACATCTACTTCCTTTGGATCCCTTTCCCCTATCTAGGATGCCTTGTCTAGTCTCAATAGATGTACCTAATTTTATTTCAACTTGTTATTCCAAGGCTGGTTTAAATCCATGGGAGGCCTCCCCTTGTATGAGGAGAAGGGGAGCAGGAGGGAGAAGGTGAGTTCAGAGGGACAGGGGAAGCAGTGATCAGGATGTAAAGTAAATGAATAATTAATTTAAAATGTAAAAGAAATCAAATGCCTTCATATATGTATACAGTTAGAAATGTTTTTGACATTATAAAGTACTACGGAGTTGGCAAGATAACGCTGTGTGTAAAAGCATTTGCTGCCAAGCCTCTGGGACCCTCAAGAAGGAAGGAAGGAAAAAAGGAAGGAAGGAAGGAAAGAAGGAAGGGAGGAAAAGGAAGGAAGGAAAGAAAGAAGGAAGGAAAGAAGGAAGGAAGGAAGGAAAAGGAAGGAAGGAAGGAAAGAAGGGAGGAAAGAAGGAAGGAAAGAAGGAAGGAAAAGGAAGTAAGGAAAGAAAGAAAGAAGGAAGGAAAAGGAAGGAAGGATGAGAGGGAAGGAAGAAGGGAGGAAGGAAGGAAGGAAGGAAGGAAGGAAGGAAGGAAGGAAGGAAGGAAGGAAGGGAGGGAGGAAGGAAGGAAGGGAGGAAGGAGGGAAGGAAGGAAGGAGAGAACTGACTCATGCAGGTTGTCGTCTGACCTACAAATGCTGGCTGTGGTATATAAGCACCCTTCCCCCTTCCATGTAAGTATATAAACGTATTTGTTTCCCAATTAGATGAAAATAGTCTAATATAGATGAACTTTGCAAACACAACGAACAAACGCACAAGTTGTTTTAAAGAAACTTTAAATACTTTGGCAACGATAGGAAGAGAGAAAAGATGTGCTAAGTGGGAGAAAGGGATGACTTTGCGGGAAACTGAATGGAGCCATCTCAGTAGAACATGACAAGGCTAAACCAGAAAGTGGTAGAAACTTACACTTACAAAGTAGCATTTCTTTTGCCTCCAAGAACCAAACCCCAAAGTCCTACATTATAATTTTGTCTAGTGCATGGCCTCCATAAAATCTTAAGTCTTACAGCATGCTGAACACTACTGAGGAGTGACTCAACTCTCCTTTCTTTTTCTTTTTTTCTTTTTAGATATTTGCTTTATTTACATTTCAAATGTTATCCCCTTTCCTCCTTACCCTTTCAAAACCCCCATCCCATCCCCCCCCTCCTGCTTACCAACCCCTCCCCCCCACTTTCCTGACCTGACAGCCTTCACAGGACCAATGGCCTCTCCTCTCAGTGATGTCTGAAAGGCCATCCTCTGCTATATGTGTAGCTGGAGCCATGGGTCCCTCCATGTATACTCTTTGGTCAGTGGTTTAGTCCCTGGAAGCTCTGGGGGTACTGGTTGGTACATATTATTGTTCCTTCTCTAGGGGTCCTTTCCTTTCAAGTCTCCCTTCTGCTCAGTATTTGGCTCAAATTGAACAATTTACTGGAGGTAAGGTGTGTTTGCCTCCTACTGAGCTCCTGTGTCTCTTTCCTGGGAATCATAAGTTCTTGTCCTGGATAAAATATGACTACCCAAGTAGCAAGCCTAAAAGCATATCTCACATATTAAAAGAAGTGTGTTGGTATCATTCCTGCAATTATTCTGTGCCTAGAACCTCACCCTTTGGAAAGGGATTCAAAGACAGGCAAGCACTCACAAGTCAGCTGGAGACTATACTCTTATCTTTCATAACAACTAAGTATTGAAGTTAAGAATACCACGCGTCTGTCTCCTCACATCTCCTTGGGTGGGTCTCCCACCTGGCTCTGACCCAGAAGTTTTCTGCCTCCTGTTTGTCCCACATTCTATTTCCTGCCTAAACCACAGGTCATAGGCTTTTAAATTGGCCGGTGATGCATGCACACATTACACAAGACATTTTCTCTACAACTAAGGCTCAGAAAAAATGTGGATGCCATCTTCACCCCATGACTGTGGTACCAAGTGACTTTTTGGCTAACATGAGGGAGGTATTTAAGAAGGAGTTGATCATTTTTGTTTTAATTATTTTTATCCTACTATAGGGGTTAAACCCAGGAAGAAGATGTTTTAAAGCTGTGCTTTTCAACTGTTTCTTTTTCCTCATCAATGTGTTTTAGACAATGCTTTTCTGATTTCTTCTCTTGACCTATTAGCACAAACAGATTATGTTTGTTGCCCACTATGTACCTATCTATGATATATACATTCAAGTTTGATTACTTCACTAAGAAACAATGTTTTGTTCCTTTAGAGCAATAACTCTCCATGGAGATCGCATATTTAATTCACTCGACTGAATGCTATCATATTTTGGTGCAACTTACAAGTCCTTTACCCTAATTGCAAAACTGGAATGGGTCATTACATTATGCTTTGATCCTTAGAAAAAGATTCAAATTCATATTTGTGAAACTGCTGTGGGGCAATCACTTAGATTAAGCAATTGAGGGGAATGAGTCAATTGGAATTTTTCTGGCATGAAGTCAATAGCTGGAATTTTTCATCCTTCCCACTACTGGAACTTCTGAGAAAGAAAATCCATGATTTGAAATATGCTACATATAATTGTCAGATTGTGGATATTATAATAACTCCCTTCTCTTATCATGTTTCAAATGAAAAGTTGGAATTTCAGAGAAACATAATTAATCATAAATGCAAGTCTATACAAGACTGGATTGAAAGGCATTTGCATGTTTAACTAGATTTGCTTATCAGTTCTCATTAGTTATGTTTATTCTACTACATACTTAGAAATTAAAAACAGAAAATAATGCTCAAAATAGACTGCCATGTGTGTACACAGACATACAGAGGAAGGTTCCTCTTCCTTGTTAAACCACTGTGTTCTTTTAAATTATATATGCTCCGTATTATATAATAGGCTGTGTGTGTACTTTACATGGCCAAAGAATCTGCTTTTGTCTGTTTTGCTTGAGGAATGAAGAAGCAAGATATGTCTTTTTGTCCAGCCAGGCCCACCCTATTCATTAGTAATATGTCGTCAAGGCAACAGGATCTCAAAGAGGAGTCCTAGTGAGGTTCCAGTATTGATAGATTAGCAGAAGCCAGAGGCCTCTTACCAGACCAATGAGTCACTGCAAGACACAATTGCAAGCCAAGAAGTATGGACAAAAGGCTATATACTATGGGACATATTGTGGCACACTGCAGATTCCACAGTGAGACTTTTTTCTCTCTTGTGGAAGAGGTTGCACGGGTAGAGGGAGAAAACAAAGGGAATGGGAGATGAGTGGGATTGGGATGCATGATGTAAAACTCACAAAGGACCAACAAAAAATGTGTCTTGGTCTCACCTGCCTCAAGGTGAGAGAAAATAGCTTTTTGCTTCCATGATGTATCCCATGAGGTTTCTTAAAGAGCATACACATAGACTAACTCTTCATGTTTTGTTTATTTATGCTTATTACTTATTTATTTATACACATTATGTATTAAAATATGTTTATTTTTGCCTCTACCAATAAAAAGAAATTTCCATGCTTCACGTCTTAAGCTATAAGAGAAAAATCTGAAATGGACATAAATAATGTCATGAATTTTTCACTGCTATCTCCAGGTAGAATGAGTGTGACATCAACATTGTCAGCATGGCTGGTGATGCCTACAAACATGGTTGAAAACAGGTCATATGTCACCTACAGGACCTTATGAGAGATCACTACAGCTTTCTATATGTTTGATAATACAAGCTTCCAAGTTTTCCTACAAGAATTGCAAGGCCAGAAAACAGCCTAGAAATATTTTGAGCACATTGTAAACAAGCAAACATACTTATTATTGTTAACAACAAAGCATTTGGTTCTTGGTTCTCTGGAGATTGACTGTTGTACATAGTACTGAAAAAAATCTTATCTTTATTGGTAACTATAAAGAATGAAAATTATTTAATATTTAGATACTCGTATTCAAATGTTCATGTATTTAACGTGAAAAACTCTAGGTAAGAATATAAACAAGCACAAGGAATATAAATTTTTGCTATCACGTTCCATGATTTAGTTTTATAAGTTTATAAGCCAAAAATTGGTAAAGTGTTTACATTTGGTCTCCCTCAAAATAGATATAAAGGATCTAAAAGTACCCATGGTTCTACTGTTATTGAACAGTAGAGGGAATAAGTACCCATGGTTTCTATTAAAATGTAGGTTCTGCTTAGTTGATTGTGTGGGCCATATTCTCATAATGTCCTTTACCCCCTCTGGCTCCTAAAATTCTTCATCCTCCTCTTCTGCAGGGTTGCCAAGCTCTACCTAGTGTTTGTGCGTCTCTGCATATACCTCCATCAGTTACTGTATGCTGCCTGTTCTTACGACATTTGGGCTAGGCACCAGTCTATAACAGAAATATCATTAGGAATCATGTCATTGACTCTTTTTTCAACCATATTTGGTCCTGTACTGGGTTTGTAAGCTGTTCTGCCTTTTGTTCCTGGTCATCAAGGCAGTTGCAGGCATGGGATCTCTCTCATGGAATGGGACAGGAGTTGAGTGAGTCATTGGTTGGCCACTCCCAAAAGTTCTGAGCCGCTATTACCAAAGGCCAGGTAAAACACATTGTAGGTCAAAGGTTTTGTGGCTGGGTTTGATGTCCCAGTTCCACTGTTAGAACCCTTGTCTAGTTATAGAAGATGGCCAGTTTGGGCTCTCTATGCCCTATTACTAGGAGACCTTACTAGGGTCCCTCTCATAGATTCCAAGCAGTTACCACTGCATTAAGTTTCTACATTACCCCTATATTGCACCTCCGGGGAAGGGAAGAGGGCTTATGGGACTTGCAGGGAGTGGGGACCCAGAAAAGGGGAAATCATTTGAAATATAAATAAAAATATATCTATAAAAAAAGAGTCATCTCTACCAGTACTTTCTCCCTCTGACCCTCCTATCACCATTCTAGAATGATCTCTCCAATTTCCCCTGTCCATTTGTCTCCAGGCTACCCACAAAATCTATTCCATTTCCCCTTTCTAGGGAGATCCATGTTTCCCCCTTCAGCTCTCATTATATGGGCTCTCTAGGTCTATGGATTGTAGCATGGTTATCCTTTACTTAATAGCTAATATCCACTTATAAAGACATACCATATTTGTCTTTCTGGGCTTGGATTACTCATGATGATCTTTTGTAGTTCCAGCTATTTGGGGCAAATTTCATGATGTCAGTTTTTTGTAATACTGTACTGTGTAAATGTAGCACATTTCATTTATTCATTTCCCAGGTGAGGGACATTTAGGTTGTTTCCAGTTTTGGGCTGTTATGAATACAACTGATAAGTGTCCTTGTGGTAGGATGGAGCATCCCTTGAGTATAAGACCAACAGTGGTATAGCTGGATCTTGAAGTAGATCAATTCCCAGTTTTCTGAGGAACTGCCTTATAGGTTCTCACAGAAACGGAACTGACAAACACAGACCCTGTACGGGTCTGAGATAGGTTCTCTTTATATATGTCATGGCTGTGAGGCTTGGTGTTCTTCTGGGACTCCCAAAAGTGGGATGGAAAGTGTCTCTGACTCTTGCCTGCACTTTGGACCCCTTCCTCCTCATGGGTTGCCTTGTCTAGCCTTGATATAAGGGTTTGTGCCTAGTCTTACTGGAACTTGATAGGCCATATTTGGTACAGATCCCTAGGATAACTGTTTCCTTAGGTGAAGAAAAATGAAGGGGGAACAGATCTGGGGGAGATAGGAGATGGGTAAAGAAACAAGGATGAATGGAAGGAGGGGAAACTGCTGTCAGGATATGTTTGAGGGATGAATAAAAGAGAAAAGAGTGATAAACATATTTTATGTTTATAACTGATTCTGATTTAGTCACTCTGAAAGGAAGATAACTGTAGAAATAATTCAACAGGAAGCGATAATCCAATAAGAATAAAGCATGTTTACCATTCCACTGACTGAAAGAGAAATATATATTTATATGAAATACACTTGACTGACAAAACTGGGAACAGTGTATACATTTTAATTTATTTTAATAGAAACAAAAACGTTCCCAGTGGAGAATGTTAGCAGAATTCAAGCAAACCAGGTGTTCTCCAGTATTCCTAGTGAGAGTGAGAGTAAACACTGCCATGGACTCGTTAGAAGGCAATTTGGCAATATCGACTAAAGCTTAAATCAGATCCACTTTGGCACTTGACAGCACTGTTTTCAATAATAGAATTTTGGTCCACGGATGAAGGTGCTTTTTTCCAATTTTAATAAAAGCTGGCAGGCAACCACTTCCAGATGGACTGCTACATCAGAAAAATAAAGACAAAAATACGTATGATCTGAGGCCTGAATATTTTTGTATATTGAATATTTATAAATGCCTACATGTTTAGAGATTATGTAGAAATTATAACATGATCTATCATAAGCCACTAATAGCAGGTAAAATAGAGAACCAGAGAAAAATAATCATTCCTATAAACCTTTTGGTATTTTCTCAAATTTGTGCCATGTGAATTTATTACGTAAAAACTGTTACCAAAAAAAATCAATTATTTTCATTTTCATCATTCCTGTAGCTGTAATAAAAACTGAAATCATAATTTTGATCTTTTCATGTGTGTGTGTGTGTGTGTGTGTGTGTGTGTGTGTGTGTGTGTGTGTGTATGTATGTGTGCATGGAATTAAACTCTGTTGGAATTTTGTAAGGACTATATGGGTTATTAGCCCAGAGCAGCATTCCTAACCCTAAGCAATTTATTGCAATGCCAACAAGGATTGTGTCATTAACTAAATAACTTCTTTAATCATGTCACTATTGACCATATTTTTATAACCATTGAATATATAGATTCCTAACTGTATACAACTGCTTTTGTCTCTTATACCTGTTGTACAAAAGCTGTTTTCTTACTGCTGTATGGGCCCTGAATATTCATATATCTGATATCCTTTTCCTAAGACCTTGGCATGCATTTTTCCTGTTTCCTTCCAATTGTGAGCCAAATGGTCTTATACCTTTGTTGTTGTTGTTGTTGTTGTTCTCAAACATCAGTTCTGTAATTATTTATTTTTTAATTCTTATGTCTATGGTTACTTTTCTAAGTCTTTTTCTTCAACTGTAAAATGGTAATGTCAATATTGATCTTGCAATTGTAAAATAAAATTATTTCAGTTAGATGATGTTTGTAGCTTCAGCAGTTGGTAGAATGAGGCAGTAAGATTGTTGAATTGGTTGAATCAAATTTGTGCTATACATAGATACACTGTCATAAGGAAAGAAAGATTAGAAAAATAATTAGCTGAGCTATTTTTAAATACCTACATTATTTGTAACACTTGCATTTTATCATGGTTACCATGTACTATTTGTTAGTGACACTGCTATATTAAACATTATTTTGTATGCCTTTGCTATGTTTACATAACATTTTACTGCTTCTTCTGTTTAGCTAAATGTCAGCTATAAAGGCCCTCAATAACACTAGTAGAGCTATAACACTTAATTGATTGGAACCTTTGAAATGAGAGCTATAAACTATTCTATAAAGATTTTTTAATACAGAGATCAGTATGTAAAGGACAGCCTATGGCTTATTTCTATGTTTCCTTCTGAGAAATGCCCAACCTCAGAAACTCTTTTCATGACCAATAACCCCTTACTCTACCACGAATTCATAGACATACACATTTGATGGAGAGCGATGAGCCCAATTATAAAATGTAATTCAAAACACAGCTTCTCCAGAGATGAGCCAACTCTTGCATACAGAGTGATCTGTTTCACCTATATGCTTTGTTTCAATTCTTGGCCTATATAACTGTTCACATGCCTTCTCTTCTATGATGTCGTGACTCTGAACGAAGCAGCTCTGATTTTTTCAGTCTCATTTCTCAGACTATCACAGGTCCCGAAATATGGTGTTTACCAATCTTTGTTATGTTATAATTAAATAACTTAAGGAGACTAAGCACATACTTCATGCCTATAAGATTAGAAGGTCTTGGGAAGCAGTCTTTTTCACAGAAATGATATAGGGACACACATTTTACATAAGTTCTCATGATAATTTGTAGAACCAAGTTAATTAGCGTAGTTAAAGATAATACCTTACCTTCAAGCATAGAGCATAGAGTTGAAGATAAAGGGAACTGTTCAGCACTTGGTTTGGGCGTGTTCTTTCAGAATTCTGTCCTCAGCATGGCAATGTTAAATGCTGAGGTGTTTGTGTCAGGGAGTAGATTCTGCAAGATATTGGAAGAGACTGATCCCTTGCTCTTAGGAAGAATCTGAGCTCCCTTTCCCTCTTTGCATGCACTGAGTTGAAACAGCACAAAGCCCTCACCATTTCCAGGGTATGGGACTTAACCCTCCATAAGAACACAATCTTTTCTTTATAAACTACTAAGTGTTGAGTTTCAGTTATAATAACACTCACAATAAAGACATAAACAAATAAATGAGTAGGACACATAACAGCTACTGATTTGTGTCAATCAATATGTGCCTAGTTCCACTAGCTGGTGTTCTACTATGTATCAGTAAATATGCTTCTGGTACCTTCTACTGGCTGGTGCTCCTCCATGAAGAACAACTTACTAGGCTGTATTTCTTATGATACTTCCATTTTTCTCTATATGTGGTATATTAACTCAGCTACTGTTAGCTCTACTAATTAAGACTACACAATATTTGTCTTAACTGTTCTACTTTCTTGTTATTTGAAAATTTTAAAAAAAGGTATTTGATATAAGAAAAAAGCCTGGTAATAGAAAAAATAATTAAAAGTTCTGGACTATGTTGAGTCTACGTCTGATGTCTGTTGACTTTTAGATCACTGACAATCTTTAATACATACCAAACATCTGAAGATAGACTGGAGATTAGATGTGTTATAAAAATTAACTAAAATATTTATTTACACATATATTTTTATAGTTACACATGTGTATACATTGCAGATTCTGGATGTTGATTATAAATTAGCAACTTTTTAAAACTAGGAGAATATTGAATGATTAAAGGGTAATGTTTTGATGATAAATAGATCTGACCTTGCTCTATACTTTTGGCATTGTATCTGATCAAATCAGAGGTGCAGTGTGCTGGGTGAAAGGAACAAATGAGGTGTGAAAGGACTTGGTTCCTCAATTTTTCCCTTTGGGGATGCTCTCTAACTGTATTATACACTACCTTATATGATTTTTGGGGGGACCTTTGTTTACATAGATGCCCTTCCATATAGATTCATTGTGTAACTTATAGTTGTAAGATCGTAGAGCACTCACATAGGATTCACTGCTTGGACTAAAACTGACTGTCATCTTTTAGTTTAGGAGTGGTCTTATTAAAAGCTTATGATATTGACATTAATTAATATGTGTCTATATTAAGAAGAGTTAAACACCATGAAAGCAGATGTAAGGTTGTAAACAAACATTTTAAAGAATATGAATTCTAAACAAATGACATGATGAAGAAGGTGACTATGCTGACAGATATTGCTATTACAGAAGCTCTTCTTCCAGACCACACAGTAGCATAAAAGAAAACTCGCTCATCACCTGAGATATACCAGAAAAGGAAGCAACACATCGGTGAATCAGATATACAATAGCAGAGAGATAATATCAAAGTATAATAATTTGAATAAGCATGAATATGGTTGCTATTTTTAAGGAAATAAAAGATATATTCATGATCCAAAAGGTCCTGTCCTTTATGCTTTATCAATGATACAAATTCAATGATTACAAAACAATAACTTGGAACCATGCAGAAAAGATCACAGAAATTTCAAGAGAGGAGGGGTGGGGGAGGGAAGCGGGGAGAATGCAACCCAGGTTTTCTAGGTCACTAGTGTAAAAGTAAAGCATTGTTAAATGTTAAGTCATGTTAAATGCTGTTGGGAGTTAGAGAGTCCCGTTGAGCTTTTGTTAAGTTTTTTTTCTATATGCCTTCTGTGTGGATTTGTTTTGTTTTAATGTGAATGAATGAGTGAAACTAGTTCATGCCTTTGAATGGGAAAATAGACCTACCCCTTCTGCTTAGCCGCATGTTTTGGGAACTGTCAGCAAGAAGTTCCTTCTCTGGCAACCAGCCACATTGCCATTGTGTCAACCCAGCTGTGTTGGACACATTTTGATCAGTGTGAGAATATTCCAGCTGGAAGGACCATAAGCTAAAGCCCTGATCTTGATGTATCAGGTCTTATTTAAGTCACAACCACTCCAGGCAGTGGTATAAGTCAGCATTCTAGGGAATATAGGCTTTGTTTTAGAAGACCCCGCAACTACTGTCACTCAGGAGGAAGTGGTAACATTTCTCCAATAAATATGCAAGGATACAGTAGTTGGTAAAGCAAGAATCTATGCTGTGATTGGCTCCATTTGCATACAATGCATCCTCTTAAATATATACCCGTTCTGTTTGGCTTCCTTTTTGAATTTCTTGCGAGCCATTCTCTCATGCATACTGTGTTGTTCCATATGACCCTCAATAAAAGGCTTCTGACTAATGGCCTTTGTGCCTACTTGGGATTTTTATCAAAAGCAAAGTAAGATTCAGCAGTAGCTTAAAGAGAAAACAAAGTCTTAAAGGAGCAAGGACAGCCTCTGGCAAAAGGCCCCAGAGGCATAAGAAATAAAGGATAAGAGAAAGGAGGCAGTTGATATAAAATATGGAAACATGGTTGATGGTGGACTAAAAACACTTGTTTCTGAAAGCATTCCTGGAAGTTACCAAGCCGAGAAGGCTGAGAGACCTACCACCTAAGTTTAAGTACTAAAAAAAGAACTGATATGACTGCTACTAAATACTAATATAACTGACTGCTACTTGGGACCAAAGATTTCACTAGCTATCCAGTGCCAGGATACTAGCTAACATGGCCACGCACAAAGAATCTAACATAAACAATTAACTATACTTATGAGTATATAACTTCTAGGGCCAGTGCCCTGAAGTATAGGAGACATGGAAGTTCTGGCACATACTTACTGACAAATATTATCAAAATATTAAGCATACCTGCTTATCTCTTCACAGAGAAAGATGAACAACCTGCTTTGTACCCAAAAGGCTGGGAATAGAGATGGTTTATAACTGGGTAACCTTTGCACTATCTGTGTGACACAGGCAATACAAGCTGTCTCCAACCTTAAGATTCCACATGTAGTCAATCAATAGAACCCATCTTGGTGGAAGATGCCATGTACCTTACAAAGAATTGAAATGTAATCATGTCTTAGGCTTTATTGTACATACAGGATTATATTAATTATCATCAGAAATTTTTGTCACCAAATTGTGCTGAGCTTAAATATGCCTAAATCAAGCTACTTGGGGTCAGTGATGAGTTCAAGTTTCCAATGAAAGACTGTATCTTACAAAAGCAACATAAGTAGCTCCAGTGGAAAGAAACCCAATGTTAAGGTTCAGATGTTCCAAGTGGAAGAGACAAAAGGGATCCAGCTATTGACAAAGGGGGAGCTGTCTGTGACTGAGTTAAAGCAGACACATACAGAGTTATACATTTTTTCACCCTTTACCAACATTTCTTGAATCCTCACTTGAAACTATTCTATTTCTTCCTTGTATTTCCATGATAGCCAATTTTTTGTCCTACACACATTAAAAATTCTATTTTAGAATGTTGGTTTAAAAGAAAAGGAGTATGTAAAGATAGAAGATAATAAGAACAAAAAACGAAATATAAAGAAACCTATTCAGATTAATTCATTATATAATATAATAATATCCATTGTTATATTATCTTTATGGTTATAAAGACCTATTACTTTTACTTTTTCTAAAAATAATAAAATTCTAATAAGTTATGCCATAAAAAGAAAAGCACATTCTTCTTGCAAGGATCCTTAAACAAATATTAAAATTTATACTTATCAAAAACAATTAAAATTCAGAGGTATGGAAATATTATCATCTGCGTGTCTTGAATGTCTTTCTCTGTTTTATCCTCTCACTTGGAATTCAACCAATAGTAAATGAAAGATTAATCTTTATTAATACTGCTATCATGGAGCTATTTCAATGTTCAAAAATTTAAATTTGTTCTGTGCTATTTTGAGCATTAGTTCTATATTCTTTCTCCCAGATTTTCTTGTTCTACATAGGCCTTAGCAATAATCAAACTTTATTTCAATTCTAAGAATTGTATTTATTTAATTAAAGCCTGAATTGACTATTTGTTTTGTTCCCTACATATCACAGGCATTACTTCCAGACTCCCAGTCATTTAATTGGTCTTATGACGACTATTAATAGAGGAAGCACTGCAATACTGAAACTTCAGTTCAAGTACATTCACACAGCGGGTCACTTTCTGGTCATACAAGCTGATCCACTGGACAATTTGGGGATTTGGTTTACTTGATTCCTGAGGAAGGAACTGAGTATGTACGGGCTGAGTGTGCCTCATCTGCCCATGATCTACAATTGCAAGCCTATGCCCACATGTGGAAAAGTTGAGCCATAATTGTCTCTCCTACCTCAACTATGGCAAAATAAACCATCTCCAGTCTTTCAAAATGATTATCCACAGATCTCTTATATATCAAATGATCTTATGTCACTGGGATTCACTGGTGATCAAGATGTGCTTCATTTTTTCCTTCTATTCTAATGGGAAGAGGCAGAAGGGTGACATACAAACAAGATTATTTCAATGTGATGTCTATCAAATGAATAGGGCAATACAAAAATTAAATGTAAGAGAGAACAGACATTTATAGGTTGAATCTCCAGGACCAGTTCTCTGAGGTTGCCTTGGAAAGGGCAGATCATATCAAGAGTTGGACCAAAAGTAATTCAAATAATGAGACTAAGAAGAATAGTGAGAATAGTGAAGGACCTGGTTTTAAGGAAAGGCTCAACACCCTGGCAACCTGGTGAGGAAAAGGGAAAAAAAATACCAAGTGGTGGCAGGAAAAAGTTGAAGAAAAAAGTTGAAGACTGTAGTGTGTATAATAGTTAACTTTCTCTTGCTCTGATAAAACACCATGACAAAAGTAACTTACTGGAGAAAGAGAAAGTGTCTAGGCTGACTCACAGTTCCAGGAGATATAATCCACTGCGATGTGAAAGGCAGCATACCAGGCAGCAAAGGCCTGGTGGCAGGTGCAGGAGGCCAGCTATTCATACTGCATTCAACTCAGGAAACAGAAAGGGAAGGAAGTGGGCCAGGCTACTGCATGCTAAGCCCTGTCTATAATAGCCATGGTGGCTTGAATGATGAATGTTCCCCATAGGTACAAGCATCTGAACACTTGACTTTCTGACAGTTACATTGTTTGGTGAGGCTATGGAAATTTTAGAAAGTATAGTCTTACCGGGGGAAGTACATTAGTCGAAGCAGGTTTTGAGAGTTTATACCAGTGCCTGTTCCTGGCTTTAGATCTGTACTTGAAGGTGTGATTATTCAGCTTCCTGCTGACATCCTGCTCTTCTACCTCCTGTGCCATTATAAATTCTCCCCTATTGCTATTTTTCTTAATAAGACATTGAGCAAAAGAAAGCTAGGACGAAGGGGCTTTATTTCAACTTACAAGTTATAGTTGATCATCAAAGGAAGCAAAGGAAGGAACTCAAGGCAGGAACCCAAAGAAGCTGAATCAGAGACCACAGAGAAACTGTGGCTTGCTTTCCCTAGCAAATTATACAACCTAAGTCCACCTACTCAGGAATGGCACTACCCACAGTGGGCTGGTCCCTCCCACATTAATCAATGAGTGGCCTGCACTACCACTTGAGGGCATGGTGAGGTCTGGGGGCCAATATTGCTACTTTGGGGTGTTTGAGAAAGAGACAAAGCTGGCTTCTATGACAACCCCTTCACTTTCCCCTTTCCATCCCCCACAAAATAACAGCCTAGACAGAAAGCCATCAAAGAGAACTCTTAAAAGACTGTGATAAGGATGCTGAAGTATTGCGCTCCACAATTGATGGTTTCTGGTGGCAGGTGTGGGTGGGGAAGAGGGGGGGATGAGGTTCTAAAGGTAAAAGGGTGGATCTGAGAGTACTGGGAAGAAAGGGTTCTGTGGTTCATGTGTGAAATTCCCAAATGAACAACAAAAATGAATAAGAATAAGAAAGAAAAGAAAAAATAATGCCCACAGACATGCTCATAGGCCAATCTGATGAAGCCAATTCCTCAGTTGAGATTTCCCCTTACAGGTATGTCTCTATCTGTTTAAAGTTGACCAAAACTAACTATGATGCCTAGTATTACTAGAACTTTCTCTAATGTTTGAAAGGAAGAAACTGGAATAGTGCTGATTTAGGCAAAGCTCTAGCCAACCCAATCCTTCCCAACCGTATTCCTGCTTCGGTGGGGTTATCTCCTATCTCATGGCTTTATCAAGCAGCACCTGTGTTAAAAACTCTAGCTACTGTTTGACTGTGGTTGATAGAACACCCTGATTTTGGAGAGATGAACTGTTACAGGTCAAAATCCAGAATGATATTGCACTATCTTCAGTCCCTTTTAGTAGCCATTTGCCTTGGCTTTGTATCTGGCTCTAAATCTTAAACAAAACTCTTACAGGCAAAATGAATGTGTGATACCTAAATCCCATCATCCCTAAACCAAGAACATGATAGATTACATCTTCATACTATAGATTTTAAGTCTTACTGTAGCCCACTAACCTAAAAGCTTATTTTATATTTTAGAAACACATTCATTCTTGGTTATCTTTTCTATGACTATGAAATTCATGCAACCTTTTAAAACAGTTTCTTTTATTTTTTGGAGATTACCATAGAATTGCTCCATTTATTTTCCTTGCTGTCCTCCAAATCCTCCCATAGACCCCTTCATTCTTTCTCAATCCTGAAATTTCATGACCTTTTTAAAATTAGTTCTTGCTACAGAGGAAAGTGTGTGTGTGTGTGTGTGTGTGTGTGTGTCCCTAAACACACAGACAGAGTCTGCCCAGGTTGTTTGTTGTTTGTATGCATGTGCTTTCAGAACTGACATTTTGGATTGGATAACCAACCGGTTTTCTCTCTTAGAGAGGAGTAAACTCTCTTAGAGAGTTTTACCCAACCTCAACTAATCTACAACACAATTCCTGATCCTAAGGCTGAGGTCATTGTGGAAGGAGTAAAGACTGTAGGACTGAAGAGAGACAGAGTTGAATTTGCTGTAAGATTCCTAGGAATATCAGAAGCTACAGCCTTAAAGCCTCACCAACACAACTGCAATAATAAGAGATGAACAAGGTTGACACCCACAGGCACGCTCACACAGAGAGGGCAAAGTTCACGAGGCCTCAGTCTACATATACAAATAACTTCAGGAAACACTTTAGTGGTGAATGTATCCTTTGAAGTAGTTGGAACCCACATTCACAGGCCATACTTATTTTGCTCAAAATATAGAAGAGTTAATAGATTTACATTTACGGTTCCAATGTGCACAGCTTCTTCATATCTCAGACCTAAGCACTCACTAACATGCCTGTTGCATGTAATTTTATAAACATGCTTGCTCCTGCTAGGCTCTGGAACTAGCAGCTGCTCACTGGCCACCTAGTCAACCCCCATGGCTAGCTAACTGCTAGCTAATGCTTTCCCAAGATCCTGGCTGTGCTGGAGGATTCGATAGAGCACTGTTGTTCCTCCTTGCCCATGCTTGGAATGGCCGTGTTACCAGCGTCCTTTAGCTCCAAGGAAGGAAAACACTAGAGACTTTTATATTTTAAAACTGACCAGATAACTCAAAGGCTGGGCAAAAATATCCTGCCCATCTTTCTTGGCCTCCACCCTGACAGAGGCCACAAACTATCAGTCCTCAAGACTTACATGTCCGCTTTCTCTCTGCTCCACAGCTTGGCACAACTCCCCAATCCTCTATGTCTAAAATTGTCCGGCCCAGAAATCGTGCTTTATCTTTTGTCCAGTAATTGGTTTCTGCCTTCTTCATTGACCCAATCAAGAGACAATTAGGGAACCTCCGTTTACAGATGCCTAATGCATCTTCTAATCTAGAAACATCCCTTCAGGAATGAAATGCTCAAATTAGTAGCTGTGAGTGGTGTGTGTGTGTATGTGTGTGTGTGTGTTATTGAAGCAGAGACCACCATCTTTATCCCTGGCTGAAATTGCATTTACTGTGTAGCCTAGGCTGGCATTTGCTACGTCACCTAAAAGAGCAGCTACTCTGACACTTATCGTGTGTATTCCCTTAATTAAAATGTGATCTCTGGTACTTATGTAAAATGTTATAGACTATGTCTAAAACTGGCATTTTTGCAAGCTAACCAGGGTCCTATTTCTATTTATTTTCTGGTTCCTTTTCTGGAACAATATGTGAGCTTTTGGACCTTCAATGCCTAACTTACTATGCTTTATCTGTATTTTGTATATTCTTCTTACTGTCAAAAGTCTATTTATTTCATTGAGTTTCTGTTTTCTTGCAATCAATTTTGGAGCAGTTTTCAAAGGTCAGCCTAGTCACTGCTTTTCTGAGACAAAATAAATATGACTGCTCAAAGGACTCCTCACTCTGAATTGGAGGAAAGCAAACACTTGTCATTGAAAAATACTTACCAAAGAGGCCAACTATAATCTGAAAAATAAATGTTCTGAGTCAGAATCTCAGACCACAAAAATAGATATTTACTTTTATTCCCTCAAAAAATGTTAGCAATGGAGAATGGATCCTTTTCAAATCAAATCAAATCAAATTACTTTATTCTATTTTGAAAATATTCTTGTATTTGTTATTTGGAATAGGACTTTTATACAAAAGATGAAAATTGAAAATATTTTTACTGGGATTCATATAGCTACCCAATCATACAATGAAAAGAATCCTACCTGGAAATTGAAAATATTTGATCTAGTCAAAATGGTAAAATTTTTAAATCTACTAGATGGATATAATTCTCCCTGGCTTGCTTATGACTAACTTAGCCTTATAAACTATTAGAACATTTCACAAACAGAAAATGCATGTAGTTTGTATGTACTATATAAGAAAAACTCTGCATTTTAAATAGTGTTATAGTAGCCTTACAATGTTTTGTGTGTTTGGAACTATTCTAAGCAATATATAGTATGTGCATGTGTGTGTGCACATGTGTGTGTGTGTGTGTGTGTATGTGAGTGAGTGTTTGTGTGTCTTTCTGCTTGTCTGTGTGGTGAAACAAACATAAAAGATGGTTGTTAATTTAATATTAATAAATTCTATAAAATGTTTTATTATTGTCTTCATGTTTTTGGATGAGAAGAGTAAAACAGAGAAATATAATCTATAAAAGATTTTACAACTTTTCAATGTTTTTTGAAAGTTTAAGGACAACAAGAACATAAGAACCAACAATACAACAAACATCAATTCCCACAAACAGTTTAGACTTGGCCCTTGCACTTGGTTATATATATAAAATCATATATATATATATATATATATATATATATAAAATCATATATATATATGAAAGTCAATGAGATGATTGAATATGGTATATGTATTTGCATCTGTATTCATGTATGCATGTACATATATGTATGTGTACATGTATATCAGTGAAACTAAGAGGACTCAGTACTATGAGCACTTCCTTCCCACATTCTGGGTTTGGAGTCCAGTGATTCCAAAATGATTGCCTGCCCTTTCCCTGATAGTAAAAATAGCCAACTGGGATGCCTTGTAATTGTTGAAATTTTGATTGGTTTAGAAAGTGAGGCATAAAATAGTAGTACAGCTAGAGCCAAGATTAGATTTAAAGTCAGTGACTATTTAGGTCTGTGATTTATGAGCTGTCTCTGCAGTGTGTGCTCCTTCTTTGGCACCCTCTGCTGAGAGCTGCCGCCTACACATTTCCTTAATCGGCCCAAAGTCTCCACTACTGGCATCAGTCTACACTACATCATACTTGATCAGATTTGTTCTGGCATAGAACAGGAAAGTCATGCTCATCAGAAAGCACTACAGAATTTTTTTTTGTTGTCATCCTATCAACCATGAAATTATGCCACCAATAGTTTGGGGGCAGGTTGTACACCAGTCATGATTAAATTACAAGGAACACATGAACAAGCTTCAGAAAAACACAATTGAAGGCATCAAGCTTGATTTGTGTTTCGTTTGTCCCTTACAATTAAAGCTTGTCCCAACTGGCTGAATTTTTGGAATTCTCAAACTCAATGGAGGAGAATTTGAATTGCATGGAGGCGTTTGGCAAGGAAGGAAATAGAGTCTTGCTCTGTTTCTATTTCCTAAGAATCTACCTACCATGACTGCTCTGTGGGCTTTACAAGTGTTCCTCTTCAGAGGCACAGAGAATATGGCACCAGGTTTCCAAGACAACAGCATAATCCCAAAGGACAACACAACAGGATGTGAAGGCAGCTGGCAGCTGAATGAGCATCCAGAGCTAGTGAGAGGCACCACCTCAGTGGGGAATTGAATGGAAACCTCTGAGCACTTAAAAGTCAGTGTGCAGAAAAGGGCTATATTCAGGAAGCTATATTACACATGTACTAGTAGTCTATGGTGCTGAAAAATATCAAATTGTCACTCCTGACAAACTCTGTAAAAGGAATTCAATCTCTGTCAGGTTCTTTCCTATGAAAGGTAAGTCCTTTCCACATTTTTAGTTGAAATAGTCATCCTAATCTCTCTAGTCTTTGGCAAGAATGACTTATCTAAGCCACCTTTTCCTCTTCTATGAAAAAAGCCTGTGACATGTTCATGACAGGACACATGAATTTATCTATGGATTAAAATATTAGATACAGCTACACAGCAAGTCACCTCATCGAATTCTATTCTATCATGAATAACACTATAAAATTATACATTTGTCTTGTGGGTAATCTTAGTCAATGCTATATTTGGAAAATGAAATAGATGTGATCTGTTTATGCTTGGAAACGAATATATTCTTGCTATACTATTTGTATATAAATTTTCTATTACTGATATGACAAATAGTCACAACCCCAGCATATTTAACCACACCAGATTTATTGTCTTTTTCTTTCAGTATATCAAAAAGCTCAGCACAGCAGGATTATAACTTTTGTTTAGAATCACAGTTGGCTGGCATCAAAGTGTTGGTTAAAACTATAGGTATCAAAGTTCAGAGTCCTTGCCAAAACTGATATGATTTTTGCCAGAATTTAGTTGTTCTTCTTGTTTCCAGAAGATACTGCTTTCATCTTCAAGTCAAAAGTAGCTGAGAGAAGTCTCTCTCACTGTGAGTCGCTCCGCAAGTACCTCTCCCACCTTCTCCCACTACTAAGTTCTAGCCACAGTCTACCTTGAAGTTCTCTCTCTCTCTCTATGTTTCTCTCCAACTTCCTTTTCCTTTCTCTTCTTCAGAAAACCTTTTCACAATGTAGCCTATTCTGGCTTAAAACCCTAGCTTCTTCCTCTCCTGCCTCAGCCTCTAGGAAGATTAGGTATCTATCAGCTCCGGCTAGCTTCAACATTTTTAATGTCTATTTTTAACTTTTAATTATGTGTTTGTATGTGAACATAGGGCTTCAGCATGTGCACATGAGTGTAGGTGTCTGCAGAGACCAGAAGAGCATGTCATGTTACAGGTGTCTGTGAATATCCTTCAGGTTCTAGGAACTGAAATCTAGCCCTATGCAAAAGAGATCCATGCTTTTAACTGTTGAACCATCTCCCCAACCTTTACTTTGAACTTTTAAATTCATAATGTTGAGTGACCTTACATAATTCAGGACAATTTGGTCATCTTAAAATTAATAGAACAATTGATTTTGTCCTGAAATAGCTCTTTAATATGTATGAAAAAATAGCCCAAAGGTATAATATCAGCAAGTAACATTAATCAGAAATGAATTTTTTTAATTATTACACTTAGATAATAAGACTTTTGTATTAGAACTAAGAAAATTGAAGTTAAGAATGGAAACATTAAAAATGTATTGCAGGCATCACATAAACAATGCACATGAGAGATATAGAAACCAGATTAAAAGCAAGTGTACTGGATTACATAGATGCTTTCTGTGACCCTGAAAGCTATCTGCCCATATCAGAAGTCACATAGAGAATGCATATAAGAGATCTAGAAGTCAAACTAATAACAAGTGGTCTGTATTGCAAATAGAAACATGCTGTGCTATCTGTGAATGACCATGTTCATGCTGAGCAATAGATGCACTCTATTTCTAATGGAACACAAAGTTAGAGTAATTTTCTGTAGAACAGGTGTGATGCATAATCCTCATTGCCAACTCAACTCAATATAAAATCACCATAGAAACATAGCTCTGGGCACATCTTTCAAGGGTTTTCCAGCAACATCTCACAAGAGAAAAGACCCACCCTGAGAGTGGCAGTAAACCATCCCATGGGCTGGTTTCCTACCCTGAACAAAATAAATCGGACAAGAAGCAGCTGTGTTCCCTAATGGTACCACCCAGGAAGATACAACTTCAATATGTGAATGGCAAGCACAGATATCTAGACTATAGCTACAAAAGGTCTTCACATTTTAGTTAATTCCACCACTGCTCACCTCATTTGCCTGGGTACTAAAACATCTTATTCATAAGTTTAAGCCTATTTGCCTTTCCTCTTCTACTTTGATTGGAAGAAGCATCCCTGGTCTTTGCTGCAAATATAATTCTTCCTCTAAATCTTTAGGTTTTATTGATTTCTGCTTATCAGAAATAGATTCATTGTCAATATTTGTTTACCATTTTTGTACAACATTCAAATGCTATCAAAATTTGGCCATCTTCTTGCTGTTCTTAGGAGAGGGCTATTGCAGATAGAGTCTCACTATGAGGTTCTAACTGGCTTTACTCTCAGAGCTATCCTCCCTTAGCCTTCAGGCTATGGTCCTTATCTGTACCACAATGCTTGACTACTTTTCTAAAGCAAGGAAAAAAGGTTTCTTGTAGTTGATTAGGCTTGGGTGTTTCCAAGTTCTTGGCTTGGAGTCCAAATAGTTGAAAATAAAAGCTCACACAAATTTGAAAAATTAAATTTGAAAAATTAGCAACAAAATTTTATTTGGAGATAATTTAAATACAGAATTGAGAGGCATACAGTGTGAGGACTGACTGTGGATGATCCGAGTGAGAGTACACAGAGGTTCTGATTACTGTTTTAAGCTTCTTTTTGTGGAATTCAAGGCAAATATCACTAAATGATAGTATGAGGGTGGTTCTCTGTTTTGATTGATAGATATATCAATTATATAATGATTGATATATCTATTTATATCTATATATTATAGGTTATATATATATATACATACACACACACACACACACACACACATATATATATATATAATAGGTTATATTATCTTACTTTACTATGTTTAGACCTTCTCACAGTTCTCATACTTCATTTAATTTGTGCACATGAGTATAAAATGGTAAATGGACAATTTTTAATTTTTGTGGGACACAGTTTGACTTACTGAGTATTATTCCTAGTCTTCATACATAGATACATTGGAAATGTATTTGAACAAGAATTCTCTAAGTTTAATTGTTGTTAGTGGTGGGAAAATATATGCTATTGTTCAGAAAGTGCTGTAAATATACCATGATGCAGGTAGGGGTCCAAATCTTCAAGGTGCACTATTCATAAAGGGGTGTGTGTGTGTGTGTGTGTGTGTGTGTGTGTGTGTGTCTGTGTGTGTCTGTGTGTGTGTCTGTGTGTCTGTGTGCAGTTTGTTCAGGTAAAGCAGAAATGTGTGTCACCTAAATCAAGGAGAGTCCCAGATTTGCTCAGACTCTCTTCTGAACGAAGTTTCATACATTTTTTTCATCACTATCACTGGCTCAGATTTCATTTAAACCCCAAGACAACATAGGTAACACTTCTTTTCTAAAATTACCGTCCATGACCCTACTGTTATATAGACACATAAGGCCAGGCTTCTTAATATCAAATTTAAAAATTAAATATGCTTTTATAAGGGCCCTCTGCTTCCCAGGTTCCCAGTAAAACATCAAGTTTTTATGGGGTTCTTGTAAAACTTGGCCTATACTGGTTTTGGATTAATGAAAATACTAGGGATCCACTAATCCTATTACCTACAGCACAGCTCAAAAACAATCATGCTGATAGAGAAGATTGTCCTTTTATATTCCCAAATGAGATGTAAGTTGCAGAGGATATTTTTTGAGAATGGTACCAGAATCCAGGGCATCACATATAATATAACAGCAACTTTGGAACCACAGTCATAATAATCAGTGTGGTCAGCTTCTTTCTCAGTGACACAGTTGGAGACATGTGTGTTTTCTTCCAATATTTTTAGATCCTCGGGGTCTAGCAATTGAGGGCAACTTTTGGCACTGTGACAAGAGGTTGTGAGTCATGAATGTAACCCTGGGGAGTGGTGCAGTAGGGTTGCCAAAAATATGCACAAAAATTATCTCTTAAGAAAGCTTATGATTTTACATTGAGATGCATCCATAGCTATCCTGAGCCACTTGCTTATAGATTGCACATGGCTAATAGAGCTTCCACTTCTTAATAATAGCAGCATTGAATTATAGAATACCTCTATCGCCGCCCTATCTCCCAAATCCTAAAGCCAAGGGAGCTGCTATGAAATAAGCCACTATCATCTAAGTAGAGATAACCAAGCCAATCCTCAGGAAGAGGCAAGACAGCCACTATACAATGAGAAGAGATTACAATATACATGCCCCTCTGGCAATCCTCTGGGAAGCTTCTTGGTGCCTCTGTACTGATTTGACACTAAGGTACAGCATGCACATTCTGAGAACAATACAGCAACAGCAGGTTCAAACTACCTAGACCAGTGAAAGAAGGGGAAACTAGAACAGGTGTTGGAGATGGGGGATGGTATCATAGTATGTGATCAGCTGTAGCTTCTAGACTGAACTGTCTATCCCATTAACTCTTTTCTGAGAATTTTCTGGGAAACAGGACCAACCAGATTCTTGGAAAGGTTTTCCCTGGTGGAAAGAGGTTATTTAGAAAGCAAGGAGTTGAGAAACTCCAGAAGGGTGGATGCATCAGAGTGTGTTACTCTGCCCAGCTTCCCTCTCTACAGCCAATGTCTTCTTCCTATTATACAGTGGACAGGTCTGGAATTGCTGCTTTATATTTTGTCTGATAAGGACACATTTGAAGCTCACAAAGTTAAAATGAATTGCAAGTACACATTGTAAACAGGTCATCATGCACACATTTCTAAACTGTGCTGAGTTAGTTTGTAGCTCATGTGGTACCTTGGGCAAACCTGGATTCACAGAGAAAATAATGATGGACATTTAAGTTCAGGAGACAGAAGGAAAAAGCACCAACCTCATTAAGTCCAGGGCTGCCTACCTGTCTAAAGGACATAATTAGACTTTGAAAAGGCTACTGCTTTTGTTTCCATTCCTTATGAAGTTTATTGTCTGGAGAGGAGATGACTCGGGAATCATCCACTCTTCTTAGATTACCATTTCTCTGAATAAAGTCAATTTGAAGATTGAACTCTTGTTTGTTCATAGCATTTGTGGTATTAGAACTTGTTGGTATTCTGAGGCCATTCATTTTCTTCTCTCAGTATTGCTATCACCAAAGACATACTTTGTCCATGGCAAAAAACAAAACAAAACAAAAATAGAAAAAACGTGACACTCACAGCAGCCCAGGCCACTGACTTTCTCATGTGAGGATAGTAACATCTAGCACATTGGGCTCACCAGAAAGAATGTGATGCTTCATCACTCAATGCAGTAAAGTTGGAGACCATAGATCTTTTCCTCTTCACTGCTCAATCCTGCCATCCTTACTAGGGCATCTAATTCCAAAAACTCTTTGGGCATAAATTCTCTGTTGCTGTGTCTTTTCAAATGGACAGAGTCTACACAGAGGTGTCATGGAAGCTGCTGTTAGGAGAAGTGGGACTGGGGGTGAAAGACACAACAGAGGACATGGGAAGCTCTTCGATCAAAAGCTGAGCCCTATGGTAGCAGTTCCAAGAAGCTGGCTGTATTTGAAGAATTTTCTTTTCTTATTGTATGGTATATAATTTAGGAAAGATGCTCAATCTTTCCAGCATGTTCAAGGGTTAATAGAAGAGAGAAAGAAAACAGAGGAGAAAAAAGATGAATGAGATCATGGCCAATTATAGCAATTAAGGCTCATGTGTAAAGTTAACTCATAAACAAATTTGATCTATGGTGTGACTTGTGGTTCTGACCAACTGCTCTACCCATGGTCAGACTTGGGTAGGTATCATTCCTTCTAATTCATTCTTCCCTCATTAATATAAAGTTCTGTTTTTAATACAAATTAAATTCTTATATATTAATTAGTTTTCATTTAGATATGTCTGCTTAATAGCTTTCTCATTCTCAGCCAATATTAAGTTGATATAAAATCCTGGAGTTCCATGTGACATTTTGATCAACAGTTGGGTGAGGTTGTCTTTCTGGCTGCCCTCTTCAGATAAAGTTTTGAAACTTTTTCATATACACCATGTGTTCTCTCTGGTTTGTTTTCGTGTTAATTTTTGTGTTGCTGATTATTCCACCTTATTTTCATTGATGACTGATGTGGGGAGAATGTACATTTTGTAGTACTAGTGTTCATGTGGTTCCATTGTGGAATTCAGATGACATATTACATTTTCCCCTTCTTTACGTTCATGTTTCCAAGTAGTAACAATTTATGACTCTTTTCTTGCTTATAACTGATTCTCTCCTGTCACCTTCTATTGGGTGAAATTTATGGTAGCATTCTCTGAGAAGGAGAATTAACTGAAAAAGATCTGAGGGCAGCATCTTTTACTGTTCCCACACCTGTGGGAGGGGAGTCGGAGCCATGCTCACATAGGTAAATGAAATTGTGTTCTCATGAGTCTTAGAAAGGTGCATTTAGAGCTTGGAAGCTTAATCAATCAATCAATATTTTTTTAATTTTGTAATGGATCCCAGATGACCAGTGATTATATTCAGAACCTAGAAGACATGACCTTAGAACCAGGTAAGTCATTGCAAATGAGGCAAGTTCTAGAAAATTGCTGAGGACTGAGGGTGCTTGACTTGAACCACACCCAGAAACATTCACTAAATGCAGCTGAAGACATCCATGTAAGTCTGGAGGGCTTCTGTGGAGTATATACCTAAGAAGGTGTCATATCACACAGATGAGAATATCTTGTGACTGGTTTTTCCCATTTGATTCCCCTATTGTTAGGCAAAAGCACGTCATTTTTACTCGTTTTTTATGGAGATATTATATTTTGTATGTACCATTTGTTTCAAGAACTGCAATTTCTGCAAATATTTTCACAGTGGTAGTCAATATGTTAAAGTTAATTTTGTATTTCAATAGATTACAAATTCATAAATGGTATTATACACAATTTTAATTAATAAATTATGTATATGTATAAACATGCCAAATTTGATGGGTTGAATTCCATGAGAACTCAACCCTACACACACACACAAAATATAGGCTACTAAGAAAGGTGGGAAGCAGGAGATATGGTCTTCTCCAGGGAAGAACACATCAATTAGTTGTCCCGTGCTAAATGTCAGCCCTGAAAAAATACATACAAGTAACATCAGATGTACTTAGCAGCTTTTACATATGAATATATATGTGTATGTATATGCATTAGTAACAGTTATTGAAAAGAGAGGCTATAAATATGAAGGAGAGCAAGGAGGGTATATAAGTTGATTTGACAAGAGAAAATGAAGGGGAAATGTTGTCATTAAGTTATAGCCTCAAAAATGTGTAAAAAATCGGTAGTATATATAATTATTATTAATATATAATATATTATATATATTGAGCATTTGCTTATTAATAGGCATATTTTCTGTTGCCTTGGGTTAATGTTACATTTTTGTAAAACAAACTATTCTCTCTTTAATATTTATTACAATTCTTTCTTTGTTTGTTTCTTTTTTGAGATAGGAGTCTTAAGTTGCTCAGGCTGGCCTCTGTTATGTTACTGAAGAATGTCACAAACTAGTGACCACCCAGCCTTGCCTTCCCTGTCCTGGGATCACAAGCATATGCCACCATAATCTCCATTTATTGCTTTGCAATTTCTCCTATGTTTAAATGAATGGGAAAATCTATTTCCTTCAGCAATGCAGGGCATCGATTTATCATTTTTGAGAGTAAAGAACACTGCTGTTTCACTTTCCTAAAACACAATTAAGAATTCAAGAGAAAATATTCAACTATTTGCCTTTTTAAAAAATTATTGTTACTCATTATTTTACACTTCAGTCATTATCCCCATCCTGGTCCACCCTCTAACACTTCCTCATCCTATTCCTCCTCCCTCTTCTCCAAGAAGTTCTCACACCACCCTCCCACCCTTCAGGCTGCCACAGTCTCTGAGGCTTCCAAGTCTTTTGAAGGTTAGGTGCATCTTCTCTCACTGAGGCCAGAGCAGTCAGTCCTCTGATGTATATGTATCAGTGGCCTTGGACAAGCTCCTGTATGCTGTCTGGTTCAGTGTAGCTGCTGGCAGCTACATCAAACGGTGTACCTGGATAGGAAGCTGGGGATGGATGGGGAGGCAGCGAAAAGAGAACAGAGACTTAGACAACCCCAGCTGCTCAAAGTCTCGTGATTTAATGGGGGACTCAGTATTTTAAGGTTTCAGTAAAGACCCTTCCCCCAAATTCCAGGGTGTGTTTTGGGGAACTGGTCTGGCTGTTCACTGGGCATTGGCTCCACTGCTCAGGCAACTGGGTGGCTCACCTGCTTAATTCAGAAATTCATGTACCTGGAGGAACAATGAACTTCACCTTAGCTCTGAGTGCTTCACCCTAAGTGGAGCAGGATTGTGGCTAGCACAGGAATTCTCACTCATCAATGACTGGAGTGGGGGAGAACTTCACCTTGGTCAATGTCAAGTTCCTGCCAGGTGGCATGACACCCCAATATGGCTTTCTACAGTTCAGTGTCTGAGAGATCATCAGAGTCCAAGTTAGTTGAGACTGCTGGTCTTCCAGTGGTGACACCCTCCTCCACAACTTCTTCCAGCCTTTCCCTAAGTCAACCACAGTGGTCCCTGGCTTCTGCCCATTGGTTAGGTGTGAATATCTGCTTCTGTCTTGGTCAGCTCCTTGTTGGACCTCTGGAGTGCAGCTAAGCTAGGTTCCTGTTTGTAAGTACATCATAGCATCAAGAATAGCATCAGGCCTTGGAGCATCCCCTTGAGATAGTTCCCAATTTGGGGCAGTTCACTGGACCTCCTTTCCCTCAGTCTCTTCTCCATTTTTGTCCCTATAGTTCTTTTAGACAGGAATAATTGTGGTTCAGAATTTTTGACCATGGGATGACAAGCCCATCCTCCACTTGATGCCTTTTTCTTTCTACTGTTGATGCACTCTCCTACTATAGCCAAATTCATTTAACTTCTCGCCATTTGAGCCCTCAGAGATTCTCCCCTCCCAGGTCTCTGGTATTCTAGAGGGTCTCCCCACCTCCTACCTCCAAAGGGTGCCTGCTTCCATTCTTTCTGCTGGCCCTCAGGGCTTCATTCCTATTCCCCCCAATACCTTTGCATGTTCCCTTTTTCCTTGCCCTGTCCCCTCTCACCCATGTCACTCCTCCCTCTTTCCTCCTTCCCCTGTGATTGATTTCTACTCCCTCCCAAGTGTGCTGAGGCATTCTTACTTGGGCCTTTCAGCAAATAAATGGATATTTAACTCCATATATTTATAGTTACTGAAAAATCACTTGTGAATTTTTTTGTATTTTTTTTATAAATGTGCTAAAGTTATAGTTGAAAGGTCATTTCAGCTTAGTACACATGGTTTAAAAGTGTATTGTGATCAGAGCAGCATTTCTAGTACCTCATACACAATTATCAAATTAATGTTTACTTTAAAATATATCCTAAGTAATTTCATGGAGCAATTATTATCTGCAGAATGAAGTAGATTACTTGAGGTTGTGTGTAGCCTATTCTATGGTCATTTTCAACACTTACAGGGTAAAATTAACTCTCTGTGTCTGTTTATATAGTCTCCAAAATTTGTAGATTATATTCAAATATATACATTGCATTTATATAATATAACATATTGATCTGATTCACTAGGTAATGGATCACTGTATAAGCAAGTACAATGAAGCTAAATACCTAAGAGAATCTGTTCCTTAAGCACATTTTCCTTATTAAATTTCTGTAAAGTCTTGTTAAAAAGACTTTGAGAGAAAATTGGGGGAAAAACAAGATGTGTTTGGAAATCTGAAATCTGGTGTTGTGCTGTGCTGTGTGTGTGTGTGTGTGAGTGTGTGTGTGTGTGTGGTGTATGTGTGTGTGTGAGAGAGAGAGAGAGGGAGAAAGAGAAAGAGAGAAAGAGAGAGAGATAAGGGAGGGAGAGCGAGATATGGAGCGAGAGAGAGAGAGAGAGAGAGAGAGAGAGAGAGGGAGAGAGCCTGAGTTACAACAATCAATGGAAACATCAATATTTCTGTTCAATCACTATTACAAAATAAATATTTAATACCATCAATATTCTGTTTTATTTCCAACTTCTTTGTCCTTTTTTGTATTCTTGATAGAGCAGGAGCTCTGATCTGAACCATATCTGTTACAATAGCTGCTGCCTGTACTTTCTTATACTTCCCCAACTGTTTACTTCTCCTCTCTGGTACATGAGCATTGGACAGCAGGCTCCTAATCTATTTTCTGTCCTATGTTGAAGTTTGCCCTACTTATCTCTGTCACAGGACTTTCCCTATCCAATTACATTGGTGCAGAGGAGACCTGTGATTGTACAGGAAAAAGGGAGGCAGAGCTAAGAGTAGGAGAGACAGAGCATCTTAAGAGGAGAGAGGAGAAGGCAAGATGGCAGCAGACATGAACCAGCATGGCTTTAACTAGCCACAGCTATTAATGATTTCATAAGGTTTGAATGATTGGAATAAAGATTCTCTCATTATCAGTAGGCTCTGAAATAATTGTATTGGCATCTTGTAAATCAACAATTTATTGATTCATAAATCTGATTGGTTAATTATAATCATTACGAGTTTTGATTTTACTAGGTTACTGGGTATTGTGATATCTAACTGCAAGGTTGGTCGTTCAATTTGGTTACTGGAATGTGGGAAGCCTGCAGGGCATTTTTTAATATTTCCTGCAACAGATGGCGCCCAATGAGGGACATGAACCCATGACCCTGAGATTAAGAGTCTCATGCTCTAGCCAGCAGAAAACTTCAGGGGTATTTTTTAATATTTCCTGCAACTAATGGTGAACCAACTTGGGGCAAAAGTATCCACTAGAAATTTAAGTTTATTAGCCTAGAGTTAGAGTTTTATTTGATTTTATTTTTTTAGAGAATAGCTGAGTAGCTCTGATGAGCCATGTGGACTCAAATGTAGGATCTTTGAAACAAAGAAACTGCTAGCATTCCTAAGGTCCCCTACTGTGGGGAATTACAGGCTGCTCTGGAGATAAAAAGAATGAAGTTGTCTACTTTTTAGGGCAGAGGGATTGAACTGTGAATTTAAAATTGAGATTATTTGTTTTTAGTATAGATTTAAATAAAGATTCTTTCCGAATCACATGGGGAATTTCACCTGTGGTTCAGAACTAAGATAGAGAAAATTATTCACTAACTCCAGAATAGAGAGCACAGTGATTAACATTGCCTGCTTTGATTATATATTAATTATTAATGTCTATGGCTCCAGAACAGTAAGATGGTATGAATATTGCTTTATATGCCTCCACAGGATATTCAAATTCTGTCTAGCATGGGCTCCAGGGGAATCTTGGGTTTTTAATCCTGCTGGGAAAAATAGAAAAGACCTAAGAATAGGCACATACAGTATTTCAGCTTACTTCATTTGTTTTGGATTGTTTTAATTTGAACTGGAATACGGAATATTGGTCACTGACTCCAGAGTAGAGAGTGCAGTGATAACATTGCCTACTATGTACAGGTAGCAAATGATATTGTCTGTAGTTCAAGGTAGAGGGATCAACAAATAGATAGATAGATAGATAGATAGATAGATAGATAGATAGATAGATAGATAGACAGACAGACAGATATTATACAGATATTAATAAAATATATCTGTGGCTCAAGGCAGAGAGACAGAAAAATGGTATACAAAGATGACTGCTCTAGGCAGAGAGATGAACAGTAGATGGTATATGATTGCTTAACCAGCCACTGAATACTCATATTCTGTCTAAAATGGGCTCCATGGGAATCATGGGTTTTTTAATACTGCTGGGCAAAATAGATAGGGTCTCAAAATAGGCACATACAGTATTTCGGTTTACTTCAATTGTTTTGGATTGTTTTATTTCTCAAAATGGGTGTGATTTTGAGTTTTGTGGTTATATTATTCTTCCGGGAGAGAGATCAAAAAGGGTTTTCTGGTTACTGGCTCGATGATAGGCTATTTTGGGAGAAAGATTGTGTCTTTGTGTTTTTAGAAAAGATTTCTAGTGTCTATATATCTTCCAGAGTAATTTGTATCAGATTTGATAGAGGAAGACCCCCTGAGAGCCAGATCCCAGAGAATCAAATGAAAAAAAAATTGATGATACTAAAATTTTGTTTTGAGACTTACATATTACAGAATATATAGCCTTGGTGAATACCCTCATCAGACATGCTTAACTGACTTGTTTGAACTCCTGATATCCTGGACTTTCAACCAGATCCAGTCAAGACACAGACATCAGAGACTAATCAATCCTATTTTCCCTCCCCTCCCCCACCCCCTTTAAAATATCTCAATGCCCATATTCAGCTTGAAGAAGTTATGAAGAATTGATGACCTAGTTCCCTGGGCTTTGGGGCTGAAGGGTGTTATTATATGTTGTCTTTCTAGGATATGTAGAAATGGTCATATTGGAGCAGGGAGGAATAGATATAATTGATTATATAGCCATAATCTCATTTGGTAGAAATCTCTTTAATTGTTACTAAGCTGAAGTCATAATTTATTATTTTGGTACAGAATTTATTTTTATGCAAAATCATGCTTTGCATTGGTACCAATTTCTTTTATTGATATTAAAAATCTGAAAGTACACAGTCCTTCTATTACTGCTTTTATAAACTAATCTGAGATGATTTAAGCCTGTGCGTTAAGGACAAAATAGCAAACTCATGGCTCTGAGTTTATTGGTAGTGTATTTTCAGATATTTTAATTAGAAATAGCTGAGAGTAGTTAATGGAGAACAGTCCAGATTACATAGATAGTTGGTTTTCAAAGATGACAGAAATCCACAGAATGTGACATTTAGTATTATTTATTCACTTGTTGAGACAAATCTGCTCCTAATAGTTTCCCATTAGGACTCAAAGAAGTAACTGAGCATCTTAACTCCAGGTGAGGCTATACAATGTGGCTAGGTTGCCACTGGGCAGAAAATTGCCAATCTCTCCTTCAGACCTGTACTGTTCTTAAAAGGACACAATTTATAAGTTTGGACAGCTTAGTTCTGCTGAGACTGTATAGGCTTGTCCTTAGTATTCCTGTATCTCAAAGGTCTGTCAGATGACTCGGCCAGAAGGCTGAAGGATAGATGTTCCAAGTTACTGACCTGGGGATGTATAGGGAGGCAGCTGGCTCTATAATTTCTCTCAGTTCTGAAAGCTGCGTTAGGCTTCATATATCTTCAGATATGTAGGTCATTCTCAGATTTCTGACATAGATGAAAAACTACTTATAGTCTCATAGCCAACCCAGGTTTTATACTTTAAAAGAAACAGATCTGAGAGAATGGTTCTCAGTTTACATTCAATCTGAAGCTAAGACATAAGTCAGGTGCAGAACTATAGTCTTTTAAGTTAGGATAGAGGACAATAATTTATTTTATTGACAAAACTGTTGGACTGGGTGTTAGGTTTATCTTATACCTTATAAGTTACAAAATGATAATAGTTGTGCTCAATTTATATTTTATATGCTTTGTTTTTATTTAATTAAACAGGAAGTGTGATATGTCACAGAATTTTCCCTGTCCAATTACATTAGTGCAGAGGAAGCCTGTCATTGAACAGAGAAAAGGGAGGCAGATCTAAGTGTTGGGGAAACAGAGACCAGCTAACAAAGAGAGAGGAGAAGACACAATGATGGCGGACGTGAACCAGCGTGGTTTTAACAAGCCACAGCTAGTTATTATATCTTAAGGTTGGAATAATTGGGATAAAGCTTTTATCATTATCAATTGATAATTGATTGAAAACTGAAATTATTGTATTGGCATCTTGAAAATGAACAATTTGTTAATACATAAATCTTATTGGCTAACTATAATCTTTAAGGGTTTGGATTTTACCGGGTTACTGGGTATTGCGAAATCCAGCCATGAGGTTGGTGCTTCAATTTGGTTACTGGAATGTGGGCCAGAGTCAGCGGGACTCCGCCAGGGCAATTTTAATATTTCCTGCAACAACCACAAGCTTCTAGCTCTTCAGCATAAATTTGTTGTGATCTCTAGCTGCTTGTGATATCCACTCTCTAGGTGTAAAAGGAGTCTTCGAACACCCATGTTCAAGTATCCATGTAATTTGTGCTATATATTTTTGAGTGCATTAAAAATAAGTCTAACCCCATCCTTTAAATAAACAATGTCCTATGACTTCAGTCTGGGATCAGATTCTTTTTAGGCTGGGTTAAGCATACGTTTTCCATCTGTATTACTAGCCATAGTGTTCTGTCAAGTCACATACTGATTATTCCCACCCAGAAATTTTCTTCCCCTCTTTGAAGTGTCTATTATTTTTGCTTCTATCAAAGCCTTTTTGTATATCTTTCTGCCTTCTGCTTTGGCAATTGAAGACCAGTTTTCTACTCTAGCTGGCTCCAGCTAGAGTCATAATCATTCACTGCAGTAGATAGGACTTGGAAAGTTTATATGTCTAAATCACTACCAGCAGGGCCCAAGTTAGGTTCTATTGAATATAAGCAACCTTGATATGTGGGAGAAAAGAAATTTGAGGGTGTACTATTTAGACCAGTGTATAAATATTGACTGAGATGCTACAGAGACTCTTCTACTAAGATTATTACCACAGAATAATCTACCCTCTAGGTTTGCAAAGTGACATTCTGGAAATATCTTTAGTATCACCTAAAAATGTTTTAGAGTTGCATACCCAGCTGTGCTCCACATGGGTGGACTCAGAGGTCCTGAAGGTAGGTTCAGAGCCCCAGTTGATTTCATATATCAGAATTGAGAGCCTCTGAGAAATTTGCTTATAAAACAGGTCTTGATCACACTTTCAAACTGAGTTAACAAAATCATCCTAAATGTTTCTGAAAACTAGATTAATTCCTGGGTTCTTGTACATAAAACCCATAAACAAGACTGTAGGAAAGTGCAATTTTGCTCGTATTTCCCAAATGAGTCTCTTTTTATGTTAAGTGTTCATAACTGTATAAGCATTGTTCTATATTCTTCCCAGTTTCTTCATTATAGAACCATTATCTTCTCTTTGGGACTTCAAAAGAAAGGAAGGCACTTACATCTGAAAACTTGGTTATGAAAGAGCATGCTTATGTCACCAAGTCATTATGTCATACCCTGGTAATCCCTATACATGGAAGGTAGGGGTAGGAGTACCAGGAAGCCAAGGTCAGCCTTCACAACACAGCAAGTTTGATACAAACCCTGGACTATGTTAGATTCTATGAAAAAAGAGAAAGGTCAATTTGCCAATTAAGTATACTATTCATTTTGAAAAAGAATGCATTCTATAGGTATCTATTTTCTGAAATTAAAGAAGTAACTTGTAGCACAGACACTAGTTGCTTATTGAAATTACAGATGCTTAGATCTATTACACAAAATCTGTGCTCATTAGTGGATATACTAAAATTCTTAATCATCATTAGGACATCTAGTTCATTTTTCCTACACCAGAATGTGTCATCATCTGTGTTATCCATATGTGTAGAATAAATATAATACAGAATATATCTATGCACCATTCATATATAAGTTCTGGGAAACAAGTTCTTAGTGAACAAAACAGCAGTGTTTAAATATTTGATCTCTGGTGTTTCTTCTGTTTTAAAGTATGATAATTAAGTTACTTTGAAAGTACTGTGATTAAATTACATCCTTATCAGCTTTTATACATAGTCACTTCCAGGAATCATAAATGATGATTAAATGTATTCCTTTGAACTCTTGTTTGATGGCATTTATTGCATTGGCTAAAGGAAAATACTTAAAATTTATTAGCCCTGTCAGGACAAAATAAGCTCAAAGGAGACAAACAGGAATGCTGAAAATATTTTGTTCATACTTTGAGCCAGTTACTGCAAATCTGTTATTTGTATTTGCTAAAATAACAATTTAAAATAACAATCAAGTTCAGAGTAATTACAGAAGTCTGAATTATATTTTACTCCCATAGGAAAGGATTAAATACTTAAAATATCTCAAGCCGATATTAGAAAATATATCTTGTGGAAAAAATCTTGTGTTTCCACTGCTTTGGTAACTTTTAATTAGGAAAAGTATGTCTTGGTTGATAATCTCAAAGATTGCATCATGGTTATTTGCCCCTATTGCCTTTGAAAAAGCAGCTAGTCATCGTTGCGAATCAGTTGTAGAGAACACTCTCAGCAGCCTTTCCTGACTGACCCATTGTCTTATCTCCAGCTCTGTATTAGGAAACTTACTGTGATCTCCCTTTCCTCTCTGATGTCATTTGCAAGAGATCATGAAGAACTTCTTCAACCTACCCTCTCTCAAGTCATCAGAATATCCTCTCATCCAGCACCAGCAGACATTCCCTGTGAGCATACCAGCTGATCAGGCCAAGAAAACAGGAGATACACAAGTACCACATAGTCTGAAAATCCAGAGAGAAAACAGAAACCAAGGAGCAAAGCAGCCATTCATCAATAACAAATCTAGAATTCAGCACTTAGATCTATAATCATCCCAATCCATGATGCCTACACACCAGAATAAAAATACAATCAATAGCAACCAATAACAACCAAGGAAATATGTCCCTATTAGAATACGACTATGCTACCAAAGCAGACCCTGAATATTTCAACTTAGCTAAGGTACAAGGAAAAGGCCTTTAAAACCATTGATATAAATATCCAGGAAAAAATGAGTAAGCAAAATGGAGAAAATGAATAATTCACTTAAAGAAATAAACATGCACACACTCACACACACACACACACACACACACATACATATCCACACAAACCAAGCAATTGAAGAAAACTACTCAAGACCTAAAAATGAAAATAAAATCAATAAAGAAAATACAAACTGGGGGAACTCAAGAAGTAAATATTTACAAATTCTAGCAGGAGCAAAGGAGGCAAACTGTACCAACAGAATATAAAACATGGTAGAGCATTGAAAATAAAATAGAAGACATGGATACTTCAATCAAGTTGTACTACAAAACTGTAGTAATAAAAAACACTATTGTATAGCCATAAAAATAGACAGACATGTTATGCAATGGAATTGACAGAACTAAATGAAAACCCATAATCTCGCACATATAGACACCTTAAATTTTTTATAAAGAAGCCAGAAGTATACCAAGAAAAAAAAACAGCATCTTCAATAAAAAGTATTGGTCAAGCTGTATGTCTTTGGGTAGAAGAAGGCAAATAGCTCCATTACTTATCACCCTGCACAAAACAGACTTCAGTCCAAGTGGATCAAAGACCTCAACATAATGCTAGACACACTGAACCTGATGGAAATTACTTTGAAGTCATTGGCTCAGAAGACAACTTTCTGAACAGAACACAAATAGTGCAAGCATTAAGAGCAACAATCAATAAATGGTACCTCGTAAACAGAAAAGCTTCTGTAAAGCAAAGGATAGCATCAATAGACACAATGACAACCTACAAAATGAGAACATTTTTTTTACCAGCTTCACACTAATAGAGGACTAATATCCAAAATGTAAAAAAGAACTCAAGAAACTAGATATGGAAAATTCAAATAATCCAATTAAAATGGGGTACAGATCTAAAGAGATAATTCTCAACAATGGAAACTCAAATGGCTATGAAACTCTTAAATGTTCAACATTCTTAGCCATCTGGAAAATACAGAACTACTTTGAGATTCCATCTTATACCTTTCATAATAGCTAAGATCAATAACATGATCATCCTGATGAGTGACTGCTCACCCTGGCGAGGATGTGGAGTAAGGGGAGTATTCATCCATTGATGGTGGGGGTACATACTTGGAAATCACTATGGAAACCAATATGACAGTTCATAAGAAAACTGGGAATTGATCTACTTCAACATCCAACTATACCACTCTTGAGCTTATACACAAAAGGTACTCCATTCTACCATAAGAACTCTTGTTCAACTATGTTCATGCCGTTTTGTATATAATATTCAGAAACTAGAAACAACCAACTTTTCTCTCAGCAGAATAATTGATAATAACAAATGTGGTGCATTTATACAATGTTGTATTAGCTGTTAAAATAATGACATCACAAAATGTGCAGGCAAATAGAATTAGGAAAAAAAATCATCCTGTATGAGGTAACCAAGATTCAGGAAGACAAATGTGGGAAGTATTCACTTATAAGTGTATATTAGCCATGAAGTAAATGATAATGTAGCTACAAAGGGTAGGTCCAGGGAGATTAGTTAAAGAGGAGTGATCTGGAAGGACTCATGGTTCTCCCTGGGAGGGGGAAATAGAATAGATTTTCTAAGTGGACTGTGGATAGGTGAGGACAGGAGTGGAGGGATAAGATAGTTGGCAAGATAAGGTTGAAATAGAGAGAATGGGTAGAGAAGGATGGAATGGGGAAGCACATTTGAGGAGTGGTGTGAAAATCTAGTGCAGTGGAAACTTCTGGAATCTATGAAGGTGGTCCTGATGAGAACTCCTGGTTATGGGGAACATAGAGTCCCAACAGACAATCCCTTGTCTTCAGGCAAGGTTTCCAGTGGCAGGACTGGATCGAATTAAATTACCAGGCCCAACTGAAGTACCCAAACATCCCTGACTACTGACTGCAGGAACCCAACTACTAAGGGCAACACCCACACAACTCACTGAACATGGAGAAGTCAAACTGGTGCCTATATAGAGCCTTCACACGATGTTCTAGCCTCTTTAGAGTGGAAAGGTACTCTGAACTCTACCAAAAGAGAAACATAAATACTAAACCTGCCACAAAACCTTTGACTCACCATCTGTCCTGCCTGAAAAATATGCTAGGGCAATGATGGCACAGAACTTGTGGAATTAGCCAACCAATGGTTAATTCTAATTAAGGCCCACTCCTGGAGACGGAACCTATACCTGGTGCTGCTTGGGTGTCAAAGAACCAGAGACCTAGTATAAAACCAAACACTCCAACACTGTTAGTCAAGAAAGAAGGAAAGAAAGAGAGAGGAAGAGCGAGAGCGAGAGCGAGAGAGAGAGAGAGAGAGAGAGAGAGAGAGAGGGAGAGAGAGAGAGAAAGAAAGAAAGAAAAAGAAAAAAGAGAGAAAGAATGAAAGAAAAGACTCAATGTTAAAAAATTGAAACACGATCTCTTAACATTTTATATCAAAATAACATTTGATTACATATAATTATTTGCATTTCCTGTTATTGTTTTAAGCAAAAGTTTTTTTTTAATATAATGCTATCCAAGCTGGCTTCAACTTTACCACCCTCCTATTTCAGACTCCAGCATTCTGAAATTACTATTGCCCATCACTATAACAAGTTTTAAAATATGTCTTTTCTGATTATTACATGTGTGATCACATTAATCATAAACACCTTATGCATTTAGAGTAAAAGTCCTATATTACTAAGTGCCTAGTTTACTGTTTTCCTTTGGAACAACTTTAATATGCTTGATGGGTGATTAGGAACTCCATGAATAATGACACCAATAAGAATGTACTAAACTTTTTTTAACATGACTTAAATGTAAAGTTTTCTAGGTCCTTTGTATTATTTCTGTCATAATGGAATTTGATAATTGTAATAATAGTAACAGTAATATGAAATAATTATTCATCAGGAAAAATTGGAGTGAAGATAAAATTGATCAAAAATAGAAAATTTTATTTAGTTTCTGTGTTGCATGGTAATAATTTGGAGTGCTAAGTAAGTATGTAGGGTTGGTTCATACACATTTCTTGCCAGTTTTTAACATGCTCTGCTAAGATAATTCAATAGTCACCTTCCTTTTGGCATTTTCCAGAATTATAAAGTGAAGTGTTATACATTAAAGGCAAGAGAAAGACAAAGCCATGACTAGTGGTCATAGTCCAATAAAATCCAATCTGTTGGCCTGAGGCTGGATACAGAATCCATCTGCTAAGGAAGAATTTTCCTAACTGAGGAGAAAGCAACTGGCTGGCTGGGTTCAAGTTTCATTGTTTCATCCGAGTTTGATGGCTTAGTATCATTCTTTTGGCATAACACAATAATGTCTTTATTCCCTAACAACATGAAACATTGCTGTGTTATAGAGAAAGATTAACACTAAGAACTAAGCAATTTGACATTCAGCATAACATTTTTTAAAATGAAAATTATTTTATAAAATTTCTTAACAATGATTATACTTTTGATCTAAATTATATTTGATCTGATTAAACTATGATCAGTTTGTTAAAGCAGATTTTAATTTTAACGAGAACTTTTAAGTGATTTGGACATACTGAGAAACTCTTCAGACTGGACTACAAAATTGAGTTTCCCTTGGTAACAGTTTGCTCCAGGAAAGGGGACTTTTCATAAATTAACCAAAGTTACTGGAAAATCAGAAGAACGATAATGAATTAGTTAGACAAACCACAGGATATTCAACTTAAATATGTCTCTGAATTATGAGACTCATCTGTGGCAGTTACTGGATTCTATATTGACTTAGAAATGTGAGTCAGGCTACTACTGTACTGAGCATGGAGAACAACTCTTTTGTAAAATTTTGAACAGTGGTGAACATTTGCGTTCATTAGTTTATATGTTCCTTTAGTTCAAAACATTGTTTTTATCTTTTATTTGAACCAAAACAAAATATTATTAAAAGAAGAAATTTCATCACCAAGATAAGTTTGAAGAATCATATTTATTTCTCAAATCTATAATATAATAAAATGGTATTATAATTTTTGTTCCCTCCATTTTTGTTCCCATTATAGTGTTTTTGCAGTTGACACATGTGTTTGCTGCAATAAAATATTTTATAAAAAACATCTTAAAGAAAAAACAGGTATTTACTTGGGTTCATACTTCCAGGACAAGGAAGGCAATGTGATAGGAGCTTGCAATATTAGTTAGGCAGGTACAATGGCAGTCTAGAGGAAGGGAGATCAATGATGGCTTTATCATTTTTATTCAGGCACAATCTTAATTTGAAGATATTCACATTTTCATTAGCATAGTCTAGACCATGTTAATTAGGTTCTTAACCTTCCTGGGGTGCAAACCTTTAATATAGTTCTTCATGCTGTGATGACCCCCAACCAGAAAATCATTTTTGTTGCTACATCATAACTACAATTTTGCTACTGTTATGAATTGTGATATAAATGTCTTATGTTTTCCACAGGTCAAGAACCACTGTTCTAAACAATACCTCCTAAAAAGAAGTGTGTCACCTAGGTCTTTCTAGATCAGGAAATGGCTATAGTACTTCTCTGTTTGGCTGCATGAACCTGGGAGAGTGGAGCATAAAAATGAGGCAGACAAAAGTCTCATGCAATAGCCAACTTTATTCAGGACAACAGACAGTTTATATCCTGAGGATATGCTGACAGTCATATAAGCAAAGTCATGAGAGCAAAGTTTACTTGAGTTCAAGTTGTATATAGTTACAATAGCAAGGTCACATGAGTTTAGGCTTACACAGCCTAGAGGAAACATTATTCTGATGATAGGTAATCTAAAGTAAAACTCACCCCTATCATTACACTTGAGAGGGGAACTGAAGCACATTCCAAGAACAATCTATGTTATGAAGGAAAGGAGATTACAGACTCTTGTCTTGTTTACTTGGAATTTTCTCACAAGTTCTCAGATTCATTAATAGAATGTGTTATTATATAACCCCTCCCCTTAATTTTTTTAAGCACAGTATGCAAAGAGTGGTTTTTGATTCAAGATGTTGTTAACAAATCTAATTGTAATTTAATGTATGAATATCCTAAAAGTAAGCAAATTATAAGAACAATGAATAATATTAGACCAGTGAAAGTACTCTGTGTCATACTATGCAACCAGGTATGAGGGTCCATTCCTTCTAACTCTTTAGCTATTCTATAAGTCATACCCTTGATCCATCCATTTGCCTAAGAATTTCATTAATTCATAGTTTTTAATAGCTGGGTAGTACTCCATTGTGTATATATACCACAGTTTCTGTATCCATTCCTCTGCTGAGGGACATCTGGGTTCTTTCCAGCTTCTGGCTATTATAAATAAGGCAGCTATGAACATAGTGGAGCATGTGTCCTTATTACATGTAGGAGCACCTCTGGTTATATGCCCAGGAGTGGTATAGCTGGGTCCACAAGTAGTACTATGTCTAATTTTCTGAGGAATCATCAAACTGATTTCCAGAGTGGTTTTACCAGCTTGCAATCCCACCAACAATGGAGAAGTGTTCCTCTTTCCCCACATCCTCTCCAGCATCTGCTGTTCCCTGAGTTTTTCATCTTAGCCATTCTGACTGGTGTAAGGTGGAATCTCAGTGTTGTTTTGATTTGCAATTCCCTGATAACTAAGAATGCTGAACATTTCTTTAGGTGCTTTAGAGCCATTTGAGTTTCCTCAGTTGAGAATTCCCTGTTTAGCTCTGTACCCCATTTTTAATAGGGTTATTTGATTCTCTGTAGAATAACTCAAAACAAACAATTTACAATTCACCCAGCACAGGATGCTCAAGAAGAAGGAGGTCTTAAGTGAGGGTGCTATGGTTCCTCTGAGAAAAGGAACTTAATACAGAAGCAATAAGGGAGGCAATGTGTAGCAGAGTCTGAAGTAAAGGCCACCCAGTGACTGCTCTACCTGGGGATTCATCCTATAAACAGTCACCAAACCCCAACACTATGACAAGAAGCATGTAACAAAAGGAGCATGCCATGGCTGTCTCCAGAGGGGCCCTGCCAGAGCCCTACAAATACAGAGGCAGAAGCTAGCAACCAACTATTGGACTGGGCTTGGTGTCCCCAACAGAGGATCTGGAGGGTGGTCTGGAGGAACTGAAGGGGTTTATAGCCCCATGGGAAGAAAAATGACTTCAGACATCCAGACACCCCAAGACTCCCAGGGACTGAACCATCAACCAAGGGGTACACATGGTTCCAGCCAAAAATGTGGCAGAGGAATGCCTTGTTGGGCATCAGTGGGAGGAGTGGTCTTTGGTCAGGTAAAGGCTCCATAGAGACCCAAACAAAGGGAAACAGACAGAAGGTGGGGGGGCAGGGAGGTGGGGATGTGCTGGGTAGAGGGGCATATACATGGAGGCAAGGGGTGGAAGGAGGAGTAGGGAATCTTTGGGGAGGGGGCTTTTGGGAGGGGAAAATTGGGAAAGGTTTTACCATTGGCAATGTAAATGAAAAGGATACTCAATTATATATATGGCATACCCTTGAAAGAAATGCCTCGTAAGTGATGTGAAAAATGCATCAAAAACTTCTTTTGTTTAAAATTTTATTAGATATTTGCTTTATTTACATTTCAAATGTTAACCCCTTTCCGCATTACCCCACAGAAAACCCCCTATCCCAAAACTTCTTGCTGTATCTGTTTAACACTGAAACACAAATTCTCTCACAAATCTTATAAGTGGTATTTAGCCTATTCCTATGTGTAATTATGAACATGCCACAGAACTTAATTATAATTAAACAATTGACTATTATCTAAGTAACAAATAAATCTATGAGGACCCCAATTGATTAACATATGATCACCATGTTGAATAATTTTTCCTATTTTATTTTGGTATGTTCTACTAGGAATACAAATAGAAATTGATTCAGATCCCAAGGAAAAATTAAACACAGCCCCCACTTCAGATAGTTGAATGAGTCTATTACAGTCTTAAGGTCCAAGACATAATAAACACAAAGACATTGCTAAAGATAACAGGAGTTGGATGGATGTGTTCAGAGGCACTTACCACAGATGCACAGGTCATAGAAGCAAACATCCCTGGAAGATTTTCCGGTGACCTAGGACTTACTTGGTGCATAGGACAGACTTGACTTCAGAAGGTATGGTTGAGAGGTCTCCTTTTTAGCTTCAGGTAGTGTTTTGTTTCCTTTTTGATGACTTCCATGCCATCCACCAGCATACTTGATGTCCCAGGGTCATTCATTATGCCCTTTCTACCGTTATAACCCTTCCACAACATTCCTTTTCCCTATCAAGTTAGGTCAGTTTCCATTGTCAGTGCATCTCTTATCCTTCATGTGCTAAGTTATATACGAGGACAGATACAGTTGAGCCTCTGTCTTCCTTCAGAATACCCATTTTGAGAGTGGATGTCCAAACTGAGTTTCTAAGATCCCTATCACCCCTGGAAGACACTGATTTTTCCTTAGTCCACCAAACAAACTGTCATTGAATTTAAATAAACAGCAGAGTAGTTAAAATAATCAATGATTGAGAAATGTAAAATAAAAGCTTATTGATTACAAGTTGTTGACCTGTAAAAATTAAGTACAACTTTTTGTGTGAAGCATGTGGAATTTGTATATAAAATGCATGCTTCTTGTCATTGTGTAGAGATATAGTTAATCCCAAACATCAAGGAGAAAGTCTACTGACCCAAATCACAATGGCTAAATTAACTAGAGCATGCGTTTAAAATATATTTACAAAGGTATTCTCCCCCTAAGGGTTTTTCCCAAAAAAGTTCAGCATTAGATATGGAGAAGATAAAATTTTTACAGATCAGGGATAGGGAGCTTCCAAATGGAGGATCTGATAAGAAAAATAAGCACACTTAAAGGAACAGAACATAATCTATCAAGTTAGTCAAAATGACATCCTGAACAGAAGACATGATTGCAAGGTGCTCATAATTGGCGATAGTCATAACATGGTAGCCAAAATAATCCTTTTGGAACTAAGGTAGGGTTTTAAGATTGTTATTAAATTTTTAAAACAAAGACATGATTGGCATTCCTGGAAAAAGCAACACAGAAGCAATTGTAGGTAAGGTAACAGATGGGGCATAGCCTAATCCTTGAGAAACAGCTTTAGTAATAAACAGCAATAAAAAAAAATAAAGAGATGACTTTTAAGTATAACATTGAAGCAGGCTGGTTCTTCACCATCTATGAAAGTAGTAAAAGTAATCTCTGTAGGATTTTAGACTTAATTTTAGACATTACCCATGTTGCTTGGAACTCAAATATAGCTGCTTTGTACTGGTGAGCCTTAGGTAGAAAAGGACGGCATGCACTAGCCAGCTGTAGAGCTCTGATCTCTAGATAGGTAGTGAGAGAAGGATGAACCCCAAATCTGAAAATGCCTGACTTCACAACCTGGAAGCATGAGCAGTTCTGAAGTTCATTCTCTCCCCTCCTCCCAAGACATATCTGGAAGAAATTCTCTCTCTCTCTCTCTCTCTCTCTCTCTCTCTCTCTCTCTCTCTCTCTGTCTGTCTCTCTTTCCCCCTCTTTCTCTTGCTCTGGCCAGGTCAACTTCAACTGCAATTGAAACACTTTGCTGACGTCTATCTTTGAACAGAGGTTTCTAAAAGCAGTTAATATTGCTTTATGTTTGTAGGTCCCCCCCCCCCATTTCTAATAACTTTAAAAGTTGGAACTTGGAGGTCAAATTACATTTAATAAAGTTTGGCTTTGGGTACCAGTGGATGGGTTTTGTGAGCCTCTTGTGTTTACCTCTTCCTTTGTATGCATTTATGCTTTTGAGCCTCTTGGTGAAAGAGGTCCTGACAATAAGATTCTTGAAAGTTTAACTGTGTAAAATCATCTGAGGTGCCAGTTGAGCCAAGTAAAGCTTGAGTGTCCTCAAGCAAAAGGAAATTCACCTGGGAATCCGGATGCTAGAAATCCACAAATCAAACCACATAGTCTCTAAGGTCAGAGGAAAGTGACTTTTCAAGCATCTTGGGTACTTATTATAGAACTCCCTAAGCAGTCACTCTGGAAAAAGAAATCTTAAACACACACACACACACACACACCACATACACATACACACACACTACATACATATACACACACATGCATACATATCACACATACCACACACATACACATAAAAAAAAAACACATGCATATCTTTCTTATTAAGCACAGGCATAGAAGTTGACACAACCACTCCCTAGCATCTAGCCCTAGGAGAGCTCATCTCAGTAAATAGATTTCCTCAAGAATGAGCATAGTAGTCTGAGTTTTAGACATGTGATCCAAGCAGGAATTTGATCCTTCATGAGATTATACTTTTACTGGTTGAAGGAAGATGCCTTTTATATGGCTCATGATTATACTGACCTGAAACTGTCTTTCAGACCAAAGAATGGTCTGTCTTTTCTTCATGTAGAAGAACTTGGGCCAAGCATAATCCCAACATGGATAGGATAGGTTGGTGTGAAGTCCTTCTCCTAGCTAAGTAGCTATTTGGCAATGGATAATGAATGAAAATTAGGACATGAGCACTCCAAGGTATGGTTAAAGAGATTTATTGTAGATATGAGGGAGAGTACAGCCAGTGGTATCTAGAAGAGCTCACACAGAACAAGGTTATGAGAGAAGGTTGGGATGGGGATAGTCAGAGAGGAAGAAAGGGAAAAGGAGTGAGAGAGAGCAAGTGAACCAAGTAAGGAGCTAAAATCCAAGAGGATATCAAGAACAAAATGAGCAGAAAAGCTGGGGGTAGGGAAGCAAAACTCAGGGGTCAGAGAGGTTTAGGGAAGAAAGTTGGGGTGAGAAGTACTGAGAAGAACCAGAACTCAGTAATAGATATTTGGACTCGAAGAGAGCCTGGAGGCCATCTTGTGCCTTAGTATGTTAAATAGGTATCACAGTTAGCCATTTTTCCTGAGGTTGTTTCAGATCTGACAAATAGTAGCTAAGAGAGAAACAATCAGTTTTCTTTAAAGGTGCGGTCTCTGGTGGGTTGACCATGCTCTAGTGGAAGGTCATGCATCCAAGACTATAGGGGCTGTGTTAACTATATAGGGTGGGTTTATTCATTTGTTTTTTAAGAGGACACAAGGTTTGGTGGGTACAGAAATGGAAGTAGACCTGAGAAAATTATGGGGAGGGATGGATATGATCAAAATATATTGCATAAAATTCTCAAAGACCTAATAAAAATGAGGAGCAAGAGGGGGGGGAAATGAATTATGTCATGGTCTAGAGAGAAGGGTCAGTAGTTAAGAGTCCTTACTGCTATAGTATGTTCATAGCAACCTTATTTATAATAGCCAGAAGCTGGAAAGAACCCAGATGTCCCTCAAAGGAGGAATGGATTCAGAAAATGTAGTATATTTATACAATGGAATACTATTCAGCAATTAAAAACAATGAATTCATGAAGTTCTTAGGCAAATGGTTGGAACTGGAAAATATCATCCTAAGTGAGGTAACTCATTCACAAAAGAACATACATGGAATGCAGTCACTGATAAATGGATATTAGCCCAGAAGCTCTGAATACCCAAGATACAACTCACATATCAAATCATTCCCAAGAAGAAGGAAGGAGAGAGCCCTGGTCCTGGAAAGCTTGATACAGCATTGTAGGGGACTGCTAGGACAGAGAAGTGGGAGGGGGTTGATTGAGGAATGGGCAGAGGGAAGAGGGCTTATGGGACTTATGGGGAGGGGGGGACCGGGGAAAGGGAAAAATATTCGGAATGTAAACAAAGAATATAGAAAATAATAAAAAGAAAAAAGAAAAAAAGAGTCCTTAAGTCCTTACTGCTTTTCTAAACTGCCTGAGTTCAGCTCCCAAGACCTATGTAGAGCAACTCACAACCTTGTACCTGCAGCTCAATGGGATCCAACACTCCCTATGGGTACCTATATGCATTGCACACATATATCCAGACATAAATAAAGTCACATACATTTAAAATAAAAGAACGAAACAAACAAAATAAAAAGGTATCACACAGAGAAGACTAGGTGGGATATCTTTGTTAACTCTGATCACAATTTACCACTTGTCTAAATTTGTCTTACATTAAAAACTAAACAACAGCTGCATTCTCAAGAAAACAAGATCATTACTGACTTTTTTGACCTTGGTAGATTGTATTTGGTCTCTTTTATTTGTCTAATGGATAGTCCATCTTGTTCACAAGGAATCACCAATGAAGCCTGTCAAGACCTTCATAGACTAGAAAGGGATTTGTGACACATTTTTCACCCCTCAGACAGATCCTGCAGGCTATGAGTCTCCAAGAGTGTTGATGGTTGGTAGGCATAAAGCTTTTTGATATAATAATGTAGATATTTTATTTTATGTTTCTTCTTGAGGGAAATGCTCTTTCTGCCGATGTTAATGATTCCATGATAATTGCAGTCCCAGAGGTGAGAATGTGTTCCTCACACACACAAAAAAAGATAATGGTGTGACATTCAGGACAGCCCTTAAGACTGTGGGAAAGAATACTGAGAACATGCATTCAAGAATCCATAAACCAGTATAAGAGATGTCCTTTATAGAATTTCTCAACTATGCAAAATATAAAGATGCAATATGAATTGGATAAGAGGCTTCACAGACTTGAAAGAACAGAGGCAGTTGCACTAATGAGTCAGCTTGTCAGAACAATATTAAGGATATTAAGAAATAAAGAGCTTTAGGGAATGGTGATCTCAAGGCAAGATCCCACCCAGCTAAGTTTATTGTTTGTGCTTACAAAGACAGACAGATTTCTGAGCTCAAGGCCAGCCTGGCACAGATCAAGTTTAGGTCCAGGTGTGGTGAGAATACTGATCTCAGGACTAGATTCCTCCCAATTAGCTTATTGTTTGTGCTTAGAAATCTGGATACAACTCTGAATTTGGTACAAATTACATGCTACAAAAATGTACTTGCTGTCTTTTTCTAAGAAACAAGGGGCTAAGGTCATAAAATGTTCACCATGGGATAATTGAAAAGGAATCTAGGGTAAATTACTGAGTTGATATGTAAATGAAAGACTGAGCTTTGTTCTGCAAGATATGACCTGTCTGGAGAGCAATTGCAGTTCTTTGGAATTTGCCTGGTGGGCTTTCTGACTTTGGTTTGAAAACCCAAGAAATTTTTGTAGAAGGTTTTCTGACAGTGTCTCACAGCTGTCTCAAGCAGAGAGCTGTTTCAAGCAGAGAGTTGTCTCAAGCAGTGAGCTGTCTTGAGCAGAGCTATCTATAACCATCTTGAGCAGACTACAGAGCTATCAGCTTACACCTCACCATTGATTTTGAGTCATTTCTTCTGCTGTACCCAAACACCCCTTCCTCAGCCCACCGTTCAACATCTAACCTGATCGAGTCAAGGCTGGTCCTTGGCAGGAGCCACAGGTAAGAATTTAAGGTCTTAGAGAACAAGTGAGACACTATTTAGGAGAGGCGAATGGTGTTCAAGTGAGTTATAAAAGGGAGGAATATTAAGGCTCCTAGTGAAATTAATGGGGGCATTTTACGGCTGATTTTACCCAGGGAAAATAACAGGACCAGAGACTATGGTCAGTCATAGGAAGAAAAGGTACTGTGAGTAGAGTTTGGCCTTTAGTAGATTTACTTGTGGCATTGCTTCCTTGGAGTTACAAAAGGTAAGAACAAAGAAAAATTCCTTAATTTTCTACAACTGAATGTTGAAAGCTTCTAGAAAAGAAAATTCTTATAACTACTGGAATTAATATAAAATTAGTGAGGTATTCCACTGCAGTTTTTAAAAATACAATAGCTATGTATAACTTCTTAGGCTATTTATTATTAAAGGAATAAGACAAGGTCATAGGGAAAGAAAAGTGTTGATAATGGACATGGCCATTCGCATGGCTTTGAGAAGACCAGTCTGGTGACAAAGTGTGAAATCTTAGAGAAGGTTGTGAGAAAAATGCCTGGCTAGCTATAAATATAAAGTAGGACTAGGACACAGCTTAGTAGAAAAGCTTGAGTTGTATGAAATAGGACGCAAAAGATACATTTTTACATTATTTACTGAGATAAATTTAGCATCTCTTGTCTAACTTGCTTGCTGTAAAAAAAAAATAACATACTCATTTTCATCAAATGTTCAACTTCTCTTTTTTAACTTAAGGACCCTTTAAAATGCATGCTTCTTCTCTGATCCTGTTTTCCATTGAGTGGTCCAAGAAGCAGAAAACTAAGTCAATAGAAAAAATTCCATTTTCACATTCGAGAGAGAAGTAAATTTAGCCTCAATAGGCTCGCAGTCTAACAGTTTTTCCTCTCATATTGCAATGGTGCCCTTGCCAGTGCAGACACCTGCAACAGGATGGAATGTTTTCTAGCTGCAAGGAGACAAATCTTACATAAATATTTATTCCTCAGACAAATTGCTTCCTATAAGAGGCTGTACACCAGACTGGCTGGGTCTGAACTCCAGTTTAGTGTCTACAAGCAACATAGATGTTCCTAGAGGGTCAACGCTAAATTCTACAAATTCTGCCTCCTAGCAGCTGTTCATAGAATAAACTTTGTAGCCCTGTTGTAAATTGGCTGCAAGCTCAACTAAACCAAGTATTCTTGAAGCTATGAATAAACTTCAAACAATTTAAACAACAGTCTTCCATCTAGTGAAGTCCAAGGTGTGAGCAGTTTGTCTACTTATTACATTCCCAGACTGTCTGCTGAAGAGGCGGGAATACACAGCAGTATTCACCAAACATGAGGAAATGAAAAAAATGTTCAGCAGTAAAAAATTACTAAGTAAGTTAGTACATAAGCAGAGAAGAAATTTAGATTTACCAGTGAAATTGAGTTAGGAACACTATGTGCCAACGTGGAAAAATTTTCAGTGTTGAATATCTACATAAGCAAGTCACAGAAAGAGACCACAAGCTGGGCAATTTGCTGAACACTAAAACTAAATAGTTAAAGTGTGGTGTGTGTGTGTGTGTGTGTGTATGTGTGAGTGTAAATGTGTGTACATATATGTATATATACATATACATACATACACATACATATATACATATGACAAGTAAGAAAGTGCAAAGCATTTTGAACATACATGTCAAACATTGAAGCACTGGTTAGTCATTCAGGAGACTGAGTTGTGACCTGGGACAGGAAAACAGGGGCCCAAACAGAATATAACTTCATGTTACATGGAGGTGTATGTGTTTTATTATGGATTTCATATAAGTATGCATATATAACTGCCTATATCATTGCATTGTGCATACTGATGCATAATACTTAAAATGATAGTAATGATTCACCTCAATGGGGTCTTAAAACTAACCTAAGGGAAGTACAGTCAGTCATTTTTCAGAGCTTCTTCTAGACTCTGTACCTCAAAGAACTAGGAACCTGAAGATTGATTCAGGCAACAGTCCTGTTGCTTCTTGAAAGAGAAAGAACGAACAAACAAGCAACACCAATCAGCTCTTCCACAGCTTTGCTATGGAAATAACTGTAGAGAGTTGTCACCATAGCACTAAATACTGGACAATATCTCTTTTGACCATTCCGGTCAGTGAGAAGACTGGTATCTTCTTCTACTGTAAACCATCTCCTGTGGGTGGTCACTGCGGCACCAGGACACAGCCTTTTACCCCAGGACCCAGCCTTTTACCCCAGGACACAGCCTTTTACCCCTCTGCCCTACATTTGTTCACCGTCTCTGCTCTCCCAGATTGGCCACACATTTTTTCCACCAACTTTCTTCCCTCCCATTCATTCTCTATTTGCCAAGTTTGTTGCTGCTGCTGCTGTTACGCTTGTCTATGGGTGTGCCTACCTGTAAAGTAAGAGGACAACTTGTGGTCAGTTTTCTGCCTCCACCATATGGATTAAACTTAGGTCATCAAGCTTGGCAGCAAATTTCTACACCTGCTGAGTCATCTCACAGGCCTTGAGAGGTTAATTATTAAAAGGTTTTTCAGAAACCTCAAGCTTTCTGAGATATTCTTAAAATAACAACTCCCTATGGCCATTCCATGAAAGCCAATTGGAAAATCAGTCATGTTCTATTAGTTACTATTGTTATATTTTTAAAAAGCATGCCAAGGAAGTTGACTTTACTTCAATTACAGCACCCTTAAAATTGTCACCTAAATTCAGTAAACATATGGTAGCCCACATATGTCAGAATTTTAAGCTTAATTTTTCCCAGAAAGAAAAACCCTCACCCAACTTGATTTTCAATTATGCATTATGGATTCTTTCCCCTATTTTAAGGTAATTCAGCTTAAGATCCTTTTCACTCCCAATTCTTTTCACATAATGAGGACTCCCAGCAGTGGATCTCCTAGCTTAATCATATACCTAAGGACTTACATTGACCTTTGTGACTGTATGTTTCAATGAGATCGTGATTCTTGTTTTAGAAGTTGCAGTTAACTGACATAGCAAGTACAAAGGATTGGTAGAATTGAATATTTTTTATCTTGAACAGGCTTCTGTTTGACTTTGATTATTTCATTTTTGATCCTCAGGTAATGAAATGAGCCTGAGGCAGGCTAGATAATGATTCCCCAAAATACTGGCACTCTCCTCTTAGGAATATTGGACTGGAAAACTTTACATAGTAGATAGGAGTTTGCAGATGATTTAAATGAAAGATCTCAAAATGCAATCAGGGTCCTGGATTATACAGGCAAGAGCAATGCTATCACAAGAACTGTGATGGTTTATATGTGCATGGCCCAGGGAGTGGCACTATTTGAAGGTATGGCCTTGTTGGAACAGGTGTGTTACTGTGGGTGTGGGCTTTAAGATCCTACTCCTACCTGCCTGCCTGTCAATATTCTGCTAGCAGCCTTTAGATGAAGATGTAGAACTCTCAGATCTTCCTGTGCCATGCCTGCCTGGCTGCTGCCATGTTCCCACCTTGATGATACTAGCCTGAACCTTTGAATCTGTAAGCCAGCCCCAATTAAATTTGTCCTTTATAAGACTTGCCTATGGTCATGGTGTTCATGGTTGCATGGGTCAATGACCCATGAAAGGAACAGATGAAGAGGAAAAGCGTTTCTCTGTTCTTTGCCAAGCTGGCCCTGAAAGGAAGAGACAGGTGGAAAGCTACAATCTAACTCTCTACAGTTATTTCCATAGCAAAGCTGTGGAAGAGCTGATTGGTTTTGTTTGTTTGTTCTTTCTCTTTGAAGAAACAGCAGGACTGTTGCATGAATCAATCTTCAGGTTCCTAGTTCTTTGATGTACAGAGTCTAGAAGAAGCTCTGAATAGTGATTGACTGTACTCCTCTTAGGTTAATTTTAAAACCCCCATTGAGGTGAATCATTATTATCATTTTATACATTACATACTGTTCACAACAGTAAAACCCTAACTAAGACAGGTATCCTACAAAGAAAGTGGCAGAAAGGTGGGAATACACAGATGCATGTTAGGTCAGATCAAAGGTTACAGAAAAGATGGGAAGCTGCAAGTTGTAAAGACAAAGGCAGCAGTCATGAACCAAGGATGGTGGACTATAAACATAGAAGCTGAAAAAAGACAAAGAAACAAAGTTCTCCTTTGGAGTCTCCAGATCATGTGAAGGTCTGTGCACCCGTTTTTCTTTCTCTTTTCTTTTCTTTGTTTCTTTGTTTCATTGTTTCTTTGTTTCTTTCTTTGTTTTTTTCTTTGTTTCTTTGTTTCCTTCCTTCCTTCCTTCTTCTTTCTTTCTTTCTTTTTTTTTCTTTTTTCTTTTTGGTAAATGTTTTGGCAGGGAGCATGGAAAGAGAGCTCAGACAGAAAAGTGCCTGCTATTCAAAGATTCAGGACTGGAACTCAGTCCCACAGAATGCACATTAAAAGTCAAGAGTGGCAAAGCCTACCTGAAACTGAAATGAAAGGGGTAGGGGAGAATGTAGGATTGCTGGTGCTGACTGACCAGAGAGCTTAGCAGAACTGATAAGCACTGGGTTCAGTGAGACATTCTGCCTAAAAAGAAGGAGGCAGAGGAGGAGAGGAAGAAGAAGAAGAAGAAGAAGAAGAAGAAGAAGAAGAAGAAGAAGAAGAAGAAGAAGAAGAAGAAAGAAAGAAAGAAAGAAAGAAAGAAAGAAAGAAAGAAAGAAAGAAAGAAAGAAAGAAAGAAAGAAAGAAAGAAAGAAAGAAAGAAAGGAAGGAAGGAAGGAAGGAAGGAAGGAAGGAAGGAAGGAAGGAAGGAAGAAAGAAAGAAAGAAAGAAGAAAGAAGAAGAAACTAGAGTAATAAAGGAAAGAGATCCCATGTTGCCCTCTTGCTTTAGCACAAACGTGTACACAACAGGTGTATAAGCACTCAACACACAGAAACACACAAATACAAAACACTCTTTTTTTTCTTTTATATGTATTATACTGCTGAGGCTGGAACACAGGGTCTTGTGTTTGAATCTATTTTAGATTTCTTACCTGCATAATTTGTAAGAATAAATTATCAATTTAAGCCCCTAGTTTTGTGTGCATTTCTTACTGCATAAATATAAAGAAAATAGAAGCTTCTTTGAAATTTTTCTGGATTTTTTTTTTTTTACTGACTGAAAACTCAATACAATTGTAGCTTTCCACCTGTCTCTTCCTTTCAGGGCCAGCTTGGCAAATAACAGAGAAATGCTTTTCCTCCACATCTGTTCCTTTCATGGGTCATTGAAAAGTCTCTTCTCTATGTAAACTGTAGTTCCAAGCCTAACCCTCCTGCCTTTATTTACTGTAATTACAAGCTCCTGCTGAGAGTGCAGTGATGTTAGCAGTCATGCTGGGACAGCGACAGCAGGTATGAACCAGACTGGACTGATCAAGCTGGCATTTCCTCTATAGCCCTATTTCATTTTTTCCTGAATCCCAAATAATTGTCAGCATCATCTGTCCCCCGATCTTCTTCTTCCTAGCCTCTAATCTTCATATATTCATCCCTGTCACCATCAGGAAATTGCAGTAGCTAGAACTGCCACACTTCTTATTGTCTGGTACATCATGTGACCAATTAACCTATTTAAACTCTGGCAGCAACTACAGGGAGATGTCACTTAAGTTACATTACTCTTGCTATGGAGAGAAATACTGAGTCCTGGACACATTAACAGACTCCAGGCTACAGAATGGACCAGAGCAGAGCCAGGGTTGAGTGTTAGAGAGTCTAGCTTCAAAGTTACCATCTCTGCTTTACCTTCCCAAATGGAGCCTGTTCACTGAGGAAGTGCTAGGAAGTCATATGCAAAGCAAAGGCTAAGCACTTCTATAACCGATCCCAAATACCGGTGTGTGTGTGTGTGTGTGTGTGTGTGTGTGTGTGTGTGTAGGGGTGGGGGTGGGGGGATAAGGGGAAGGGGGAGGAATGTAGAGTGCAAGTGATAACAACCACAGAGTAGCTTACATCCTGTCCAAACCTCTGTGGCAAACTAAGGAAGAAAAGCTTGTTGACCTTGCTTTTATGAAACCAAAATTAAGATATTAGAATTGATTAGGGGAAGTAAGTGTCATTGGAAAGAGCGTGTACTTTTTAAAACTGCCTTTGTGATCAGAGCTTAGCCACATAAGTAGAGCTGACGGCCTCACGTTACTCACCAGGTCAACGTGTCCTGGGTAGGAACTAAACATAAAGGCTAACATTTAATTAGGAAAAAAAAATGAGCATCTACATGACTTTGAAAAATTGTGAAGGTACATGGTGTGTGTGTGTGTGTGTGTGTGTGTGTGTGTGCGTGCACACACATACTCAAAGGCAACAGATCCACCTTGTAGATTCATTTCTCTCATTCTGCCATTACATGAGGTCTTGGTAATGAACTGATGTCACAAGGCATGCATACCATGCATCTTTAGCCATCGGGCCATTACAGTATATCTATGTCATTCTTGGTCTCTCTGTCTCTGTCTCCCTCCCTCTCTCTCTCTGGTTGGTTGGTCAGTTGTTTATTTTTTCCCTCTGAGTGCTTTATTGTACTTGGTGTAATGATACCCAGTTCAATACATGCTGTTATGTGGATCAAGACTTCATTACTTATTATGCATATCTATCCTCCATTGCATATCTATCCCACAATTCCTTTATCTGTTAATCAATTGATCAGCACTTAGGCTGTTTTCTGAGTCCCACAGAGCTTAACACAGACAAGGTTATAGAACACGATACAGCAGGGTTGCACTTCAGAAATTCTGCCTTCTTCCTCAGATGTCTCTACCTTCCCAAACAGAACTATTCACTGAGGAAATGTTTATTTATAGAGAATTAATTGTGCTCTATGGATGTGGAAGTCAAATGTTTCTGTGAAAAACGCTTACATATGGATAAACACCTAGTCCCTGAAGTCCTGTACTGCAAGAATTCTATCTTCAAAGTCTGGAGGCACCACCACATTATTTACATAATAGCTGCACTCCTGCATTCCTAACAACAGCATGCAAAGGTTCTCATGTCTCCACACCCTCCCTAACACTGCTGTCTCTATTCTTTTAATAGTACCTCATCTTAGCGGACTCGGCTGATGTAGCTTGCTGTAGCTTTGATGTACATTCACAAAGTGAGCCTTTCCATAGACTTTTGGGCATTTGTACATTTTTTGTAAATACATGCTTAGGTATGTACAGTGCCTGTTTATAATTGAGTAAATTAGGTTTCCATCATTGTGACTAAATGCCCTAGAAAAATCAACATAAAGGAGGAAAGATTTCTGTTATCTCATGCTTTCAGTTCGAAGTTCTTGGCTACATTTGTGTGTGTGTGTGTGTGTGTGTGTGTGTGTGTGTGAAGACAACAATCTCTTGTTACAAAATGAAACCTCACAGTACTGGAGCTTGGCCACATCTAATTGAATCGGTAGTCAAGGGGATCACATAAAAGTCTCCAAACAACTCAGACTTCTGTCAGGATTAAACGTTGGTCTTCACAAACTAACAAGGAGGCTCCATTGCTGAAGACAACACCCACACAACTCATTGAACATGGAGAAGTTGAGCTGTTGCCTGCATAGAGTCTTCCCTCCTATATTCTAGTGTACTTAGATTTGGTATAGGAGGGTCTTCTGTACAATGCCAGAAGAGAAACATAAACACCAATCTAGCCGCTTACCCATGGGTTGACAATGGTTTGGCAATGGATGGACAGCAAGATATGCTAGAGCAATGGTGGAACAGAATTTGTGGGAGTAGCCAACCAATATCTGATTTAACTCATGGTCCACTCCATGAGATGAAATTCATACCCAGCACTAGGTAATTAAGAACCTAAGTCTAGGTAGCACAGGGACCTGGAGTAAAACCAAATACGATGGCTTAAAAACATAGTATCCGGAAAATGACTCCTAAGAAATTTCTGCTATTCTAATAGATCAGTGTCTTGTTCAGTCATCATCAGAGAAGCCTCCTACTGTAGCAGATGGGAACAAACATAGAGACCCACACCTAGACATTAGACAAAAAAAAAAAAATGAAAGACTTTAGTGCACTTAGCCCTAAAAGATATATCTCCATCAAATCTCTTTTTCATTATTATTGTTACATAGATAACATATGTGTGCACAATTGTATAAATATAACCCGTTTTTGTTCTTTGTTTATATATGACATCAGGACTGAACACTTGGTATTGAATAGCCAATAAGGAGACTTGTCCTAGGGAGAGGCTAATTCTCCCCTTCTCATAGTCATTAATCACATGTAGTTTTTCAGGTTTTCTGTGTAGCCTTAGATGTTCTAGAACTCACTCTGTAGATCAGGCTGACCTTGAACTCAAAAATCAGCCTGAGTCTGCCTCCCAAGTGCTGGGATTAAAGGTGTGTGCCACCACTGCCCAGCCTTGTTCTGGTCTTTCTTATACAGACATTTATAGGAGATACATAGCATTGATTTACAATCTTCCCATTCCTTCCCCTTCAATACTCATTGAGACATAGATGCTGAAAGATTGATGTACCTGTATCTACTGTGGTTGGGATACCAGGGATCCTCCATCGTTGTCCATACACACTTGCTCAGCAGTGTTCCTTGCCACCCAATTCATAATAGCTAGGAAATGATAAGAACCTAAATGTCTGGTTTTCTGGAGTCTAACTTCTTGAGTTCTTTATATATATTGGATATTAACCCTCTATCTGATGTAGGATTGGTGAAGATCTTTTCCCAATTTGTTGGTTGCCAATTTGTCCTCTTGATGGTGTCCTTTGCCTTACAGAAACTTTGTAATTTTATGAGGTCCCATTTGTCAATTCTTGATCTTAGAGCATACGCTATTGGTGTTCTGTTCAGAAACTTTCTCCCTGTACCGATGTCCTCAAGGGTCTTCCCCAGTTTCTTTTCTATTAGCTTCAGAGTGTCTGGCTTTATGTAAAAAATGGGGTACAGAGTTAAACAAAGAATTCTCACCTGAAGAACTTCGGATGGCGGAGAAGCATCTTAAAAAATGCTCAACTTCATTAGTCATTAGGGAAATGCAAATCTAAACAACCCTAAGATTTCATCTTACACCAGTCAGAATGGCTAAGATTAAAAATTCAGGAGACAGCAGGTGTTGGAGAGGGTGTGGAGAAAGAGGAACACTCCTCCACTGCTGGTGGGGTTGCAAATTGGTACAACCACTCTGGAAAGCAGTCTGGCGGTTCCTCCGAAAACTGGGCACCTCACTTCCAGAAGATCCTGCTATACCACTCCTGGGCATATACCCAGAAGACTCCCCACCATGTAATAAGGATACATGTTCTACTATGTTCATAGCAGCCCTATTTATAATTGCCAGATGCTGGAAAGAACCCAGGTATCCCTCAACAGAAGAGTGGATGCAAAAAATGTGGTATATCTACACAATGGAATACTATTCAGCCATTAGAAACAATGAATTCATGAAATTCTTAGGCAAATGGATGGAGCTAGAGAATATCATACTAAGTGAGGTAACCCAGACTCAAAAGGTGAATCATGGTATGCACTCACTAATAAGTGGATATTAACCTAGAAAACTGGAATACCCAAAACATAATCCACACATCAAATGAGGTACAAGAAGAAAGGAGGAGTGGCCCCTGGTTCTGGAAAGACTCAGTGAAACAGTATTCGGCAAAACCAGAACGGGGAAGTGGGAAGGGGTGGGTGGGAGGACAGGGGCAGAGAAGGGGGCTTACGGGACTTTCGGGGAGTGGGGGGGCTAGAAAAGGGAAATCATTTGAAATGTAAATAAATTATATCAAATAAAAAAAAGAACCTAAATGTCCTTCAACAAGCAAATTATAATAAAGATGTGGTACATGTACACAATTAAGTATTCATCTGTACAGAAAACTGAAATTTGCAAAGGGATGCCTCTAAAAAGGTTATATAGTTAGTAAGGTAACACAGACCAAGAAAGATAAATACATGTTCTCTCTCGCCTGAGACTCCAAATCTTCAGGTAAGAGTATACAACGAGTGACCACAGAAACCAGGAAAATATAAAGAGACTGTGGATGTCTGGAATCTTGAGATGGGACTAGCAGAATACAGGAAATAAGATGTAGGAAACATAAAAATGTGGAGACAGGCTTTGACTGAAAGGAAGAAAGTTAATATAGAAAGGGAAGAAAGAAGGAGGACAAATAAAACCAATATTTGATAAAGCCTTAGGGAATCATGTTACTTATATTCACCAAATACACACACTCACACTCACACACACACACACACACACACACACCACCACCACCACCACCACCACCACCACCACCACCACCACCACACACTTGGGTTGACAATGATCAGCACCACCACCACCACCACCACCACCACCACCACACACTTGGGTTGACAATGATCTCCAGAAGAACCATAGATTAACAAAACACCAGTACCAGTGTCAGTACCAGGCACAATAAATATCCTTTAGAGTGGTTGGGCAGGTAATCCAAGTGACATTCCAAACTATGCAGACTTTGAGTGCACCCTTGGTTGCCTCTCAGAAGTTGAAGGTAAGTTCCTATTCCTGAATACATCAAATGCTTAGGTCATTAGACTCAGATGATCAGAGATGGATCCAACTTGGAATCCTACACTAAGAAGGAGTTAGTAGTCCTACTCAGCTGTAACACCTATGAACCACAGCAATGACAATCTTGGCAAAGATCTATAAAGGTACAATAAGTAGGACGCATGCACTGGTGGGAAGATATAGCTGTTTAATTGGACTGAAGGCCCAGTCAGCAGCAGGGAAGTCATATATAATATTAGAAACCTAGGCAGCTTCCTGGGGTGAGAGAACTCATGTAGCTTAGAAAATAAGGTACTACCTCTATTTTACTAGACCAGTGTTCTTTTTTACTACATTTTAAACCTCATCCTTCTATGGGCAGACAAGTATAGCTACCACCCCTCATCAAAGAAACCCCTATTTACAGCAAGTAGAAACTATTACAAAAAAACGCTACTTCTTTTTTTAAGGTATTTATTTATTTTATGTGAGTACACTGTAGCTGTCTTCAGACACACCAGAAGAGGGCATCAGATCCCATTACAGATGGTTGTGAGCCACCATGTGGTTGCTGGGAATTGAACTTAGGACCTCTGGAAGAGCAGCAGTCAGGGCTCTTAACCACTGAGCCATCTCTCCAGCCCTCAACTTTGATTTTCTTAATAGCTAGCTCTGCTTCATGAGTCCACACCTGCCTTCCTGCTCCACTCCTCCCTCCGCACATCTGCTCCCCTCCCTCCCCACATCTGCCCCCTCCCTCCCCACATGTGCCCCCCTCCCTCCCCACATCTGCCCTCCTCCCTCCCCACATCTGCACATGAGGCCTTTACCCATCTGCTTCATTTCCCTTATTGTTATTTTCAGTTTTTCCACTGAGTTGCTGTTCCTTCTGGAAATCTCTGATTCAGCTAACTGGTCTGTCTTCCTAGGATCATATTTATTTGTTCTGAATAACTCTTGGGTTTTATTCCAGTGCTCTCTGTGTGTTGTAACGCACAACTTGTAATTCCCCTATAAAATAGGAACTACTAGGCATGTCTCCACCAAAGCAGGTGGGAGCAGTGAGGTGCGTGCGCTGAGCTCCTAGGGGCCCAGGGTCATCTTAGAAGCCAGGAGACACCTTGCCTTGGGTTCCATGGTCTCAGGGTAGAGGGAGTTGAGCAGAGCTTAGGGATACAAAGGCACACGTTTGTAGATGTGATGGTGGTGTTGGCACATAGACAGGATGCATGGACTCCGACTCACTGAATGTCTTGTTGATGTGCAGATCAGAACAACCCTATTAAAAAATGGGGTACAGAGCTAAACAAAGAATTCTCACCTGAAGAACTTTGGATGGCGGAGAAGCATCTTAAAAAATGCTCAACTTCATTAGTCATTAGGGAAATGCAAATCTAAACAACCCTGAGATTTCACCTTACACCAGTCAGAATGGCTAAGATTAAAAATTCAGGAGACAGCAGGTGTTGGAGAGGGTGTGGAGAAAGAGGAACACTCCTCCACTGCTGGTGGGGTTGCAAATTGGTACAACCACTCTGGAAATCAGTCTGGCGGTTCCTCAGAAAACTGGGCACCTCACTTCCAGAAGATCCTGCTATACCACTCCTGGGCATATACCCAGAGGATTCCCCACCATGTAATAAGGATACATGCTCTACTATGTTCATAGCAGCCCTATTTATAATTCCAGATGCTGGAAAGAACCCAGGTATCCCTCAACAGAAGAGTGGATGCAAAAAATGTGGTATATCTACACAATGGAGTACTATTCAGCCATTAGAAACAATGAATTCATGAAATTCTTAGGCAAATGGATGGAGCTAGAGAACATCATACTAAGTGAGGTAACCCAGACTCAAAAGGTGAATCATGGTATGCACTCACTAATAAGTGGATATTAACCTAGAAAACTGGAATACCCAAACCATAATCCACACATCAAATGAGGTACAAGAAGAAAGGAAGAGTGGCCCCTGGTTCTGGAAAGACTCAGTGAAGCAGTATTCGGCAAAACCAGAACGGGGAAGTGGGAAGGGGTGGGTGGGAGGACAGGGGAAGAGAAGGGGGCTTACGGGACTTTCGGGGAGTGGGGGGCTAGAAAAGGGGAAATCATTTGAAATGTAAATAAATTATATCGAATAAAAAAATTTAAAAAAAACACTACTAAAATACCTTGATAATTTTAATAAATTGTAAAGGATCTTATTGACATCTTCAAATGTATGAGTTATACATAGTGTTTAAGTAGAAAGTCATCATATTTCTCCTGGATTATTTATATACACATACACTCTGAAAACAGATTTGCTTGAAATATGCACATAAATATAGCCTTCTGATTAGCTTAATGAACCTAATCATAAGGGAACTTTGTAAATCTGGTAAGCTTCAACCATACAGATTAGACTTTACTGACTATTAAAAGTCATTGGTTCTCTTTCATCATCTCAAAACCAAAGGTGCTCATCTAGCCCCTGAAGGGACTGGAAGGTCCTTGAGAGCCCTAGCTCCTGCCTTCCTCCTCATCTTCTGGGGCCACTGTTTCTGAACTAAGTAAGGATGCTTGCCCTGCCATGCATGCCTGGTCCAACCTTGTGCTGTCTTGGAAATAGGAAAGGAGTTTGACCGAGGGACTAGAAACAGAGTTTTAAAAACACAATACAGCAGCATTAAAAACAAAGCACTACTCTTGTGATTTAGCCATGGGACAGTTGAAGATGGGTTGTAAACCTGTGCTCAGTAATTTTCCAGTATCCCCGGGAGCCTCCTCCAAGCATAGGGACTAAAAATAACTCTAAAGCTCACTTTTAGAGCATGGACTTTCAAATATGCACTTGTCTCTTCGGTTACAGATTTGAAGTGAAAATTGGACTTTTTCCCTCCCTTGGCAGCAAAGGGCACATCTCAGCAGGCCAAACCACAGCACATTAGAACTGAAATAGTCCAGTCTGCAACAGAGGCTTGTCACTGCAGTAGTATTTGGTTGGAGACCCCAATAGTTATATCTTTCATACCTACATTTTAACAAACTTCTGCTCCGAAACATTTTCATGGAATTCAATCAGAATTGCTTTAGAACTAAAACAGAACAAAACAACAAGACCATGTGAGGTTATACTTTTGAATAAAACCTGTTAAAGTAGCATTTCCACAGGACTTTAGAGCCATGCTGTTTGCACAGCAGGTGTGGAGCTCTTGGACAGGGACAGGACCTTGTCTAAGTTTTCCACTGTGAACTCAGCCAGGGAAACCAGTAAGACACTGGGCCTGTCCTTGTGAAGAGTCCGTTAAAATAGGGAATTTGTTAACAGAGCATAATATGGACCCAAGTATGAAAAATTGAAGTTGTACTTAGGACAAGTGGGTTGACTTGTACAGTAGGGTTGTAGATCTGATCACTTACAGATGGGAAACTCTGTGTATTGCCAATGAAGAAACTATGTTATACTTAGTGGAGCTCTGAGAAGCATGTCCTACACAAGTCATATGTAAGAATTTGTGAGGACAACAGGTCACTCTGAACAGGCTCAAATCTGAGGAAACAGCAAACACCAGCTAATTCAATGAACACTAAAGGGACAGTTTTGAAACAACTTTAGCTTCATTCTTTTGATTTCAAAATCAGTAAACAGATGGCTTCCTGTAAAGTGTCCATGGACAATGATTCAAGCATGAAACTCAAGAAATTTTAGGTAATCAAATTATACTTCTACACTGGTCCATTTTGAAGATTTGGTTCAGAGTGAAACTGCATAGTTATTTGTCAGTTTGGTAACTTAAACAAAAATGCCAAAACAAAATAATACAAAATTATGGATCTGATTAAGCAAAATAGAAAACCGTGCTCAAATAGTAAATATGCTCGGTATGTCTATAAAGTAATGAAATATTAAGAACATCTTTTCTCTTAGTGCTTCCTGCTACTTCAATGTAACACCCAAGGCTAGAAAATTTATAAACACACACACACACACACACACACACACACACAGATATACTTCTTATGGTTGGGGAATCTGATGGTCTAGTACATCGAGAAGCTGCAAAGTCACACAACCAAGGTGCAAATTTTGCGTTTGGAGCTGTTTCTTACAAAGCTCCAAATTCCACTAGAGGACCCAGCTCACATCACTTCATCCAGTCATATTTACCTCCTAGAGTCCCAACTTCCAAATATCATATCATAGGAAATTTGGGGTTTAGTGGTCAAAATATGAGCACATGGACACATTCAAACCACAGCACACTTCTAGACTGCAGAACGAGAAGCCATTTCTTTAGCCTCTATGTACTCAGGGTCTCAGTCTACATATTTCCTTAAAGAGACAGTGCACTGTAGCATTCAAGTAAGAAGGACACATTAACCAGAATTGGCTAAATGGTACCTCCTCAGATTGATCTTCTTTGCATATTTTCTTTGACATATCTAATTTTAATCCTTTATACTTTTGTTATTAAAACTCCCCCTTTACAATGATAGCATGTCTCTATTCTGAGGCCGGAGATACAGCGCTGGCAACAAAAAAATCACCAAAGCTGGAAATGCTTGATTATTTCCATGTACAGCACACCTAGCAAGGCTGTCAGTCAAGCGTCCTCAGTACTGCTCTGGGGAACTCAGACAATTCCTGTCTACAACTTGGGTATCTCTAGACTTGATGGTATGTGTTTCATAACTTTTAATATAACTAAGAAAATGAAAGAAAATAAAAAATCACTACAAACACCAAAGCAATAAGGGAAAATGCCTGGGAAACAGGCCAGTGGGATTGTGAAATACAAAAATTGGATATAAATGTATTTATATTCTTAAGGCAGGGTTATGAAAAGAAACTCAGAGAAAATTCTCAAGCTCACTTTAAAATTGCAAATCTGCCATCGTTTTCACTGCATTATTAAAAGTTACAGGTGTCCTAAAATCGAAGCTTTTTCCCCCTTTCATTTGAGTCTTCCAGTATCAGTAGCAGCATAAAACAGGAGGAGGATTTTAACCATAAACATGAATTACATAGTTTTTGAGACATTTCACACAAAATTTTCAATGATAACCATTCAGTTATTGATAAGCACTGATTGTGATATAAAGCTACTGTAAAGCGAGGTTTGGAGAACTGGCTGGGATTTAAGAGTAGAATTGGGTTCCCAGCACAGAGACTGGGAAGCCCCAAATAGCCTATAACCAGCTCCAGGGTATTTGATGTATTTCTTGCCACTATAAACACACACACATGCACAAATACACACACACACACACTATATAAATAAATAAATAAATAAATAAATAAATAAATAAATAAACTCTAAAATAACACAGTCTTTATAATCAAAAACAGCAAAGTTTATCAAGGACTTCACACAGGCTGTACTCTCTTCTAAATAAAATTCCCATAAGCTTTAGAGTGACAACAGTCATTAAGGTGAACGGTCCACTTAGTACCACTTTCTTAAAATGATAAAAATGACTCAGAGCAACCAATTAATGAGGGAACCTGACTGTGAAGTCAGACTTCTGTAAAATAACCTACTAAGCAAACACTATGTTAATGGTCACTACACTTACCCCATTATTAAATAAGTGCATTAAAGATACCAAGAGTAGTGGGTAGTTCTTCAGACCAAAATATTACATAAAAATGAATAATTATTGTGCCCTATAGTATTCTCATTGGTGTTGACCACATAGAAACAGACGAACTGGTACCATATTTTTGTCAGACATTTTTTGCAACATACTTTTAAGAAGAGTTCAACCTCTCCTCTAGTCCATTTCCCACCAGAGATACTGGAAAAGTTATTAGGGTATGGGGGAAGTGGACCTGCTCAGCAATAGTTCTTTGGGGGCGAGCTAGACCTTCTTGGGCAACAGTTCAGTCCCATAGCAAACACCAAATACAAGCCAGCAGCTGCATAGGCAGGCAGACACCAGGCATAAACCAGCAGCTGTTGTTCAAAATTGAAGAAACTATCAGGCTCGCCAACCAGTCTGAGGTGAGTTCTTGGGTGAGAGACAGCCAGCCTGAGGTGAGTTCTTGGGCAAATTTCTCTCAATGATAGTATTACCATAAGTTGAGCTCAACAATGCTGTGCAAGGTCAACCAATGCATGTGTGTCATTAGTGAAGAATAGTGAGGACGGACAAACCAAACCAATGCTCAGTGCTCATCTCTGTGGGGTCATATTTATACTCCTTCATCATAGGCATGTTTGGTATATGAAAACATCCTTTCACCTGAGTCTGCTTCAGGAAAACATTCGTTCCCATGTCTGCTTCAGCAAATCATCCTTTTACCTGTGTGCCCCTGCAAAACATCATTTGACATAACTGATTTTCTAAACAAATGGGAAGTTTCCACTTCACCATGTTTTTGTAACCTAAAAATCTCTGAAGTCGAGGGTAGAACAAAGTGGAAGAGGTTGATAATGTTTTTCTTCTGGAAAGAAGATAACTCTTTAAAGCCGTCTGAAAGCAAGGAGTCCTGCATTTGAGTTGGCTATGCAGAACTTACCTATCAGAGACTTCCTGGACTGATTGACAGCACTCAGTAGGAACACACACATTTCTATTTTTTTTTTCAAAGAGGTCGAATATGCTTGAATCAGATTAAGTATAAGAATAGTTTTTCACAGATGTGCTGACGTGAAGGGTATCCCTGAATCACAAAAGCCTTATTGGCTCTGCAAATGGTGGGTTAACATGTATCTTCCACTCAAGGATGTGTGAGTGAATTGGTCAGGCTTAAACCAAGTGTAATTGGAATGGTAGCCTTCCAGAACCACACAGTTTCCCGAAGAACAGATAGAAGGGCAGATAACAGGATATAAAGTATCATGAATAAAATAAAACAATAGCATGAATGAATACACCTCATGCTCTAGGCCAGATTTTAAAATATTTTCACATATAACTTTCCCTTTTATTGAAAATAGTTTTTTATACAATATTTTTTGATTAGTTTCTCTTCCCTCTACTCCTCCCAGTTCCTCACTACCTCCCTCCCCTTCAGATTCACTTTCTCTCAATCTCTCATTAGAAAAGATCAGGCTTCCAAGTGATAACAACCAAACATGACAAAATAAGATTTAGTAAGATAAAACAGAAAAACATCACATTCGGGCTGAGCAAGTCAGCAGAAGAGAAGGTGTAGTGGCTATTCCTGGTTGTCAACTTGACTATATCTTGAATGAACTACAGTCTAGAATTGGAAGGCTCACCTATGATCCTAATTTGGAGGCTCAGAGATGTAAGTTTCTGACCTGGATCTTGGTATGGAGATCTTGAAGCATAGTGGCTAAGACAAGGAGATCTCCCCTAAAGATCATTTTGGATTAAAGGCATGGATGCATATACCTTTAATCTGGACCACACCCTCTCCTGGGGAACTACAGCCTTTAATCTGGGCCACACCCTCTGCTGGAGAACTACAGCCTTTAATCTGGGCCACACCCTCTGCTGGAGACCTACAGCCTTTAATCTGGGCTATACACTGGCTGGAGATATATAAGGACATTGGAAGAAGGAAGATTTACTCACTCTTCCTTGCCTGCTTGCCTCATGGGACTGAGAAACTGCTAGATCCTTGGACTTCCATCCACAGCTGCTGCTGACCATTGTTGGGGAGTTGGATTATAGACTGTAAGTCATCAACAAATTCCCTAACTATATATAAAGACTATCCATACGTTCTGTGACTCTAGAGAACCCAAACTAATAAGAGCCCCCAAGAGCAGGCACAGGAATCAGAGAGACTCTACTCATTCACAGCCAAGAGTCTTATAAAAATATTAAGCTGAAAGCTATAATTTGTACATACAGGATCTGGTGCAGACCCCCGTGGGCCCTATGCTTGCTGCTTCGGTATCTGTGAGTTCATATGAGCCTCACTCAGTTAACTCAGTGTCTTGCTCTCCCGGTGTCCTCTAACCACTCTCTTACTCTCTTTCCATCTCCACGTCAACATGGTCCCATGAATTGATGGAGACGTACCATTTAGTCCTGTGTGTTTCAAGGATGCTCTTTCTGCAATGTCTGACTGAAAGTCTCTGCATCTGTACTCATCTGCTTCAGGAGGAAGCTTCTCTGATGAGGACTCTATAAAGTACTGATCAATGAATAATATCATTAGGAGTAATTTTATTGATAAGCTTTGTTGTTGTTCTTGTTAGACCCACATTCCTAAGTTTTATCTTAGGTCTCTGAACTATCTAGTCACTAGTTCTTGGACATTTAAACAGTGTTGAGTATGGGTTTCTTCACATGGAGTGGGCCTTAAGTCAAATCAGCCCTTTGTTTGCTACTCTCACTGGTTCTATCCCACTATAACCCTAGCATATTTTGTGGGCAGTGAAGATTTTAGGTCAATCTTTAGGCTGGGTTGGTATTTGTTTCCTATGAGGCAGCCTACAGAATAACTTCCCACATTAAAGATACTAGAATGTAGGGGTGAAGGTTTATGTTTGTGCCAGCTTGTCTTCTCCATGTTTAATGAGTTTGTATGTTGTCCTTAGCAATGGGGCTGTGCTGTCAATTTGTAGGGAGCAACCTATTTTCTTGGCAACAGCGTGGGTTGTTTGGGGGATTGCCATACGATCCTTTTGGACAACTCAATCCTGGTACAGGACACTTCATTTGGTGACAAGAGATGGCCAATTGGAGTTATGTCTCCCTCAGCATTTGCAGACATCATTAGGACCGCCTTAATATATTATACAAAGTTTTCACTGCAATAGGTTTTCATTCCACCCCTAAAATGCCCTATTGTGCTATCACACTCCCCTCATTCCCTCCCTCTATCCCATTCTGCCTCCCTCTTCCTGCCTAATCCTCCCATACCCATCTCCAGTCTACCCATAAGATTTATTCTATTTCCCCCTCCCTGGAAGATCTGGGTGTCCCACACACAGTCCTTTCCTCTATGCCTAACTTCTTTGGGTCTATAGATTGTAGCTTTGTTATAATTTATTTAATAGCTAATATCCAGATATAAGCAGATAATTACCATTGGTCTTTCTGTGTCTGTTATCTCATTCAGAGTGATTGTTTTTCTAGTTCTATCCATTTGCCTGATATTTTCATGATGTTTTTTTTTTTAAATAAAAGCTGAATAATACTCTATTGTGTAAATGTACATTTTCTTCATCCACTCTTCTGTCAAGGGACATCTAGGTTGTTTCCAATTTCTAGACTTACCTAGACGGGACTTTACAGCCTATCCCATGTGACATTTACAGGAAGTCTGGGCCAAGTACAGGGCCCTATCTGCATATAGTATAAAAGAGGAGTCAAAAGTACTAAAATGAGCTCAGAGAGAAACGCTTTGATTGGGAGGCTATAAATAACACTCAATTTTATTGACACCTCACAGCCAATGTGGCTTAAAACAGAGGGTGATGTAGTTCAGATTCCATATTAATCAACCCATCCCAGATTACATGGGGCTGGTTGAATTTTATTAACAAGCCAATTTAAGGGGAGAGCTCTATAAAGACCTGAAAACATGAAACAAACAAACAAACAAACAAAAATACCCCTCCCATTCCAAATAATAAACGAGAGGTTATTTAATGAAAGTGAACTCTCCATCTAGAGATGGAGACAGAGGCCATGCAGAAGTCCAGGTCGCAAATTTTAACTGAAGGATTCAGGAATGTCCATCCTCCCTTCCCCGTTTTTCCTTTCCCTCTCTTCTCCCTCACCCTCTCCCTCTTTCCCTCTCTCTCTCTGTGTATGTCTGTCTGTCTTTCACACACACATACACATACACTCATAAAGTTTTAAGTTAATCATTTTGTGAGGGACCAGGCATGTTCGTAGATGTCTTGTCCCACATGTGACCTATGGCTTATATATCTCCAACAGAGATGGTATTCAGTAGGTATGTTACACAGATTTCTGTCACTATCAACATACATCTGAGGTAACTTACCACAGTAAAAGGCTTAGTGTGACTTATGGATTTGGAGATTCTAGAACTGACCCCATTCTTTTAACCCTGTAGCAAGGCATCACGCTGGAAGTACAAGGGCGGCAACAAATCTACTCACTGCCTCAGCCAAGCATTAAGAAAGCAAGAATGGGGAGACCACCACAAGCCTCTTCTAAGGCAAATCTTTATGACCTAGGACCCCAATTCTCCAAGACTCTATGGGCAGAGTGAGCTGGGGGAAGAATTCCCATAACAGGTGACAGGCAGGCAATTTAAATTTTGGCATCATACTCTACAAGAACACTTAGCGCAAACTCAACCTTCTCAGACAGATAAAGCTAAAATGAGAGAGTCCTGGAAACAAAGAAGGGATCTTTCACATACTACAACTATATCCTAATACAAAATGAGTTCAGTCAATAGGTTTGTAAAATTTTAAAAATTTAAATTTATTGGGATGTATTAGTAGCACAGTTACACAGAGTAGAATTCAGGGATTCACCAATGATGGTCACCAATATGTGCTTCTTTGTGGCTTTTAAACCCTATTTTTTAATCATTCAAATTTATCCAGAGTATACTTGAATTTCATACATAGCTTCACAACGTGAGTCTGACAGGTCTTCCATTAGTAAATGAACGGAAATGGGTCTCTCATGAAAGGCACATAAAATAATCTAAACTAACACTGAAGGAATTTGGTAACTTTGGATTTCTTTACATGACAAAGAAGGAAACAAATTTGCCCAAAGTAAACAGGTGTGAATGTAGTTTACAGTTCTCCATACACTTACATATGCACAAACTTCAACAGGGAGACTCTAAGGAACTGCTAACACCTAACTCAGGAGAGCAACTATGCACCAGCAAAGCTCACAGAAAGACTTAATGTTGTAGGATGAGTTCAAAAGGGGAAGGAGTTAGGGAGTGCGACTCAGCTCACTGAAACAAGGGCACACACACTGTAAATGAGTGTTTTTTAAAAATGGCACTAACAAAGTTCAGTATGTAGCTGTTATATAACACCTATTTAAGCCCACACACACACTCACTGATCTTGTTAAATACTATTACTCAATTTCTAAGTATAATTGTCCACTTAATGTCAGAAATCATACTATAGCTTTAAAAGAATATAAATTCAAGCAAGTGGAAGGAATTTGAATGCCTAATGCAAAAAGAAGTCATTTTTGACATGAAGTGATGAACCTGAAACTAGTTCCATATGAATCCAAAACTTGTATAATATCAGCAATATCATATTTTCTGATCTTCTTCCAGACAAGGAAGTATCATGTATGCTTAAATACAAGGGGTTTGTCAAAAAATACATAAATCAATGTCTCAAAATTCACATAATACTAAAATTTTTTACCCACAGAAATGCTTTCATCACTCACCTAAACTTCATTATAAATAAAACAGTGATTATTTAAGTATATAAAATTAATTTAGCATCACTCCAAGGTAATGCAAAAATTCTATCCAGATACTAAGACCAAATTGAAACAAAGTAGTGGATTTAAAAGTGAAGGGTTCTTAAGTCTAAGATCCTGTGTCCTCAAAATCCTGGAATTTTGGTTTCTTAAAACAAATCTAAAGTAGAATCAGAACATCATGCACTCAGTAAATAAATTCTAATGCACTCAATGCTTAAATAATTGATCCAAAGGCAGGTGCATCCAACCTCTGTAAGAACATCCTCATAAGACACATAAACTTGCGAGGACAAATCATGTTATTAAAATAGTCTGTGCAATGTTTGTACAAATAACATTTTACGAATACAAGTAAACATAGATTCAGGATAAGGGCAGTGACATTTCCTAATATTAATTATGGTTCCTAAAATTTAGGGGCACGGACATAAATAAAGCTGATTAAAACTGCCAAACGAAGAACCAATCTGTCATTCCGTACAAGGTACTTAATATTTATGTTTTTCCAAAGCCATCACAGGAGAACCATAAGTTGCCACTCTTACAACCTAAACATAATGTCAGAAATCAAAAGTTATAAATACATCTTACATTTGCATATTTACACTTACACAGAAATCATCAGTACACTAGAGCCCAGCTTCAACACCACACCTCCCTCCCACTTTCCAGGGCCGCCTTTCACCTTCCAGAAAGGCCTTTCTCCTACGCTCAGATAAATACACAATACAGAACAACTTTGGTCAGAACTCTGGTCAGGTCCAGGATGCATTTGCCATACACTACATTCTGTGTTGCTGGGAGACTCTAGTCTAGAGAGATCCATATATAAGTACTCATCTGGTTTGAAAATGCATTTTTACTACCCACTGTAGAACTCAGAAGAGACCACAGTCTTTTAGGTTATTCTTTATGATGACGTCTGTTACAGCATCGAACACGAACTGCACATTCTTGGTATCTGTGGCGCACGTGAAGTGGGTGTAAATTTCCTTTGTGTCCTTCCTCTTATTGAGGTCTTCAAACTGACACTGAATATACGCGGCCGCTTCTTCATATGTGTTTGAGCCTAAATGGGACAGAGGAGAGAGGTAGGTTATGCATACAGTCGGCTTTCTGCATATAAAACAGAGGGACTCCATAACCGTCCTCTCCCTTCTAGAGCAAAATGAACTTCTTTCCAAATGAAAAACACCACACATAAACTAATCTTTACAAGCCATCTTTAAACCTAAAGACTCTGTGGCAGGGCAGTCTGTGTTTGCTCTGGTCGTATCGACCACACTCTCTCTTCTACACCCCTAAGCTGGAGAACTCAAGCCACCTAACCCTAAGGTTGGCCCACTGCTACTGTGCTAACTCCAGGGCAAAGCAATGAAGCCTGCCAAATGCTTCCTTCTCCCCCTCCATATTTATTGACTAATTATCCTTTCACGATCAGTGTTTGTTCATTTCTGGAATATGGCTAAGGACTATGAAATTACCAAAAAAAAAAAAATGTGTATGTGTGTGTGTGTGTGTGTGTGTGTGTGTGTGTATCCTGTATTTAGTTAAGGGACTAGAGACTGACTTTGAGTAAGAACAATTTAGAAACGGGTTGGCAGGACCTCAGGGTAAGTCCATGCACACTCTGACCCAGAGACCCAGTGCTTAGTTGCATGCAGGCTGGAGAACTGTGCTATAGTCAAAGAAGGGTCACAAAGGCTAGTGGAGCATGGCCTTCCACATTGGGAAATATCCCGAAAGGTCACGCACTGTCACTGACATGTGAAATCCGGGAGAATCAAATCCTTAGTTGACATTCAGAAATAAGAACTTTGAATCTTCTGTTGGACCCAAGGAGCCAAACATAAACATGAACGCACTGCATATGTGACCCAGCTGTGGCTTGTCAAACGATCAAAAGGAAATATGCTACTCTAATGATCATTTCTCAGGGGGATAATGGGAGGGGATGAACTAGTTGAGACTGAAAGGGGGTGCTGGGAAAGTTCAGTTTCTGGACGCAGGCAGTACATCCCCAGATTTTACTTTCCTTTTTAAAAGCTACTATTTTTTTTTTTTTATTTTTTGAGATTAAAACAGAATTACTTCATTTTTCATTTCCTTCCCTGCCTTGGAAAACCTATCAAACACCCCTGCTTACTCTCTTTCAAATTCACAGTGTTTTTCAGTAACTGCTGCTACATTTATATGTATCTATAAATACAACCTGCTCAGTCTGTTTAACCTTAAGTGTGTATTCTTGGGGCTGGCCATGGTATCGGATAGTCGATTGGCTTGCTCTTCCCTGAGAAGTTTTTACTCTCACATCCCTGTTTTGCCTGTAGTTCCTTGTGTAGGGTTGAGGCCTCTTGGGTTTTCCCCCATCCACTCTGGGATGTCTATTGGTGTTGTCCTCATGGCTAGGCTGTCATGTGACACTGTGTGTAGCTTCTGACATTACTAGGAGATGCAATCTCACATCGATCTCTAATCTCTGGCCTCCTCTTCCATGTTATTTCCTGAGCCTTATGTAGGAGCTAATTCGTTGATGTATAAATAGGAACTGGAGCCCACAACTCTGTATTTGATTGTCATTTTCTAAACCTCATGTATGCTAACTGCATATGTGTCCACTTGGTACTGTTAGAAAATATAAGGCATATAACAGAACAAAATCTATTAAATCCCTCTTTCATAATAACACAAATTATTCTCTGTGTTCTCTGCTTCTGTTCTGAGGCGCTCTGCCCCACAACTGGGTATACAACGTGCCCCCGGGCTCTGCAGCACTGCCTCTCTCCTGTCCACCAGCATCCAGGATGCCCACTCTTTCCACATCTAATCAAAATGCTGCTCTACAGAACATGCCTTAACTAGCCAAATCCAGACTGGTTCTGTAGCACTTTGAAAAAAACAAAACAAAACAAAACAAAACAAAAACAAAAACAAACAAACAAAAACCTCCTACAGATAATACAAACACTATTTTTCTTGTTATATGTTTTGTTACATGTTTTGCTGAATCTCAGTTCTTTTTCAGCGTTACAGCATTACATACCCTGAAATCGAATGTAATGACTGTATCCTGCCAACCCCACCATTGTTATCACACTATGCATAAAAATACCATACAACGTATGGCAAATGCCACACGGCAAGGCCCAGAGAGAAGCCGTGTTTAGTATGCTGGGACAGGATGAATGAAAGAACCGCAGTCGCTAAGTAAGCTTCTACTTTAATTGTTTTATGTAATAATAAACTTTTAAAAATCAAATCATTTGCTGCTCTAAAATTTGTATGCAATGAGCAGTGTCTTGTTGAGTTAAAAAAGCAATTGGAATATAAATTAATTACAAAGGTTTGGGTGAAGTAATTCATACAGAGCTCATATGCAATACACATTCTGGGTAGCTAAATTACTGCTCCAGGGGGCACCAAATCCATGAATAAACTGCCGAACACAGTCTTTGATTGGATTTTCAGTCTGAACAAGAATGTGTGTGTGTGTGTGTGTGTGTGTGTGTGTGTGTGTGTGTGTGTGTGTGTGAGATATGTGTATTTCAGTGTATGCATGTGCATGTTGGGGGAATAGGTATTGTCTACCATGTGAACGTTCCTGAACGAATATATGATTGGGTGAAGACAACTTCAAAACTGGAAAGTTTATGCAACAGTCAAAGGAGAAGGAGAGATTACTTTGTTTATGATTCAGTGCTGAAAAACATGTTCTAGAATCAGTTGAAAATAGAGGCAAGGGCTGCCCACTGATGTTCAGGGACTGACAACACAATTCAATACAGCAGACAGGACCATGAGAGGACTGGAGGTAGACCCTGTGGAAATGACAACACACAATGAAGGAGGAGGAGGTGATTTGCAAATCAGCAGACAGGGGCAGGTGGGGGCTACACAGGGTTCATCCATAAAAGGTCATAATCGTAAGAACCGAGAGCTCATGGTGGTGCAAGAGGCAACCGAACCGATTCTCAGGGCAAGTAGTGCAGATGTGAGATTATAATCTTAACACTTGGGATGTCAAATGATTATGTAATAGTCTTGTGCTTACCAAGGAACGAGTCCTTTCTGCTCCCAGTGAGACCCTAATTAAACGCAGCCTGCTTGGTGCAGGTTTGGGTACAGATATGTGGTGCACTGGGGTCTCAAGATGGACTATATTTGAGCAGGGCTTTCCAAGAACCAATACCAATGGGCTGTGCAGTCAGCTCAGAAACAGCATTCACTCAGTGTCCATTGGTGGGTGCATTGACTCAAATTTTATTTAGACTTTGAGAAGTTATGGAGGTTTTTTTTTTTTTTTTTTTTTTTTGGCAAACATAGTGAGGTAAAGGTTAAGAATATTTAGATTTAGAGGAGTTCATACAAACCAGTGGAAGTCTTATATTTTAAAGAGACAGGAAACAGGTTCTGGAACCTGTTCTGGAAACAGGTTCTCATATACGCTGATCTGTCTTTGCACTTACTACATAGACCAGGGTGGCCTTGAAGTACTGATGTTCCCACTCATCCCCTAAGACTGGGGCTCATAGGTGTGGACACCAGACTTGCTTTCAATATCAGCTTGGGATATGCTCCAAGGAACTAAACCAAATTAAAACCAAGGTTTTAGGCCATTTCCTAATTTTACAGATAAGGTACTGGGACACAGATAAAGTATCTGTTTTATTCAAGATCACAGACCTAAATTTTGTAAAACTAGGCTTTTTCACACAGAGGTACATTGTTTGTGAGAGTCTCACAGGCCTGGATTTCCAATCAGTGGCTGCCCCACTGGCTGCTCTTCACTTGTCTTCTTAAGTAACAATCAGGGTCCCTCTTAGAAGCCAGGTGACTGCTACTGTTTATCATGTCCTTATTAGCATGCACGGGCTTGAGAGAAGACAGTGAGTGGAGACAGATCTTATCTGTCTTGTTTATCCCATCTGTGATCTGGTTATTGTATGAACGAGTCAGTCTTTAAATTTATAGAGACATGAATACATCTCTGGAAATCACCTATGAGACTTTTCACAAAGCAAACAAGTGATTTTCAGAAAACTCATCCACACCTTAAGGAACTATTTGTGCTCAAAAGCAGTTTGAAAAATATACCCTCCAGTGAAAGAATTAGTATGCCAATAAATTCAAACCAACACCTGAAAACCTTGCCTTAGGGGGAATTCCACTTAGAAACACTCGATTTGCTAGGTTACTCTACGAGAGTGACACACCTGCATATTCTGGATAGCATATCGTGAGGGGGCTCTTTTTGATTTTCTCTTCGAAGAGGTCCTTCTTGTTTAGGAAGAGGATGATGGACGTGTCTGTGAACCACTTGTTATTACATATGCTATCGAACAGCTTCATGCTTTCATGCATTCGGTTCTGTAATAGAAAACAAAAGCATTTCCATGAACAGCGCAGCTTCTGCGGACCCGTTGTAAAAAGAACAAACGCGGCAACAGGCAAATCCTTCAGCCGAAAAAGCACGTACCACTCTGAAGGATGTCCCAGTTGGTGTCTCAACTCCAGTTTTGTCTCTAACCTGTTCTGTCTGAGTCACTTTGGCTTATTTCAAACTGAAGCAGAAAAAGCCTCAAAGGTTACTCCCTGTGATGGAAGGGAGGCTGGCTCTGGGTGAAAGCAATTACCTCCTGAAGAGAACCGAATCCCTTCCTCTCCCTTGAGCAACAGCAATTTACTAGGTGCCAGCAGGAGACCCTGCACAGGCAACCAGGCCAGTGACAATGATCAACCAGACCAGTTTGACCCAGACACTGGGATGATGCATACCTGGGGCTTCCTGCTTTTTCTCTTGCTCTTCTCAGTATCCAACAATGGCCTAGCGTTCTGATACCCAGTTCTCCCAGTAAGGCTGTAATGAATGAGTTCCTCCTACTTGCTCCTGGCCAGAGACTTTGTAATTAGACTACTCAGGTGATAGTTGGCCAGGTCCAGTGGTTGAGGCTTTTATCTAGTCAGATCTCTGTCCTAGAGCTAATGATAATTCCAGAATAGAACGTTTTTTTGTCATTTCTGGACAAGCACAACATAGATGTTGAACAGGCCCCTTGTTTCAACGTCATTCAAACATCACTGGCTCAGTGCCTCCTGTGTTACGACTAATGCCTGAGAACTATAGGATGTTCAGTTAAGGGATGTCCACATGTGAACACATCGAGGGAATGTCACTGTTGCACAAGGTCATCGAAGCTTTGCTTAGGAGGTACGTGAAAGTTTTAAGAGTAAAGTATTAAATGGAGAGAGCTGAAATCCAATTAGTTCAACACCGTAAATGTCAGAGAAGGTGACTTCCAGTTCTGCTTTTCTACCCTTCCGAGTTCTGTGTTCAGAGAGGACACTGACATGTTTACAGTGTGGAAATGAAAGAAATGTGTATGTTAACCTCCGTTTTCCCACCTGGCTGACGACTGTATGAACCTGATTTAGAAAAACCTGAAACCCTCCCGAAGTTTTCATATGCTTATAAGCGCCAGAGTTTTCAATGTAATTAAAAAATATTTCCCCAGAGTAATGATACATTTATCGGATGTTATTTGAAAATTGTTGTCCTATAAGTAGAGAAGTAAAGCCTGTAAGGACGATTACAAACTGTCAAGTGTAACTCATGGGGAAATATGAGCCTTGGAGCAGATGCAGGAAATGCCCAGGTATCTGGAGGGAGAAGCACCTGCGCCTTCTAAGCATCTGTGCCCTCTGGGCTGCAGCAGAGAGGTTGGAACAAAGAACCTAAACTTTCAAACACTCGCTTCATGAACAAGGACTTCTCAAGGGTTCTCGGCTGAAGCCTCGGCAACGCCTGCAGCTCTTGGCATTTCAGGCCTGCACCCCTGCAACTGCTTCTACTTACCATTTCTTCGTCTTCAGCAAGAACCAGGTCGTAGTCACTCAGGGCCACACAGAAGATGATGGCGGTCACTCCTTCAAAGCAGTGAATCCACTTTTTCCGCTCTGACCTCTGGCCTCCCACGTCAAACATTCTGCGAAGAGGAAAATGTATGACTTGACACCACATTAAATGTTCAAAGGCTCCGAGTATTGTGATGCCAGCCGAAAAATGTTCCGCATAGCTTGGGGACTGTGGGATGGGAAGAATGGAGAAAAGAGACATGGTGGGAGGGAAAAAATGCTACCAATTCATTTTCTCAAAGGGGAAAATGTTTATAAGTCATGTCTATTAAGCATCTGATTACAGCAAGAGTAACTATAAAGCAAAATCAAAATTACTCTCAACACCCAATGCATGAGGTGGCCCAGAGAATGCTAGCGGCCTGTGTTCAATGCCTGGACCCTCTCCACACCCACTCTGTGGCATGTGTGCATGTGTGATGCCCTGCACACACACACACACATAAACAAATGATAATAATAAATGAAAATTTAATCTTTTTTTAAAGCACAGACATCCATTAAGAAACATATGAAAACACTTGGGGACATCAAAGCGGCCAAAGATGAATGCATCACACTGCTGTCAACACGGACAGTCCCGCAAAGCAGTGGAGGGAACCAGACATCAAAGGAGTGCGTTCAGGAGCTTGCCAGTCCTGGGCATTAGAACCAGATACCAGGGCTCCCCTTTCCCAACTAAGGCATGAGTTCTGCTAAAGCAGAAAGCAAGATGCTGGTGGGAAGAAAAAAGCAATCCCAGGTATGAAAATGGTTCTGAAACAAAGTGATTTAGAAAGGGGCCAAAATGTTTGTGTGGATTACAGGATAAAATGGAAAGGGGGAGCTTGAAATTTAGAATAAAACTCCTCAATTTTTATATAAGCACAACGGCGGAGAACTGGAGGCTAATGTACAAGGTTCTGACACAATCAAACAACATAATGCCAATGACCTTTTCTTCTTGTTCCTGGCAAGAGTTGATAAAGTTAAGCAAAAGTTTAAATTTGCATAGACTACATTATACAGCCTAGAAATAACCACTTATATAATGGAAGCACTCTGTAAACTGGCACATTTTTAAAGGCCCCATTTATCTTGATGGTGCACTAATTAAAACCATTCCTATTTAATTCCCCACAGAGCAGTAGTGGCCTACAAACCAAATCTGAGTTTGTCCACTAAGACTGTTACTTTTGCCATTATGGTTGAGCAAAAAGCTGGTCACTAAAGTATGCTACAACAAAGTGATCCCACCACAGCATAAATCAGAGGGCATAGGCTGGAGAGAGAACAGAAGGCAGAGTGGTTAAGACATGACAGGCCGTAAAAGAGATCAAAGAAGAACAAAGGGAAAACCGATTTAATTAGATCAACATTGCTTACGTTGCATAGAAATACAATTTATAAACAGTTTTAGTATAATCTTAAGGAAGCCCTGTTACCCAGCATGCACCTCTCATCCATTCTCCCCCAGAGCCTAGTTCTTCCCATTCTCCACCTTCTCTGGGCTGGGTTGCCAAGTAAGTTATTCAATTACTTCTCAGTGCTCCTGTGTTACAGACGTATCCGATGCCTATTGCAGGCTGATTTAAAGTAATGAAGACTTGTCCTGAGACATGTCAACAGTCTCCCTCCAATCTACGATAAGCAGGACCACAACTGAGGTTTCTCAGACAAAAAGTCAAAATGTGCTTAGGACTGCGGCTCGGGTTTTAGTTAAACCTCACAGCCTCCTCTACAGACTCAGGTCTGCCAGCCTTGGCAGCCATGTTTTTGAGGGACAGCAAAAAGTCTAGGGATCCTCGGTCTCAGAAGAGTAGGGAGTAGCACAAAAGGCAGAGCTGACAAAGGGAGCTTCAGTGACTGAGCAAGGAGAAGCATTTTGAGGTAGACTGAAGTACTTCACAGAAAAAGAAACAACTGGGTTATCTCGAGGTATACACAGCAAGGCTCATTCTATTTCAAAATTAGGTAAAAGTGAAAACCCTGCAGCTTTCTTCAGATGCTATGAGGCACAGAATGAGAACAGGAAGCCGGTGAGGTACACTTGCAGTGAGTTCTCAAGGCCAATGGAAAACGTACTCTGCAGGGAAGGGGATGCTGTGACTGGGGGAAGGGGTTGAGTTGCTTGTCGACACCAGTCTGTAAGTAACGGATATCTGCTTATAGAAATACAACTGCAGAAAAGTAAACCAAGATTTGAATTCTAAGCCAAAAGGAAGTCCCAAGTCTTTCTCCTCGTATAAGAAAGAAGAACATGGGGCAGAAGAGATGGGGCAGGGGTGAGCCAAGGTATGCTGTAAATTACTAGCAGCTATCGGACACTAAAACGGGTCAGGAACTTTCTTCCCCAGAGCCCTGAGAGGGAGTACTGCCTTCTACTGTACTGATTTCGGTTCCTTCTTCTAAAATAGGAACATGGTCATTTTCAACTTGTTCATGAACCTAGTTATTTTCAATTTGTTATCAAAGCCCTAGGAAGAGAAAACATTCTTAGGCAATGAATATATTTTATCTGTAAGTCATATCTTTTGTCGTAGTAATTACCATCCAAAATTTAAATATCTACTTTTTTAATGTCTTTCCACTTGAAGAATTTAAAAGCAAAGACCCTTGTCTCTCTTGTTTATGTCCCCAACATGTGAAACCTAAAGAGCCTCCTAAATATATCCTACTAAATGAGTAGACTATGCCTACTAAATACTTTTCAACACTTTCAAGAAATAATACCTGGGATAAGGGAGGTGCTCAAGAACCAATGGGGTGACCTTGGCTGTGACTCACAGCATTGGAGATAAGGAACCTGAAGAGGCCACCTCCTATAGCCAGACAGGAGCCCCGGTGGAGCAATGGAGACACCAACTCACCCATATAACTTTCAACCCAAAATTTATCCTGTCTATAAGAAATGCAGGGACAGGGGATGGAGCAGAGACTGAGGGAATAGGCCCGACTTTAGACCTTTCCTATGAGCAAACACAATCCCTAACACTATTAATGATACTCTGTGATACAGGCAGACAGGAGTATGTTGTCCTCTGAGAGGCTGAACCTAGCAGCTGACTCAGATACAGACAGCCATAGCCAAACGGTGGGTGGAGCTTGGGGAATCTTATGGAAGAATAGGAGGAAGGATTGGGTCCCGAAGCAGATGAGAACTCCACAGGAAGACCAACAGGGTCAACTAACCTAGACCTTTAGGGCTCTCAGAATCTGAACTGAACCATCAAGCAAAGAACATACACAGGCTGGACCTAGGCCTGCCCACTTATATGTAACAGATGTGCAGCTAGGCCTTCATGTGGATCCTGATGAACTAGAGTGGGGGTGGGGGAGTGAGGGTAGAGTAGGGGGCTATCCCAAGTGCTGCTGCCTGTATGTGAGATATGTTCTACAAGCTGCGATGCCTTGTCTGGCCTCAAAGGGAGAAGAAGCTCCTAGCCTTGCAGAGACTTGAACTACCAAGGTCGGGCATGGGGGATACCCAGGTGGCCCCACTCAGTCAAAGGAGAAGAGGAAGGGGAGATGGGGAAGGATTGTGGGAGGTGGTGACAAGACAGGGGAAGTGTCTTGGATATAAAGTGAATAAATAAAAAAAATAGAATTAGAAAAAAAGAAATAGACTAATTTTATTATGTTTAAGATTGGGAGCTACCTTCTAGATTAAGTGAATTTTGAAACCAAAGAGATTTCATTCTATGAGACAGTTGAGTACTTTCAGTAAAAAGAAACCTCCCCCATATTTAACTTATGAACTATAAATGAATGATGGTCCTTCATAGATTCATAAACTGGAACCCGTAGGCCAGTGGTTCTCAGGTTGTCTAAATCAGAAACAACCAAGAGATGCTGAAGTCACTGGTCTGGGGCCATCCCTTGAGAAAGAACCTACAGCTACTGAGCAGCCCCAGTCGAGACCAGAATGTGTTTAAAGTTAGTATTTAAAGAGCTAAATGGAGATAATAACCAAAATAACTAGTTTTTACTACTATTTTATGTTCCATAAGGCATATAAATCACAGAGTATTCAGAAATGTTATAATTATTTACTCAGAAATCTTGTAATTCTTTAATATATTGTTTCTGAAATTCTGAGTCTCTATTTAAACAACAAAAATCCGTCACATAATCTGTTCTCCTTCACATGAAAATTTAGTAAATTGTATCACTTAGAGAATCAATTTGAACATCTTAGGTATTTTTGGCAGTTGAAGGGAATGTTAGCTTTCCTGAAATACAGCAACTTAGCCTTTGAAGTTTTTTAGTACCAGTGTGACCTAGCTTGACTAGTGCAAAATTAGCTGTCTATGGATACCAAGCTCATTAAAAGAACACTGTGCCCCAATATCTATTAAATATTTATATTATCAAAAAGGAATGGAAGCTTCTCTTAAACTATGCTAATTTTATAACAGAAAGGATAAACTAAATCTTTAACTGGAAATTGCGAACTAGATCTGCTCACGTTTTTGTCGTCAGACAAAGACCCTGACCATAAAGCCCTATTCACACAGATCCTGAAATTGTAATAAATCCCCTTATACCTCATTTTCTATTTAATTCATTCATAAAAAATGTGAGATATATTTCTCCTAGCAATTAAAATTAGATAAAAAAAATCACAACCTGAAGCACACAGAGCTCTAGTAAAGATCAGCACAGTAAAGGCGTCTCATACTTGTAATAAGGACATTTCTGCCCTCATCTGTTTGGGGCCCGTTTAACACAGAAAAGGTAAAGCTGGAAACACACATAAGCAATCACTGTGATTTAGCAAGCACAAAATGAGAAGAATATTTACCTAAAGGTTTAGACTAACTATCTCTACATCATCAAGTTAAAACTGAACCTAGGCACATCCTGTGATACTGTATCTCACTTAGGGATCTCACACAGGAGTAAGAAACGCTTCCTAGGAAGAACATGATGACAACTGGTTTCAGTCTATATTTGACATAGAAATGACAACTTTCAAAAAAAATACCTCTAGAAAGGTGTATTCTCAGAGAGTATACTGACCCAAATCTAACATGATTTCATATGGCCAGACTATCTTAAGACCAAATAACACACCAACTCTTGCCCTTGTCACCTGTCACACCAGTGGAGTTCTATCTTCACACAACTTTTTAAAGGAGGGAAAAATGATTCACTTTATTATTAAACTTTCTGGTCAAGGGCAACTTTTGAATAGTTAAGCAACTTAATGGAGTTTACGCAGCTACTTAGTGGGAGAAATCTATGTCCAAATCCTTTCTGTTCTAACTGAAATGCACTCAAGTTTTTCCTTAGGCTGCCCTGGCTAACAGCCAGCAGTTTCCATACCAAAACACAACAAATTGGTTTTCTTTGGTCCATAGCCACTAAAACTAGGTAAGCCACTAAGTGTGGCAGCACACACCTTTAAAGCCATAACTAAAAAGGCTCAGGCAGGTGCATCTATAGACTTGAGTCTAGCTTGGCCTACACAGTGAGTTTGGGCCCCCAGGGCTACATCAGACCCTGTCTCACAAAAAAACAAAAAAAAACCAAACAAAAAACAGCAAAACAAAATAACAAGAAATCAAGCAAACAAACAAACAAACCTCAGTAAATAAGACTTAAAAAAAATCAGACTCTGAGATGTCTTGGGATTAGGCAAATAGATTTTAAGTCTTCAAATAATAAACATCTTTATAATTAAATATCATTGCAAGTGTTAAGACAAATGGACCAACAAATGAATGTGTCTAAAGCAGACATGGCATATAATTACCTGATAACCTACAAGTATAACAAACAGGCTACATGGCAAAGCGTGACTCCATAAGAAGAAAACATATACCCACCATGAGGTACAAAAAGAAGGAATACAAGTGAGAATCCTAAGAGTGAACTAAAAACCACACCTACTATATAAAATTAGTACTGCAGATAACCAGTCTATATCTTCATTGAGGGCATTGGGGAAATAGAGAGGCATTTTTATCCAGCAATGTGGCTTCTCTGGGAAGGGATCAAATCCAAAGCTGTTTTAGGTCTCTGTGACCTGGCTGTAATGCAGACATGCCCTGGATTAGAGTATGGTCTGGCTGAAACACAGACAGGGCTTTAGTATACACTTTAATCCCAAACAATGATATCTTATTGTGGGGCAAAGTGAGAAATCAGAGGAAGATTTGACAGAATGAGTCAGAGACAGGATTTGTCCAGCTAATTAAGAGCAGTGCGGGGAGATTCACTTGGAAGTTGAGTCTCAGTTGACTGGAGTTCGGAGCAGTTTAGCTGAGTGAGTGCAGGGAAGTGGAGTTGAGTTCATTTGTGAGTTCATGCAGTTCAGTGCAGGTCAGCAGAAGCAGTGGAGGCCAGAGAATGAGGAGGAGCGGGAGGATTAGAACAAACTGCCAGAGTTAGTGTGTGGCCACACAGAGCAATTCAGTGAGAAGCAGAGAGAAGCCAGATTGAATCAGTCAGCTTGGAGAGGCGTTTGAGCCAGAACAGCTGAGTGGACTCTGGCAGAGTTCAAAGAGAACTAAGAAGGTTTTTCTCCAGTAAGCACCTGAGATAACAACTGCATCTGACAAAGGAAAGCTAAATTTACAGGGAGCAGTGGCTTGATTGAGGGAAAGGAGATCATGGAGAATTAAAATTGAACTGATGTTCTTTGGAAAGCTAAAGCATGGGAGTTACTGATAACTCAGTGACAATGACATTTAGATGGTGTGGTACACTTAGCACACACATACTCACATGGGCACACATACAGGCACACACGGAAGCAGGCTGAGCGGAGCTGTAGTATGTAACTGTGCTCCTAGCTGGGAGAACAGAGCCTTCAGTAGGAAGTAAACTGATGCTGATGTGCTTTGGTTTGTTTTTCAACACGGCTCTGGGAATCTCTTGAGATAAACTTCTTATAGAAATTCTGTTTCCCTTATCACTTCAGAGGATCACAGTTAGCTGCAGCAGTCGAACCCACGATTAATAGAAAAGCTTTCTTTTGAATTACTATTTTGAACCAAGCATTTCACAAGCGAAGCAAAGAAAGATAAAATAATTTTGGTGGCAGCATGAGGCAGCCTACTTCATGCCAGTGGAGACAAGTGACTCTAAGGACGAGTTAGCAGTTACTGAGAGTTTTGCCTTTCCCTTTGTTCCTCAGTGTTTCAGATACTGTGGTGATAGCAAAGAAGAAAAGGTAATGGAATATATATTCAGCCACATGCAATTCAAATTTCTCCCAAACCACTCATAAAGCATTAAAGGTAACCTGGAAAGAAAATGTGTAATGAGTAGATTAAGCAATGATGTGCTTTCTTAAAGAATGTATTTTATGGTTGTGAGCCTAGCCTTTAACGGCTGAGTTATCTCTCCAGCCCAAAGAATGTAATTAAAACAGCAACAACAAAAACAGAAATCTTAATAAAACGGGGCTATGGATACCAGGACAACTCCCAAAAGGGAAGAGGCACATCACAGATTTCTTTTCTAATCTGACTTCTATACTGCAAGTGGTTTGCACAACCTGAGTCACTGCAGCAGTAGAGTGTGCCTGACAAGATCGTACACACCAATACAACCACGGTGCTCCCTAAACCAGAACTGGCAGTGCCTCCCAACCAATCTCACACACATGGATTTCAAAACACACACACACACACACACATACACACACACAAAAGGAAACCCCCACCAGCTGAACCAAGAAAACATGATGCAAACCCATGTATTCTTTCTTTGGAGTTATTAATTAGTTGATATTTTCATGGTCTAGGGAACATGGTATTTAATGAGTCTGAGTAATCTACTGCCAGGTTTGTGTGACGGAGACACCCGGCCAGCTGTCTAAGGGCTTTAAAAAGCAGGATCCTTTCTTCTGGACACAAAACTAACACTCAGGGAATGTGTCATTTTAAGTGAAATTGAATCATAAGACATGTGGTTTGTGAAAAACAATTTCCTGCAGTTCCTGTATAGAGCTTCAAAATGTAAAAAACACAGCATGAAGGAGAAAAGAGTAATAGTGATAATTTTAAACATCAGGAAACCGCATGGTGGTCTTGGATTTCTATGAAAACACATGCATTTTTTGTTTCAGAAAAACATTGTGGTCAAGTTGTTTTCCTTAGGGATACGTCTTTCTATGGGATACACAGCCTCCTGTTTCTGGATTCCACCATCATTACGGAATTGAGGGCAAGGTGGGCAGAATGATGAGCCCACTGCGCATGTGCAGCAGTGCTGGGGAGGGGGTGGGGGTGGGGGTGGGGGTGGGGCTCTGCCAGTGCAGCAGTGAAAACAGGGTGCACTGAACACGTGCAGCAGTGCTGACTCAGGGGCGGGGCTCTGCCAGTGCAACAGGGAGAACAAAGAAATGAGGGGTGGGGGCAGACCACTGCGCATGTGCAGCAGTGCTGACCTGGGGGTGGGGCCTATGCCAGTGCAACCATGAGAACAAAGAAACAGGGGATACAAAATAAACACAAAAAGTCCTGTGGCAGGAGACCTATAAGGGAAACCTGGATGAAAGGAACTGTCAAGGAGGCTTCAGGGCTGGACTACACGGCAAACTAAAACTTGGCCTTGGCTGTGAGTCAAGACTTGTCTTTCTCATTCATTTTTTAAAAAGCATTATTTATTAGAAAAAAGTGCAGTTCTATGGATGTCTATATGATGATTTCTTCCCCTGACAGCCTGACAGCGGCTCCTTCCGAATGAGGACTCGAAAGGAGCCTCAGCCAACCGCTTCTATCCCTAAGGGCTCCATTCTGCACAGCTCTGCACACCCAGCTCTTTCTCAGTCGACGCGCCCGAAGCAAACACTGCCCAGAACCAGACGGCCAGTATCTCTTTGACTGGTGCAGTTTTTCATGAAAAAAGTCAAAGGTACCTTTCTTTAAGCACATTTTTATAAGTAAGCATTTATTCTAAGAGTAGCGCTCCCCATTTTACCTAAAGACAGACAGCAATATCTTCATCAGACACACACCTCTGTTACAGAAGTTCAGTAATTGTAAAATTAACAGGCAAAAGGCATTTATCTATTTTTTTGGTTGGTTGGTAGGTTGGTTGGGTTTTGGATACAGGGTTTCTCTGTATAGTTCTGGCTGTCCTGGAACTCACTGTGTAGACCTGGCTGGCCTTGAACTCAGAGATCAGCCACTTTCTACCTCCTGAGTACTAGAATTAAAGGTGTAATTAAAGCACCACCCCGTTTGGTTATTTTGTCTTAAATAAAAATTAACATATCCCTCTGAAAATATTGTTCTTGCTCATTTCCATAAAATTATTTTATCTACCCTTCTCAAAAAGATTTTACCAGCAGTAAAAATATTATAACCAAACTTATGAACCATGCATTCGGAAGTTACTCACTTAAAATGAAGATCTTTGAAAGTAAAGTGGGTTTCCACAATTCCTGTCGTTTTCACTCTGGTTCTGAGAACATCCTGCTGGGTTGGGATGTAATTTGGTTGTGCTATTCTGTCCAAGTCATTCAGATAGCTGACAAAACCAACAAAACTTAGTGTTAATTGGAACAAGAGCCAAGACGCCAACAAACACTACAACATTTTAATTATGCAATGTTCTAAAGTCTTCAAGGGTCTTTTTAAGCATATGGAACAACTGGTTTCAGTGTTCATGTCTTATAATCACTCTGAAATCTTCAGTGCCTCTCTAACTGCCTTAAGCTTTGTTTTTAGGCAGTGAGTCAAAGGAGAGGGGCTGAAAATGTCTAAATTGAGAAATACTGTGAGCTTGTTCCTTAAACTGCTTCCTTACACTCTGCTTGGGTCTGCACTTTCCCTTCTGGTGAAGATCTCACAGGTCTTAATTGTGAATGCAGCAGCAAGAAACCTCACCAAAGGCTAGGTGAGTGCTGTTTCCCGCTGGCCTTATGTTTCACACAGGGAAACCCACATCTTCCTGTTCTTTAATTCAATAGCTCTACAAACACTGAGCAGGGAGGCCCCAGAGTCCTCTAACACAATGCAGGCTTTTGTCAGTGGCCTTGCTTGTCCACACAATGAGAGGACAAGACCCCACTGTTAAAGGTACTACACACTTCACTGTAAGACACAGAAAAAGCAAGCTATACCAGGTTCTTCCCTGGTGGCTGGCATTCAAGTCCCAGAAAGTGCTACACAGGTTCCTGGGAGCAGAAGGGCATCACTGGTTCTGTGAACCCTACAAATCGAAAAGCTAAGCTGCCTGGCAAGGTGGTCCCATCGCTCAGCAGTGGTGCCACTACTACAGAGGCAACCAACAGCCTTCTGATTTGAGACCTGCTCCACAGTTAGAAATCGAGTTAAAATCCTGTGTATTGGGAAACTGTAGGCCCAAGTACAGTTACTAAATTGATATACCATCAATTGTGACTGTGGACTGTTCCACCTGCATCCCAGTTCCTGAATAAACAACCCGGAGGCTTATGGTTTATTAAAAATGACTAGGCCATAATCTAGGCGTGTCCCTGACTAGCTCATACTTAAATAGCCATACAACAGCGCAGTCACCTCTCATCAGTTTCCTATGCCCAACTTCCTCCTCAGAGTCCTGGAGGCAATCATCCCCCTGTCTCCCTGTTCTCTCAACCGGAATTCCCACTTTCTACTTCCTGTCTTTTGCTAACAGGTCATCAGCTTTTTATTGACAGACAAGGGTTACGCTTACTGCTCAAGAGATTATCCTTACAATCAAGGTCCTTTCTAAATATCTCTTCTCTGAGATAGTAGAAGTTACTCTCAGCCTTAATCAGAGACATTTGTCTTTGCAGTGACTGGAAGTGAATGCTGAGCCTCATGGATGGCCGAGGTGAGGAGAAGAGTTGAGGGCTCAAGTCTAAGGAAGGCACTTACACCACCCTTCCTAGGGCACAGAGAACTCAGTGGAAAAAGATGCAGCAAGGGTATCAGAGCTGCATAGGTGCTCTGAAGAATGCGAGGGAATTCTGGAAGTTTCAGTGGACATTCTTGGTATACTAGAGACAGACACAGTCCTATTCTGTACTCTTCCAATTAGAAATGAAATATTCTTGAGGCTTTTTGAAAACAAAGGTAATAACAGCATCGCTACCACACACACGTGTGTGAATAAGACAGAGAAAGCACTCAAATACTGTCGCTCAGAAAACCTGAGTTATACACAAATGTGCCAGACAGTTCTCTGGCACAAGTGGCCAGGAGAAAGATTTGGTTAGAGTGTGATCTTCACGACCGCTGAGTTCTGAAGCTGTGGCTACTCACTACGCTGCGGAATCGTTCAGCTGGTACTCCCGGGATCTGTTGAAGCAGGCTTGCACACCGCTGTCTTTCCACAGTCTCTTTATGACGCCGGCGAGCTCTGTAGTCATGAAGCCTTCTTCTGCAGCCCCAGCAAGCACGAAGAGTTGGCGAGCATCATCCTGTGCATTTCACAAGATGGTACAGATGAAGAGATGAGCAGGGGAAAAAGAAAGCACCACAACTGGGAACTTCCTCCGTGGCTTTTATAGACATGCCACAACTTTTCTTTATCTAAATCGCTACTTGAAAAGTTGGTCTGTGTGTGTGTACTCAATATAATTATAACATATTTGTGTGTATGTATGTATGTATTAATAATCAATGTGGAAGCGTTTGCTAACCAATCAGTACAGCTTTGGAGTAGATATACCCATTGTGCATGTAAGGGACAGCACACACAAACTTCTAAACCAAGGATAACTGTATCTAAAGTTAGTCCAGATCTGCTTTGGTGAGGGAGGGCTAACAGTGAGCCACAAGCAATCAACAACATTCAGTCACTGTTGCCAACGAGAAACAGAACAAGAGCCTCTGACTGCATCCATGTTGTCTTATACAACAATACCTTTATAAATAGGGAAGAGGACGTCGGGCGGAAGGAGCTTCCAGTTCACGTGCACTTTATTCATATTGAGTCTCTTCAATATCTGGGGTGTAATCTAGCATAATCTTGAACTAAGACCAGACACATGTTTACGTTTTCAGATCTGAATGTGGGTAGCAATTACCTTCCTGGTAGCACAGTGGAGACCCTAGGGAGAAACAATCTAAAGCGAAACAAAACAAAACAAAACAAAACCTAGGTGTGGTAAGTTACTAGTTTGCTCAGGTTACTTTTAGCTTGAGATGTATGGTGGGGGAATAAGCCATTCGTATTCCCAAGTGGCATCCTTCCAAACTACAGCTGGTTCTTCAAACTTCAGGTAGAAAGCTATCTGAACAGTTTGAGTGCACTGGAGAGGTAGAGAAGTGTTTATCATTATTCTATGTACAGTACTGAGTAGACTCTGTTACACTCTGATCAGGTTATTTTCAACAATAATCTAGAAATGATTTAAAGTACACATGTAGGATTTCTGGAGATTACATGTAAATATAATCTTTTGAGTTTTTAAAATAGGTCTCTACTACACAGCCCAGGCTAGCCTTGAACCTGTGATCCTCCTACCTCAGTGCCAAGTGCCAAGATTACAGGAGGGCACCACTATACTTGGAAACCATGTTATAAATAAACTTGATCATCTTCGGATTTGAATGTTTGCTGAGTGTTCTTGGACTGCTTGCCTGCCGCTCCTGAGGGGACAGTGTACTGCAGTCTAGCCTTACGAATGATGCAAGTATGACGGAGTAAGCGGCTGAGGAGACCAGCTGACGGTATGAATTCATCCTGCTGCTAATTCATGAAACATTTTCCCCTCAGCTGGAACTCATCATGGAAGCTAATTAAGTCTCTCAGCATGGGAACACATTATTCAAGCATATGTTTCCCTCTTTAGTAAACCACAAGAGAGATACATGCAAGCCGGCAACACGTGCGTATCCTTCGCAAACCAGCCTACCACAGACTGTGGCCACTCTTAACACCATTAGCCTAGTTCCAGTAAGCAATAAGGTCACCTACTAGATAATAAAGTACACACACACAGACACACACATACACAACCTGCCATTCTTATTTACTAAACCACAGAAAACATAATTTCATTTAGAAGAATTCGTAACTAGTTTTTTTAAAAATGTATTTCATCATGTAACCATTAGTAAATTTTAGTAAAGTTTTTGGCAGAAGAGTTGAGGACCCTCCAGTCTGGGTCACCTGAACAAACTCTTTCCTTTCTTACTTTCCAGGAAGGGACCCCAAAGAAAACACAGAAGGAACTTAGGATGCTGTGTTTATAAACTACACTTCCCAAGGCATTCAAATGTCTCTCTTCCTTTTTTAGATTGCACAGGCAAGTGAGGCCATGTGGTCTTCTCCCTTCTGTGTCTGCCTTATTTGACTTAGCACAATGTCCTCCTGATTACAATGAAATGTTGGTCAGACGTGAGAAACCGAAACGTGCAGAGACCAAAAACTAAACAATGCCCACCTGGGACAAGGGACGTGGTCAGAGAAGCAGGGAGTACAGTTCAAAGGAAAGGAATCGAAGGACAGGCCGGGATGACTGCAAGGAGTTAATCCCCACCACCAAATCTAATAGTACAGCTGAATTTTATTGGAATTATGTTAATTAAGTTTATTTAGCCACTCTCATAACTCAAAAAATGTAATGTATGAGAATATGTTCACGTTAACTTGCATTATTGTAGTAACTCTATTACTATCCTGTGGATCACATATAATGCCAAGTTATAAACCTCAAAACTCTCCAGTAAAATTAACTGCAAAAAAAAGTCTCTTCCTCACAAAATGTAAATTAACTGGAAACTTGGCACAGTGAGGTGGTGTACAGTTATAATCCTGGTACTGAGATGCTGACATAGGCTCATCTCAAGTTCTAGGCCAGCCCAGGCTACAGAGTGAAGGTATACTCAATGTAAATTACAGTAAAAACAATGGGAATATTTACCTCCCGATTACTGCTGGGCATTGAGTCACCGTCCACAGGTGCGCAGGGAAGCACGCATTTGAGCAGAAAGCACTACAGAATGCTGTCTAGTTCACTTTGTGTTTCAGGCAACCCGAGGCAACTTGTCTCAAGCATGACAGCCAGTCATCAGGTAAATCATTAATTCAACAATCAGTACTTCCTTGTTGTCTAAAACTTAAAGCAGCAGGACTTTGCAAAAAGTTTAAAACACAAAATTCCTCAAAAGCATCTAGAGATGTCAACATGAACACATGCAGTAAAGGTTAAAGGGACAGGGGCCATGCAAGCCAGGACTGGACTGTGGTTAGTGAAGCCCTTTAAAGGATGCATGCCACACTGTTAAGGCAAGGAAGGGCTGGAGGGCTGGACTCAAAGTTAGACTTCAATTTCCAGCCTACCTACTACCAAGGCCTCTATGTAAACACCATGTGGTGCATAGCTTATACATACATACATACATACATACATACATACACATGCATACACACATACATGACTCAGAGGCCTCTATCCAGAATGGAGAAAGACTTTGAAGGGACAGGATGGCAGACTTTTGAAATGTAAAAGATCACAAAGGCAAGAAAGAGTACACTTCCTTTGAGTATGGAGCAGAAACAGTGCATTTTCAGGGCGCAACACATCCGGATTCAATTCGAAAGCGCAAACACATTTTAATAGTCAAAGCAATCTAAAATGTGAGAACCCCAGGGGAGGCTTTTAAAGCAATAGCTAGATGACTAATCAGGACACGGAAGACAAGACTTCCAGATGAAAGTAATCTTTGCATAGAAAGCATCAAAAGGCTTTTCTAAAACACAAGGTAAACAAGATGATAAACGAGATGAGAAACAGTGGTTCCTCTGGGCCGAAGCTGTAAGGATGGTTTTCTGCTGCCAGGACTGATACAGGGATGAACACTGTCCCAGTGCTTGCGTCACTGACGAAACGATACTGGAAATCACATATCATGACAGCTTCTCTTGTGCTAAACCCACCACATTCCTATAGATATGGTGCTATATAGATACATAGCAACAACATTCTCAAGAACTTCATTTGAGAAAGAACTTTAGTGGGTTTGCCACTCTGCGGCTCAATGGCAACCTTAGATGATGAAGGCTTGCTTTAAGAAGCATGAAACTTGGAGGAGGTAGGAGGCATCTCAGGACGAGAAGGAGACCTGGGAGAGGGGAGGTGCCCAAGAATCAAAGCGGTGTCCTTAGCTATGACTCACAGCCTCTGAAGGCTGGGGAGGAACCCTGGTGGAGTGATAGGACACCAACACACTCACAAAAAACGTTTGACCCAAAACTTATCCTGTCTACAAGAAATGCAGAGATTGGTGATAGAGCAGAGACTGAGGGAACGGCCAACAAATAACTGCACAACTTAAGACCCATCCATTAGCACTGTTATGAAACTCTGTTATGCTTGCAGACAGGAGTCTAGCATGGCTGGCCTGAGAGGCTCCACTCGTGCAGCTGACTCAGATGGATGAAGCGACCCACAACCAAACACTGGTTGGAGCTTGGGGACTCTTATGGAAGAGTAGGAGAAAGGATTGTAGCCCCTAAGGGACTAGGAATGCCACAGGAAGACCAACAGAGTCAACGAACATGGATCCTTGGGGCTCTGAGAGACTGAACCACCAACCAAAGAGCATACCCAGGCTGGACCTAGGCCTCCCAGCACATGCGTAACAGATGTGCAGCTTGGTCTTCATGTGGGTCCTGAACAACCTTAACAGGGGCTCTCCCAAGAACAGTGAGTGGCCTGTGCATGGGATATGTTCTTCTAGCTGGGCTGCCTTCTCTGTCCTCAGTGAGAAGGGAAGCCCCTAGCCTTATGGAGACTTGAAGTGCCAGGGTGGAGGGGTAAACCTAGGGGGGCCCCCACCTACTGTGAAGAGAAGGGGAGGGGGAGGGGGGAAGGATTGTGGGAGGGGAGATCAGGAGGGGGGCAGTGAGCAGGATATAAAGTGAATAAGAATACATACATACATACATACATACATGTATACATACATGCATGCATACATAAGCAAGCAAGCAAGCAAGAAACTGTAATACATTTTATCTGTAATTAAAAGTAAAAATGACTTGAGGCAAGGAAATAGTCATGTTTCTTTCCCCATAATATTATTTAAAAGAGTAAAGCCTAGAAACAACAACAACAAAAAAGTCTAAGCTAATTTTAACTCAGTTTGAGGTTGTAGGAAATTTCAGTGAATTCATCAAGAATCATAAGCTTCATAGTATTAATGAATTACTGGTAAGTGCATCACCAAAAATGTAACTTTATATATGTTTATAATAATATATGTACTAAATTAATAAAAGTGCTGATGTTTAAGTTTTTCATGTGGGCAATCAGAAGTCCAGAGAGACACAGAAATACGTGATAGTGAAACGTGACCTGAGGCAATGAAGTAGTCTGTGCTTGAGACCCACACAACTCTGCAAACTTCAGGGTCATTCTATGTGCACAGCCACTTCTCAGGAGGGCAACAATATGAGCCCTGCCTCCTCACCTCTCTCCTCTAACATGAAGTGGGATACTACTGTAAATGCCTCAGATGCTCTTCTAGAGGGCACAGCAGGGGAAAATGCCTGGGGACATTTTGAAGAAATGATATTTGGAAATAGCAAAAATTACTAGCTATTAAAAACTGACACTATGTAGAACAGTCTGAATTTAATACCAGCCAAGAAGATAAAAATACCAACATAAACTTATATGAGCGGAGTGGTAAGATAAATCAGCATGAAAGGATGTGGTGATTCCAAAAATACTGGTGGGTAATAAATTATAAACAGAGAAGTACAAATATGGCTTATTAATAAGTTCATCTGGCAGAATATTTCAGAGGCACTAAAGAACAAACAAAGATTCAAGTACTGAAATCCACTGCCCTGCAGAACTTTAAAGTAGCATAAATATTTGTTAAATCTTTTGTTGACTGAACATGTTCAAAATTTAAACATAATGAAAACAACAGCAGCATAGGGAATTTTAATAATGAAAAATACCCAATAAGGTGAAGGATATTAAACAAAATATAAGAAGACTACTACTAGGAAAAAATCTAGTGTGTGTGAACATACAAACCGGCAAACAGAAAATCAAAACGAAAAGACTCCAGGGTGTAAGCAAGCACAGGCTATAAACATAATAAAAACATCGTCAGGAACGGTCTGGAAAACCATGATTCTACTAAGCTGAGACTCACTAGTCACAGACCAGAAAGTCCCCTTAACTCTGGCTACCTCAGGAAAGAAGAAGAAAATGCACACTCAGATCGCTGCCAACGTGAATTGCTAAGTATTCCGCAAGAGCAATCTTGCAAATCGCGCAGATAGAGATAGAACGTCTGACAAGCAGAGGAGAACAGCAACCAAGTGCTCAAAGAGAAAAGTGACCATCTCCTAGGGGCAGTGGAAGGCTGGCTGGGAATGTGCGTGGGTGGACCTGGGGCTCTGGGGCTCCTCGCTGTACAGGGTATCTCAGGCAGCTTCCAGAGAGTCAAAGATCAGTCTTGAGTTTGGAAGTGCAGCCAAATGGTTTCACAGCCAATGCTACTAGAAAAATAAAGCTCGGTGACATAGAGATCATAATTTTCAAGCCAATTGCTACATTTCTGGCTGTTCTCTTTCTGAGCATGCTCTGCAGGTCAGCCCGCTGTCACAATGTGACACCAGAGCCTACCGTGTGCTAATAGTCCTACACAATGCTTCCTACCACAGGAAAATCTGAATTACCAAGACTGTAGTATTCACAGATGGACCGACCTCACTCTGAGAAAGCTTTAAAGAGACAGTGGCCATAAATTAGATTGTAATATGCCAATCTTGAAAATAATTTTTCTCCTCAATTAAAATGGACAATGTACGCTATGGCTGTACGTCCTCAACATGCCTGACTAACTGACCAGCTCCAGAACACATACATGTGAGCAACACTGAATGACTCAGTATGTTGCATTTATGTAAATATTCATTTGTGTGTATATGTAATAACAATGGTTAAAAAGAAGGCCAGAATCCCAGGAGAGGAAGGGGATAGGGAACAGGGAAATGATGTAACTGTATTTTAATTATTTTTAATTAAAAAGGACATAATTGCAACAAAAACAAGCAGGCTTTTTAGTGTTGGTTTAGTAATTCTGAAAAACAAAAGTGCTTACTAGTCTTGATATTTGGTAAAAAGAACAAGGCAAGTTAATCTAAACCTACTAAGTACCAATTCATCTGTGAAGCAATATAAACTAACACACTGTGATTCTGTCAACAATAATAGTGCAATTATTGATAACAAAATCAACAAAGTTTATCGAGCATCTATTATGGCCAAGGGATGTTATAAATAATCACTACTAATTTTATCTTTTAAAAATCCTATGAAGTAGACGTTCTTTTCTTCTTCTTTTCTATACCATATCATCAAACATGATTAGAGACACTGAATCACCTATCTGGGCATTGGTCTGGGAAAACACAAGTACATCAGTGTGGGGAAAGTTATCTCTAAGCACACCCTATTGAACGTAAAAAGTAGTATTTTCAAGTCATTGGAAATGGACTGGTTACTTAGCAAGTGGTGATAAGGCAAGAGACAAATTATGGCATATTTAGGTCCTATTTAATAAAAAACGCCCACTAATAGGTGGATAAATAGATTAGAAAAATCCACAGTATTACAGAAAATAATAACAGAGAAAACTTGAGGAGATGTGTCAGTTGTTATGTGCCAGTACGCAAACATGGGAGTCTGGTTCTGGTCCCTCTTACCCACAGGAGCCGCTCACGGCAATGTACCTTTCTATGTGCATTTTGCAGTTTGGGGAAGACTCCTGGAACTTCATGCCTAGCCAAGCAAGCTGAATTACTGAGCTCCAGATTCAGTGTGAAACCCGTTCCCGAAAAATAAGATAGAAAGCAACTGAAGCAGACAAAAGAGGATGCTAACCTCAGCCTTCCAACCCCATACACAGATGCACAGGAACGCGCACAGATGCAAGCACACAAGTACCAAGTTCACAATCATCCTGGCTATACAGTGAGTTTGATGCCATACTTGAGACCTTGACTCAACAAGAGAATACTAATTACAGTAATTTGGAGTATTGTCTTTATATCAAGATCAAGACAAAAAAATCTCTGAATTAATGCAAAAAAAAAAAAAAAAAAAAGCTTTGGTAAGAAATAACACACAAAGAGTGAAACTCTCTTATATTCAAAGAAAACTGTTCCCAAAGCAATTTAACAAAAATGAGAGCACCCAGATGAATCCACAGGGAAAATATAAACAGAAAAAACTATTATAAATGTCAGAGAAAAACTAAAAGACAAAACTGATAATCGTCCTCATTTATAATCTATTGAAAACTGAAATACTGGTATTATCTAAGTCGGTGTGACCCTCAGAAAATAGACAGCAATGAAGGCTTGTGTACTAGAGATAATCCACTCTGCGTTCACCTGTAGAGCCAATGTGTGGTCCTTCACAGAAATAAATATCTCATTTTCCTCATCTCATAATACAGGGACTGCTTTTTGTGAAAGTGGAATTTTCAATGCGCCTTTGCATATGCTAGTTCGTGGCTGTACAGTGGCTTTTCTTCATTTTTGTCTAGAAACCTCTTAGGTTACAATACTCAGCTCAAATATGCCTTCCTCGTGTGCAGGCTCTCCTTAATTCATTTTTATAACCTCCAGAGTAATTCCAAGGGACTTACAGTGGTTTAAATTCTACATGGAAGCAAGGTAGCCTGATACATACAGACAGACAGACAGAAGGGAACAGATCATGGGAGAACAAACCCTCCAGAGGAAGCAGTAACCAGGGAAAGCTGAGGGCATCAGAAATAGCTGATAGCAAGAAAGGGTAGCTGTTGGGTGCATCTGTGGACACATACTGATTCCAGAGACTCAGGAGAGCTATTAACCACAAAGCAGCACACTTAATCAGCATACTCCTAAGGCTAAGCAGACAGATCTTACAGGAAAGGTTCAAAAAGAATTCTTTCCAAGACAGGCACGAAAATCAAATGGTTTCTCATAAAACTGCCTGCACTGTCCCTGAATCATCAAAACCTAGGCTCTAAACGGCTCTGAAGCATTTCTTTTTGCAGTCACTGCAGGAGATTCCCAACACTGGGAGTGCGGGTTGCTACTGAGCTTGGTTTGGTTTTCTGAGATGAGGATTCACTTTGTAGCCCAGGTTGACCTTGGAGTCACTGCATAGCCTAGTGAGTTGCTGACCTCACTCATGAGGATCCTCCTGCCTCAGTTCTCCCAAGCACTGGGATTACAGGCTTGAGCCGATACAACCGATGTACACAAAGGACTTTGCAGATTTTTGGTGGCCATAATTGGAATTGCTATGATGTACAATTTCTGTTCACTTTCTGTCCTTAATCTCAGACCGCGTCATTCTTTTAAACAGATTAAGAAGTCAGTGCTGCTACTTCCAAGGGTGTTTCAGAATAATTTTTAATAATTCATAACATTCCTCTAAATTTCCCCCTGAAATAAGGTTTGATTATATCTAGAATATTTCATCTCATCCACTATTCATTCAGTGTAATTTATACATTTATCATTTATTCATCTAACAAGCACTCTGAAAGTGTTGAATGAATAAATTAATTAATTACTTAGAATGATCTTGACCAATCTCAACATTGTACCTTCCCTCTTACATATATGCTGCTTTATAGACTTTGTAGTTTGGGGGTCAAGCTCTGGGCCCCACATATTCAAGGCCAGTAAATGTTCTAGCACCAAACAATACTCACACAGCCCTGTATTCAGGAACTTGCTAAGTGAGTAATTACAGAAATGATGACCATTAAGTTTTTATAATAGTAGTGACCACCCTGCTATACATAGATCTCTGAAAATACACTACACACCTTTATCTCCCTCCACTTTACACCGTGCCCTGCTAACAACTGTTTATTTTCTTTTTGAGACTTCAGGTTTCAGATTTCACACACAAGTGAAACTGGACCATACTTTTTTATATATCATAATATTGTTGGTGCAGAAGTGGCAGAGCTTCCTTTCAGTGATGTGTGGACAAAATAACAAGTAAAGATCCTTAAGTAAACGGATTAAGCATCAAATAGAGAGAAAGGAGAAGACCATGTCTTGCGGGCAGCTTGCTGTGAGTGGCAGGAGGGAGCCCAGCACAGCACAGCCTCAGCCAGCACCAAGCCTGCTGCACTCCAGGCCTGCTGCTGTCCCACCACACAGCTTCCTGCCTTCCAGCTCCTTAACCAGTCACTGGCTTCTCTGCAGACTCCCACTTAGCTCTGAAACTCTGATTCATGTCTTTAAATAGCTGGTATTTTCCTGTCCCAAAGATAAGCAAACTCACACTGTTTTCATTACTCGGGGTTCAGTCGCTCTTTTAGTCTAGGCCCAAGAACAAATAATGAGATCGCATCAGTGCTGAGCTGTTGTTGCTCTATTTTCTTGCTGTGTAGTCCTAGCCTGGCTGTCTATGTCAGCCCCATTGCAGCAATCCTCCTGCCTCAGCAGGCTGAGTGCTAGACTGAAAGAGCTAAACTTGTGAGCCAAAGTAAACCTTTTGTCTTTTTAAGCTAATTACCTCTGGCGTTTTATTATGGTAACAGCAGATGAGCTTGTGGGCACGGAGGTTTCTGCGCCTTATGGTTTGAGTATAAAATGGCTGCAAATGTTCATCTGCTGAGTTTTTATTCTCTAATTAGTGGGCTATTCACATGGCTGGATGGGGCAAATATAACATCACCAGTGAATTAAACTGCCAGGGAATTCAATTGAATCAGAGTTTCAGATGAACATGCAATTAGAACGGGGCCTGGCTGGAGGAATCATGTCACTGTTTATCTTTAAAGGGAATATCTTGTTCTTGCCAACTTCCCATGTCTCTCTCTACCGCCTGACTACTGTGAGGTAATCCACGGTTCTATCCCGCTTCCCCACCATGATGTTTTTGCCTTGCCTCAAGATCATTGCAATGGAATCTACCAACCATGGTCTAAAACCTTCCACACTGTGAGCCACAAACAAGTTGCCCTCATTTGAGTGGGTTTGCCCACGTGTTTTTTAAGGCTGGCAAAATGCTACTGAGACTCTAATATCTGTGTTATATAGAAGTGACTTCAGCTATTTCTGAAGATCCCAGAGAGGGCAGGGAAGACAGCGGGAGGTAGAAAATGCAGGTCTGTGTATCTCTTACTTCACATACTTCCGAGGCTCCAGACTCACTTCTGTCCTTTTGACCTCTTGCATTCCGGACAGCGTTCTAGCCTCAGCTATACAGCTACAGCTACAGCGTCATCCCAGGAGTTAGTTGTCAGACCCAAGCCAACAAACTCAATGCCTTACCGCCCGAGCGGAGTCTCCGAAGTCGATTTTCAGCCTCCCCATGGCTCTGATGATGGCAATGATGGACTGAATGGTGTTGCTGTAGACCACCGCCTTGTACTGCTTGCACTCCTCTTCCGAGTAGCCGGCTTCGTGGATAATTCTACAGAGGCCAAAGGAGAATAACCACACTTCCTCAGAGAAGTCACTCAGGGCCACAAAAACATATTTAATATCTTCCATTTACTTACTTCATCTGCTTCACAATTGTACTCTTTCCAGATTCACCAGCACCTAGAAAAGAAAATACGGATTTTCTAACTCAGTATCAGTACTTAAGTATCTCTAGCTCCCAAAGCACACATGGGTTCACGTCTAGCATGTTCACGCATGTGCGTGTGCATCCTCCACATTCCATGCCACGTGAGTAACTCTTGTATTAAAGTAAGACACAGAGCAGCAGCTTCATAGGATTGTCATGGGATTACCCAGACCTAAGGTACGGCATGCACATCACCACCAGCAGGAAGTGGTGTGAGAACCAACGTCCTCCCTTGTCTCGGTCCCTACCTCTTCCGTCCCGTTCTTTCTTGTGGTGCTGGGGCTCTAACTCTGGGCCTCACATACTCAAGGTTTATGTGCACTAAGCAATGCCCTCCCAGCCCTGTATTCAGGATTTTGCTAAGTGAGTTGATTTTAACTGTCTTAAGAAAATGTGTGATTACATGAAATGATGAATGTTAACTTTTTCATGAGAGTAGTGACCACATTACCGCCTATGGGTCTCCTAACAATATTTTGTACATCTTAAAACATAATAAAACAATAAAACGTAGGATGGACTTTGTTACCAACCATAAGAATTCCCACTCACATTTAACTCTACTTTTCTATTATTTCATTAAACTCAGATGAAAAACTGTTTCTGTCACTGCACAGTCTCTAAAACATTTTTGAAAAATCCATTCTTTGGCTGGACATGGTAGCTCACAGCTCTAACCCCAGCATTTCTGTGGGTAATATTGGACTTCTGTGGCTATCAGGCACATACATGACACATTTACAGACATGCAGGCAAAACACTCATATTCATAAAACAAAAGTTTAAAACCCAGAAAAGAATCTAAAAGGCTCTACATGAAGAAAATGTAGAGTGAATGTTAATAGCAAGGCCTCTGTACCCCATGCCTACAGGACTTGCTGATCCTGAGACTTGCCACAATGTGTCAGACAGAGCTTTTCCAACTTCCTTTCACCAAAGCCCCAAACCCAGGAACCATCCTCCAAACTGTGCCCTGTCTGCTCTCTACAAAAGGTTTCCTCATGAGCTGGAGCCTAGCTTTATGCCATACTGATCTGTTAATACTCCTAAGAAAATGGCAGCCCCTTTCATTCTCAATCCATTTACTGAGGGCTGCTTCCACAGCACAGGAGAACAATCAAGCTTGTCTAAACTTCTGACTGTTGAGAACAGCTGGCCAGAGAACCAGAGAATCTGACAGCTCCGCCCCTTTGTGCTCTCTTTGACATGACCACATAGTTGGACAAAGTTTATTCCTATTTGAGAAAGAGCCTGGGACCTGTGTTTTGTGAGCCTCCTTCTCCTGTTTTCCTAGGGGTACGCCCAGGGTGCTGTGTGTTCACATCACTGAAGAACAAAGTCGCAAGAACCCCTAGGTGTGATCAGGTCACCTTCTTTCAAACACTACATCCCTTGCCCCTTCCCCAAAAGTACTGTTCTGCTTCCTCTTGCCATCCAAAACTTTCTATCAACCACCAAACAGCAAACTCATCTCTGCCAGGCCTCCCAGTGTTGCACACACTGACACTTGTGCCTTTCCTGTGTCTGATTCTCCTGGAACTCTCCACAGCTATCAACACAGTTGGCCAAACACAAGGAAGAAAAGCTGTTGAACTTATTTACGATTTTAGAACTCAGATGCTAAATGCCATCATTGCCTTTGTCTTTCCCTCATGGCATCCGCAAGAAGAAAAGAAGACATGGAAATAGAAAACACACACACACACACACACACGCGCGCGCGCGCGCGCGCGCGCGCGCACACACACACACAGGGCATCTGAACACAAGTTGTAGTTAAATGGCATATTTGAAACACCTCAGGAGAAAACTGCCCAAGGTTTACTAGGTGTTTGATATTCAAGCAAATTTCACAAGATGCCTTCACATTAAGTAGGAAAGTGGCATTGGATAAACAATAGGGGTATTCTTTCTTTACAGACAGCCTTTCATGGCATCTGCCCACAGAAATCAATTCCAAGATAAACAACCCATCATTTATTATCAACAGCAGTGGTGTGGCTCTGTGGAAGGCACAATGGCAGGCATTGTGGCCCACACATTTCTCTAACCCAGGGGAGGGTCCCCCTAAGAGCACAGCCCTCCTCAGAGGGCGGTCTGTTAAAGGCCCCTGCACTTCTGGAATATTGCAAGCAGAGAGAGCAGCTGCCATGCTGTGGTAGAAGACGCTAGAATCTAGGATTCAGACCAGGGGGTTACTCCACAGTCACAAAGACCTTTGATGAGTATCTTTCCTGGCCTGTGTTGTCTGTGAAACAATTCAAAAGTTTCAAGTGATGGGAGCTTGAGCGGTCTGAGAACCCCACAAAGAAAAGAGTCAGGAGGACGGAATGAGACTTTTTTCAGGTGAGGAGGCATACATGCGTTAGAACTTTCAAACCTTACAGTGGAGGAAAACTTTTTCAATGTTAAGATTATCTATCTTTAAATTCTAATCCACTTTTTATTCTCTTAAAAATCATTGTTAACACAGGATGCCTGGTTTACTTTGCAAGGAGTATTCTAAGGCTCCTGGTTCCAAAAACATCTCGTCATCTATGTAGGTTGACAGGTGGAGGTGCCATTGACCAACTGGTACCTCCCCTTTTCACTAGTGATTATGCCATCTACCACTATGACTAGTAGACATAATCACTAGTCTCTGCACAGCAGACACCTAGAGGCAGAAACCCTGAAAAAAAAAAAAAACTTCCAAAGCTTAGCAATTTTTTTTTCTTTTGAAACAGGGGTTCTGTATAGCTTTGGTTGGCCTTGAACTTGCTCTGTAGACCAGTCTGACCTTGAACTCAGAGATCCCCCTGCCTCTGCCTCTGTCTCTCTAGTGCTAGGATCAAAGGCATGTGCCAGCACTACCCAGCTTTTTCTGCCTGCAATTCTCACTTCCATGCACTGCTTTTCAGTTAGGCTGTTAAACAAAACTCAGTTACACCCCCACCCCATCCCCAACCCCCCCAAACTGTGATCACATGGCTGTTTCTGTAGTTTAACTCGGGGGCAACACTATACATTCTAGATCTTTGCTGAGATCTTTTCTGGATGCTCATGTGTTAGTGTTTTCAACTGACTATATGAAGAACATTAAAGTCCCAAGTCATCAAAAAAAAAGAAAAAGAGAAAAAAAAAAGAAAATTACAGATCCCTCCTGAGTTGTAGGTCTCAGCATCGTAAATACTGATATTGTTTCCTTACAGCACCAAGGAAAGGGGTTAAAGGTTGTTGGGTGCAACCTTCAATCAGGTTTGAGAGGCCAGCAGGAAGCAGTATTAATAACAATCAAAGAACCACCACAACAAAAACCTGTACAGAGACTGGGGGAATGGGCTACATTCCACCACCGCTGCGTGGCTTGGACTTGTCACTTAAATCTGGACTGAGATAAGAAAAAATCAATTGCTTGGCTCTATCGAGTGCAGTTTGAAGGAGAACATGAAATGCCCACCTAGAACACAGAAGTCAGAAGTTTCAAGTGTGGAAGTGTTGTGGTCACAAGGCCCAGAAGCTCAAGGTGACTCTTGACACACTGAAGTGAGACTTGAGAGGAGACCGGGAAGGAACAGTGACTCCCAGAGGGCTGAGGATACAGGCAGACATGTGTGGGCCACAGGGGGTCTGTGAAGTGGATGTGGGCGGGTTGAGGGGAACCCTCCCCTGGGCCCACTGTGAGGAGGAAATACTGGCAGTACACTGCATTTCTGAGAGCCCAGCTGCCAAGGGAAGTGGAGCTTAGCAGAAAATGGCTGCAGAGGCAGATGCTAAAGAAGCATCCTGGAACCCAGGACACAGAGCGACCACTCGGCAGTAGCAGGTCCCATCAGCATGCCCGCCCACCGGGAAGAAGGAACCCAGGAAGAACACTGAGAACAGCGAATAGGAAAACCTAAAAATAGGGAGTCCCAGGTCCAATAACTGCTTGATCCCAATTCCTTAAACAAAATAATGGGTTTTATCACCAGAGAAATGATGACCTTGTATGTGTTTGCCCCTGACCTTGTTAAAGGGCAAAATGAGAATTTTACATTTAATCCTGGCAAAATCTAAAACCAAACAGAAAGCACTCCTGACTTTAGACAAGTTGTTTTGTTTTGTGTTGTTGGTTTGGGATAGGGACGGAGAGGGTGGGGTAGTAGAGACACAGCTATACCCCAGGCTGGCCTCTGACTTCTTTGTAACTAAGGATAATCTTAAAGTCTGATCCTCAGCTGCCTCCTCCCAAGCACTGGGACTACAGGTGTGCACGGCCACTCCTAATGTTACATGGCTCTGGGATGGGAACCATGCACAGTTCCCACAGTGGAGGCTTCATACGGAGGGCCCGCTCCACCCAACACCTTAAAAGAAAGCCATTTGTCCAAATCCTCTGTTTAAGGTCACATTTCCAACACGTATTTCTCTGCTGCAGGTCTAGGCCTCGAGCCACCGGATGCTGATAAGCTGTTACCATGGGGATCCTGTCAGGTCACCAGTGACTGCCAGACACTGCTACTAAATCCCTGTTTATAACATTTAACAAGTTTAAACATTTAATTTGAATAAAAAGTAAACTAAACTTTAAGTTAAAATGGCATATACCTCAACTAGGCAGCCTTGTAGACGCTGTGTTTCAGAGATGAGAGGATGAAAGGATGGAGATAAAGACCTTTGAACTGTTAAGATAAAAGTAAACAAAGGAGGGCCCAGTGGCAGAGATAAAGGAGCATCAGGGGCGCCTGCTCCTCCTAAAGGCAAGGGGAGAAAACTCCCTCCTCTCCCAGAGAGAATTTATTTTGGAAAAACTGTAATTAGAAGGACTTTTCTCTCTTTGAATCTCTCTCTCTCTCTCTCTCTCTCTCTCTCTCTCTCTCTCTCTCTCTCTCTCTCTCTCTCTCTCACACACACACACACACACAAACACACACTCACTCTCTGCCTCTCTGTCTCTCTCCTGTGTTTGTATATGAAATCTGAACATCAGAAGACACAGTGTTCCCAGTCTCAACAGTTTCAATGGGAAGGCAGCTGCCTAATTTGTCCCTGTCCTAAGGATGGATACTGTTTCTCTACTGGATGTCGCCTGGTGAGGAAACACAGAGGGCTACTGCTATTCACGCATGTGAGGAAAGGGTTGTCCAGTCCTCCCTGAGGACCCCGTTACTGTTCAACTCAAAAGTGCATCCTCTGCTAGGCTACAAGGTAAGTTTACTCTGTCTCCAGTCTCTTCGCAGAACCCCCACAATATGCACATCCGGCTACTGCTGTCTTGGTTATTCAACTATGAAAATACTTTCTCTACAATGTAACGAGTGTTTCTGAGCTGGGTGATCTTGTTATTAATTTTAATTCCTCAACAGTAGTGATAATCCATAATCTTTTCTATTTTGCTCTAAGAGCTCCAGATGTATTGGAATTACATTTACCATGTGTCCGATATCTAGGAAGGAAGAATAATTTGATAATGACTGTAAACACGAAAACATAAAACCTCAAAAGAAGCCACATTCTTCACTTAATATAGAATTATTCACAAAGGCATTCATGTCAAAGAAAGGTAACACATTATCAGAGCCATGAAGAATATAAAGGAGGTTATCTACATGCTTGCTACAGCATCAGTACCCAGTCAAGATCTTCCATGAATCTCACTGTAGATAGGTAAAAAGATCAAGAAAGCATGAAGATATGCATTCCAGTGCATGCACACATGCATGCTTGCTTGTGTGTATGTGTTTTTGTGCTTATGAATGTATCTGAAATATGTTGGAGCACATCTTAAATATCCTCACCACAAAAACAATGCAAAGTATACAATGACAGATATTTTAGACTAATTTAAACACAGAGAGATATAATAAACATGATATTAGACACTGTATCTATGATATTAGATACTGAAGCACACATCTTCACATTCGTTTAAAATACTGTGTGTGTATATATATGTATATATGTATGTGTATATATATGTATATATGTATATATGTATGTGTATATATATGTATATATGTATGTGTATATTTATGTATATATGTATGTGTATATATATGTATATATGTATGTGTATATATATGTATATATGTATGTGTATATATATGTATATATAGTATATTAAACAAAGAAGCAAAAATGACCCTATGGACACCTTCATCGCGGAGCTCCAGCCTCCAGAGTAAATGAATAGTGCGTGCATTATAAAAACTGAATATGCTTGCTAGAGAACCACAGACAGACTGGATAACAGAACTGTCTGCATCACTTGGTACTCACTCCTGGCATCTCTGTCAAACCGCATAATTCAGCAGCTGAGCAGGCAGGCCAGATAATATCACAGATCTCTCGTGACCCTCAAAATTATCCTGAAGAGGAATGGAGGACAGGAGGCTACAGGTGTGTCCCCGTAAACGTCTGCAGTGGTTTTGAATCTAGTGTTTCTTTTTGCACATCAATAAAAATAGCTTATTCTTTTCCACTCTGAGTCACTTTCATGACTCCACGGGAATCAGACAATATCAGACTCATCTGAGTTTGTGTTTATGGGTTTTTAAAGCAAGTATCAAATACTGTGTACTGTATGTGGTTCAGTGGTCAATCACCTAACCACTGACCCACAAATATGGGTTCATGTATTTTCAGCTATACCACCAGTGTATATTACTAGGAGTAAAATTCTTTATGTTTATAGGTCTCATACCAAATGCCAGATAAAGATAAATAAATTTGTGCAGCTTAGCAAACTAATCTAAGGATAAATAATCTTAAATCTAATAAATGATCTTTGGATAGAGAAGTACTTCCTCCCCCAGGAGACAGGTGCAAATCAGGTTCCTCACATTTTCTTGACATTAAACAGCTTGAAATATCAAGGTACTAAAAGAATGCCATAAAACTTGATCCACTGAAACCATTTCGTGTGATTAAATGATGATGAGAACCAGTATAAAAGGGAGGGGGCAAAAGTGGTCCCTAGAAACTGTGAGAATGAAAAGACTCACTTCTCTACATTTAAGCTCTGGGGCTGGGTGCTAAGGCCGCCAGCCCAAACTCACACTCCCTGCACAGTCACAGCTAAACTTGAACTCCTGACTTGCCCACCTTTGCTTCCCATAAATTGGAAAGACAATTATATGCTTCCACATCTGGCTCCGCAGATGTTTTTTAAATATATTCAGTTAATTCATCGCCTAGCTTGAGGAGCTCCGGGGAATTTAAACCAAGAGTGAGGTCAGCAGAGGAGGAAATCTAACACTCTGTTGTGTCACCAAGGGTAAGTCTAACTTGTTTTCCAAATGTGCTAAGTGCTGGTCTCTACAGCATGTCCCCATCATATTATGAGCCATGGTTTTACCCTTTGGCAAATTGCTTAAAGAAATCTGGATTCTCATAACTTACTCTTGCATTTAATACATTACTTTGGTTGAAGAATACAAAGAAAGCTCATTTTCACAAAACTGTGTAGTTAGAAAAGAGAGGGTACTTTACCAGCATTCCAAAATAACTCAGTTGTCTTTGATTCTGTATCAAAATTTTGTAATAAATAGTTTCTTCTTTTATTTATCTATTGGTATTTTTTCTATACACAAACACAATGTATTTTTCAGTCTTATCTACCCTGATAACTTCTTAGAGTTTGTTAAAACAGAGTCTAAAGCCATCTTTATGAGCGTCTCATATTTTTCTGTGCATTAAAGAAGTAAATTAAAGTTCTTTGGTTTACCTTGTAATCTTAAGGTGGATGTTTTTAATAAAACCAGGACCACTGGTTTACAGAAAATTAGATGCTGACATATTTCATTATTCAAATTTTAAATCCTCTACCACTGTGTATAATTTCATCAGAAATAATGGTGCGGGAAGACCTAAGATTCCAAAGCCAGTGGCAAGTATTGTTCTACCTTAAAAACTGAAATGCTAGTGCCCCCCCCCCCCCCGCCCCACAGTGGAAGGCTGAGTCCCCCTTGGAATTTGTCACCCTTGCAAGTAAAAAATGGTTTCCAACAAAAGTATGGTGAGTCCATTTCACAATCAACTGTAGCTCTGCTTCTCACAGGAAAACCATCATGCTTAGGGACACAGCAAAGACACTTTTGGGTGCTTATTTAGTTACATAGGGTATTAACAAAAGTGTGCATGGTAGAACATGCTTGCAATTTCAGCATTCTAGGGGGCAGAGGTAGAACAGTAAATTCAAAGACAGCCTGGGCTACAGAGCAGGATCCTGAAGCGAACAATACCAACCAGAACAGTAATGAGATATCCAATGAAAAGTAAATAGTTAATAAAGTGACTCATCTTTGACATTCTGTTTTAATCAGAGTGTGAAATCAAGCTGAGACATATAACTTCTAGTACAGTTTGGTACCACTGACTTAATTCCCTCTATGGTGACAGCATCCTGACCCATATTGCTATGTTAACATTAGTACCAGTCAGTAAGAGGACAAGAGAAAGTCAACAAATATATGAACATTGTATGAAAACAGTATCCCAGAATGCTCCACACGCAGGGCCACTCCAGTGATTTAATGTCTTCTTTGCCTACCTGACTATACCCTCAAAAGAAAGAGAACACATGCTTTATCCCTCTAGGATATCCCATCCCACCCTGCTGTATTTTGGCACACAGCACCAGTAAATCAACAGACGATAATTCACTGGCCATAGGGGAAGAAGAAACGTGCCACGAAATATAAGAAAACATAGTAGCTGTGTGGTTTGTGGGAGGAGGCAAACCTGTGGGAGAAGAATGAAGGAGTGTCCGGGGGTAGCCTGTGCTGGGCTGCACACCAGAAGAGCTTCTCTCTCCAGCCTACCTAGACAGTCGCTGGGTAATGTCCAAGGGTAGTCCTGGGGCTTCCCTTGGAAACTCAAGGCTCTGAACTTGATCCTAGTGATGCAGACTATAAAGCTGGGCAAATGGCAGTGAGCTGGCTACTGTGTTCCTCATGTGCTCCCCTGCTGTTAAATGTTAAAAAGCCAGATTACGTTTGTCACCAGAACACACGTTGCGCATGTGAAAAGCAAATGTAGCCGTGGGGTTTCTAATTCCTGTCCTCACATGGGAGAGTACCTCTTCATTCAGATGTTGTCTACAGTGATTAAGGCAATGCCTGGAAAGGTGGGAGCTGTGATGTAGCAGGAACCTGGGTCTCTGGATGAGAAGAACACCTCCATGTGACATGGCATCTTCTTTAGGGAAGTTTCTTTGAGACAAGAATTTGACTTTCAGGCAGACGTTTGTTTTAGAATTGGCTAAATCTTATGTATGTTGAAAGGATAAGTAAAACAACTGAACAATTGGGAAATATCCCTAATGAATACAGATCAAAACAGACTCTTTTCTAACTGATGTAAAATCAGCTGCTAATAAAAAGAAAACTGCCAATATTAACAAAGTGCAGCAGCTGAAAGAGTCCTGTGGTGGTGTGGGGGCTTAGCGGGTAGAGAAATTGATCAGTGGTTAGAAGCACCTGCTACATTTTCAGAGTATCTTGTTCCTTCCCAGGATCCAAAGGGTGGTTCACATCGGTCTATAACTCCAGTTCTAGGAGATAAGATATCCTCTTTTGGCTATAGTTACCAGGCACATTGTGTGGTATATATAAACACTCGTACACATAAAAATAAATCATAGAAGAGGAAGCAGAAGGAGAAGCAGCAGAAGCGGAAGCAGAAAAGGAAGAGGTAGAGGAAGCATCATCATCTTCATCATCATCCTTCTTGGTGGTATAGATATCACCTACTTCCCAGAAATCTTAAATGACTCCAAATGATATATTTATTCAATATATTAGTGTTGCAGATACTAATTTACATGTTAAGAATATAGCACTATGTTCAAAGGATAAACAGCAAAATGACAGGGACTCATTGAGGAAAAGCAATGAACATAAAAATTTTAAAGTATTTATAAATATATGTATCAGACAATAAAACTCATAAGGGAATAAAAGAATTATAAGGGAATAATAGCATAATGGTATTTACATCTGAGTAATGTGATTTTGTTCATCAGACGGCTGCAGTTTCACACTTTTTACATTGTACGTAAGACTGAATCAAAATTATGTAATTTATTTAGAAAACTTCAGTCCCATTTCTCCCATGATTAAAACCGAATAAAATCATCCTCTTTAAAATCATTTGCTTCTATCCACCTTCCTGTCTCAGCGTCCATGCACAGAAATCTCATACTCTAGTTTTAGAAAATTACTTTTATTCTCAAAATCTCACCATCATCCTTGCCTCCATTACTGATGCCCTGCCCTTGTTCCCATGTTAAGCCCTTGAACAAGTGGGGTCCAAAAAAGGTAATTGATGCGGTCAGCACCGAGCCTTGGATGATGTCCTCAGCACTGAGCCTCAGATGATGTGGTCAGCACTGAGCCTAGGGGTTCAGTTTTCCCATACAGGGCAACGCTCACTTTCAGAAACTATGATAAGCAAGTTGACAGTCACAAAGCCGGTACATGGTGCATCATAGCAGAAGAAGGGACAGCTATATCAAGGCTGAACAGAACAAGAGTTTGAAGACCATACTTCGAGAGAGCTAAGACAGGCAGGCTCTGAGCAAGCTTGTGACACTGCACCAGAGACCTTAGACACCCGCTAAGACCAGAGGAAGCCCTGCATACCACATTTAGGTTCAGGCTGTCCTTGATGTAAACCAAACAAATAAAAACTCAAGTAAGTCACTTTTTTCTTCCTTCAAACCTACCTTCTGTCCTCCTTATTAGTGACATGGTAAGGGGCAGGCAACACATGCAGAATGTTCTTTACTGCATCATTACATGAACTGACTGTTCAAATGACGGCGCTTTAACAAGGGTGTGGTAATTAATTTCAATTTTTAAACTTTTTTTTTCAGTTTTCTCCTACTAATCAGCAGGTGACAATCTGGTTATAAACTAAATTCAGATGATATTTCCTTCTACACGAGAGCTATAATGTAAATTAACTCTTGCAATCCTTGTTGTGAAGATATAAGTAGGACTTTGAAGGATACTTAGAAAGAGACCTGGACGTTACATTTTTGTTCTGTCTTCTTCATAATGTGGCTTCCTTCTCAATCGTAAGCTGACTCTATCTTTATGTGAGCTTTGCAATGAGAGGAAGAAGCAAGTAGAAGAAATAAAACAAATGCCCTTTCCTAACAAAAGCAGAAACCCCAGCGTTCCCATCACTTATGGGACAACATAGTGAAAACATGTTGTTCCAACTGCCCTTGGTTTAAACTAAGACTCAAAAATACATTCACTAGGTATGTAGAGATGTAGCACCAAGCGGCTAAAGAACAGCTAGACATAGGAAATAAACAGAGTCTCTGAAGCATGAATAGCCCCATGCTCCCCGATTCTTTCCATCTGTCTCATTGTCACAATAAGAATTATATAATTCAATATATGCAGGATACAAGAGTAGAGGCGGTGTCCCTTATGGGTTCCACCTTGTAGGGTGGGCCTTCAGTCAATCGGGTATTGGATGGCTCCTTCCACAAGCTTAGGGTCCCCACTGCACTAGCCTGTTTTACAGGCAGGACAGCATTGTAGATCAAAGGGCTTGTGGCTGGGTTGGTGCTCACATTTGTCCTTTGGTGATATGCAGAATACCTTCTGTGCCAAAGACACTAGTATGCAAGGGTGAAGGCTCTATATCTGATATTGCTGTTTTGTTATTGTTTTCCTCTTTTTGTTTATTATTTTGTCCCTGTAATTAAAGCTGAATGCTTTTGAAAACTAAGGAATAAGGAAAGTAGTAGTTTTTTTTTTTTTAAGCTATGAATTCAATAAGGAGAAGGCATTGGTTATGCATGAAACTTAACTATGAAGTTCTGAAGGATGCTTCATTCAGATTGCTTTCTGTCATTAAGTTTTTTACTCATGTCAAAAATAAATAAATATTTAAAGGACCCACCTTGGATTAAGGAAAAAGGGAAAATCTAAGTTATAAGCAATAAATCATACTTAGAAAATAATGTCCTGCCCCTGTAGAATATAGTTGGGATCAAGAAAGACATGTTTACAATTTTTATTTTGATTTTAGAATTTGCCATTAATAGAAATTGGTTTTGGCTATCTAAGTCTGATCCCAGAGGCATTTCTCCCAGTATATTAATTCAAAACCTAGCTGCATCCATTTCCTGTCAGAACTATTCTAAAATGGCGGAGACTTACAGATTCCTAAACATAACCTTCTAAGCACAGTGCATAAGCATCCCAAAACTGTGTGCAAATTCTTCTAAACTCACATCTTTACAAACTTCCAACCACCCCAAAGCCACATAAATCTTCACAACTACCTAGTCCACAGACAGGACACCAGGGTTATTTGTATCAGTAACCATTCATGGAAAGCCAACCAATGGAATAAAGAGTAGAATTCCCAGCTCTAATCCCCAATCTAAACCCAAGGAAAACAACCATGTAAGGAACTGTCAGAGTGCTGTGCACTGACCCAGAATTGTGGGCTATGTGGCTACCATTTGATAGGCACACTGGGAGACACAAGGGAAACAGTCCACAGCATAAGACTTACGGTTTCTTCATCTCAGGGGGAGAACGGGTGGCAGGAAACACCTCACACTGAGTGGTAAGGAAAGGAAGCAATGAGCAGACATGAAGCCTTTACTTACGTTACTGACACCGGCTATTAATATGAAGCAAAAGCCTATATAGTAACCCATTGTGAAAATGCAAATTAATGGAAAACAAGCAGTGGCAATAAAGGATCATAAAGAAGTTGATATAAATTAAGCTTGCGGACACACAAATACAAGGCCTTCTGCCATATTTTTAGTTCTATTAGCCCTTCAAGCCATTTCAAGCATTATGCTTCAAAATTATTCTTCTTGGAAGAATCCTGAGGAAAACAGATTACATGCAGGAGATGATTTAGAAAAAGACAATCTGTTTTCATCTGAAGAGTGGTGAAGGAGGAAAAGTGAAGGGGGAGAAAGCCTAGGGATACAGAAGCTATCCAACAGGAGCTGAGTATCCCTTGCACAGGAGACTTTGCTCTGTGTGACACTCAAGAGCCCAGAAAGAACGAAAATGGCAGTCACAGAAAGGAGACCGGGGCAGAAGAGAGAGTAATCTATTAATTATCTGAGTCAGATCGTAAAAATGTCTATCACTTGCCAGTAGGGTTGTCAACCTCCACATGAATTCTTTACTTTTAAAAGTGTCTCGAGATGTCATCAATATGTGAATTTGAAGGAAAGAGGGGAAAAAAGGTTACTCACTAGCTGGCACTTCTGGGAAACGTGGACTTTATGTGTGTACCCTGAGCGAGAAAGTGATTTTACAGTGTTAAGCTGCATATAAACACAGATGAAACTACCACATAGTTCTTATATTCTAGCCATAGCAGGGCATCTCTGAACAAGATCCAGGTGCAATGGAAATCAATGAAAGATTAGCGCTACAGCTCTTTCTCGTCGTCTGTCTCCCTCAGATGAGCGGGAGCCTCCAGATGATAGATGACCATGTGCTTTAGCTAAGTCCCTCATGCCACAGACACAGTGAACTAAAGTCAACATAAAAACAAAAGCACAAGTTCTGAATACTGAATCAGGATTTAATGTTTCTCTTTGTGAGGAAATAATGGAGCTTGTGGATTCATCTGGCCGTTTTTTCCTTTTCCGTTTATTTCTTTTTAAAATTTTTCTTCAGTTTTTTTCGTAGAATGAGGATAAAAATTGTATCAAATTAATAAAGATGGGTTACAACACCCATCAAAGTGCCTTGCCCGGAGCTACAATACATTTACTGTGAAATACGATGGTGCTGTTATATGTGCAAGATGTATATGTCAGAGTTAATAAAAAATATGCTCTGTATCCCCTGATCTCTCCTTGTTAATAGATGTAAATATTAGGCTAATGCTTCCATTGCAGGTTTACTAGAGCTAACTTTGAATAGTTAATAAAATTTATAGGTTTTAAAAGATACTCAAAACCATTATTTATGGGAGAAGCCAATATCAAAACAAAAAGACTGTAAGAATAAATACTTAAAAATGAAAGTGAGGATTTGCGAATGTGTGGCGTCTTCTAGTCAGAATGTGAACCATACAGTGGTTTGGGAAAACACTGCTAGACAGAAAAAAACGTGTCAAACAGTCACCATGTGACTGACATTTCCAATCCTACATATATCCATCCAAAAGAATTGAAAAAGAGATCTCTCCCCAAACCGTTTTACATGGGTCCTCGCGGAAGCACCATTAACAGCACAAAACTAGTAATAATCCAAATATCCATCCCCGGTGAATGGAATATAACTTATCCTTACAGCAGAGCTGCAGGAACGTGCCCAGGGATGGGGTTTGCATCGGTGCTTACTGTAATGTTGAGAAAGGTCTCCAACCTTAAGCTGAAGGAGACCGAATCAAACGTCGGAAGTGTGGCACGTGGCTGACAGCAAAACCAAGGAATTTATAAAGACAGAAAGGGAAGGAATGGTTTCCTTAGGGAAGGGGTGGAGGGTAGCATCGGAGGTTACCGCTGAAGGCCAGAGTTGCTTTTAGGAGTAGTTAAAATAGTCTCAAACTGACTTATGGTGAGATCTCTACGATATTGTGAACAGATTCAGAAAAATATCAAATTGCACACTTTAGAAAAACAGAACCAATGGTTGGCAAATGGAAGTTCAAACCTCTCATTACAGTTCATGAAACTCAATAACTGACTACAAGAGAATCATGATGGATTAAGTGCGACATGTCCTCTTCGATCATGTCTCTAAATACTTCCCCACCTTTGGTGTTCCTTTGAGAAGGGAGGCATGGTGACAGAGGTGGTTCAGTGGGGTGGGCATTTGGGGTTGTAGCACAAACAGCCGGGCTTCCTGCTCAGACACAATGCGAGCAGCCATTTCCCCCCTTTTATCCCTTTTCTTTTTTTTTTTTAATTGAACATATTCATCATTTACATTTCAAATGCTAAAACCTTTCCCGGTTCCCCATCCCTGAAAACCCCCAACCCCTCCTCCCACTCCCTGCCTCCAAGTATATGACCTTCCACCAGACCCACTCCCCCCTACCCCCTCAATTTCCCTTTGTCAGGGCATCTATTGCACTTTCATGTCGTCTTTTACCATGCCTTCCTGTCACAATGGACAGGGATCCCTGAAACTGAGTCAAAATAACTCTCTTCTCCTGTAAGTTGCCTCTGTAAGGTCATCTGTCAAAATGAGAATAAAAGTAACTAATAAATGAAGAATTACATTCAATACTCTGAATAGTTATTTCCGTGTTGTTCTTTTAATGAAATCATTTGAAACACTAACATTTTGTCCCTTGCTCATGTAAGAACAAGTCTCTCCTACACGCAACCTTTTCTTCCCCTGACTCCTTTCACCGTGTAACATTTCTAACCACACAATTTGCTCAAGCATGGTAATTTTATATAAAATAGACATTCCCAAGACTTAATACCAAGTAGGTGGGTGCTATTTGATGAGAGCATGATACATTCATATTCCTTTACTATAGCATGATACTAGTTCTTTTGCAGGAAATTTTAGTCTATAGCTCCCCAGCCTTGACAAACTCCCAGGGACTTAGCCACATGAGTGGACATGCCAAATCCAGGCTCAGGAGAACAAGTCTGTACTCCCAGCTCCTTGGAAGACTTGGGCAAGGAGGTTGCAAGCTAGAGGCCTGCCTGAGTCACAGTGAGGTCAGGGCCGGTAAGACTCAAGACCGAAATAACATGTGCCAATAGCCATCAATACAGTTCAATAGTAGAATGCTCCTGTAGCTGGCACGAGACCCTAGGATCAAACCCCAGAGCCACACAAAAGAACAACAACAAGAAAAAGGCCTGGTATAGCTTTATTACAAGAGGCAGGAAGGCCACTGTGGGCAAACACTAGTCATGTGTAAGATGCAATTTTCCCAGAATGCCATCTCTTGCTGACTTGAATCCAATCATCATTTAGAATGGAAAAGAATCTCATCACTTAAAAATGCTGCAACAATGAAATGGAAAATGAAATAAAGGACAAGAGAGGAGAAAGAAAGGAATGAGAAAATATCATTTAATTTAGGATACGTAAGAGAAAACTAATACATCAGTACAGAATAAGGAGAAAACGAGAAATGGAACCGAAGAGACGTGCAGGCTCTTTGCCCATTAAATGACAGCTACACAGTCATCTATTGTAAAATCTTTTCTGCAAATTATACTTCAGTGAGAGCAGGGAGCCAGGCAGCCAGATTGTTGGACTGTGAATAAGAAGCCTGCTTGCTTCTGGAGAGCACAGGCACCACAGGCTTTCCATCCGAAATGCAAACGCCAGGATCCTTTTTAGCAATTGGTCCTAACACATTTATATATTCTAACTACAAAAAAACAACAAAAAAAAAAACAAACAAAAAAAAAAACCACAGCCATCCGAAATATTTAGGAATAGGGGTTATATGAAGATATTATATTTGAAATGCATTAAATGTGATAGTTTAATAGTCAACACAAAAACTGTACCAAAAATGCCCACAAAACATGAACATATATAGGCAGATTAAATATACTGTATGAACATATGAATGCACAATCAACAGTGTATAAAAGACTGTGCATTGGGCTGGGAGTGGTACTGGTTTTATTTTCTCAACAAATCAAAACCAACATGAAACACCAACTCACACCTACTAGGACATATACTTTAGTACATTAACATAATAAATAAGTTATATAAAATATATAATATATTTATATTATATAATATAGAGAATATTACAATTAATATGATAATTTAACTAGCAATATTGCCTCTATTGTTATTAATGTAATACTATTTTTATATAATAACATAATAACAGCTTTTCCTTGAAAAAAATCAAAACTTCGCACATTAAGGATGGGTATATGAAGCTGTACGGATACTACAGCAAACAGAACAATGACTTAAAATTTAAAAATGTATTTAAAGTAGAATTATTATATGATCCAGCCATTTTAGTTATGGATACACAAATACACCAAAACCAGAGTCTCAAAGAGACATCCCTGCACTGATGGTCACTGCAGCATTCATAACAGCCAAACAGTGAAGCAACTCAGTTGTACATGAGTTTAGTGAATAAATGAATGTGATATAGACATAAATAACAGGTTAATAGTCAACCTTAAAAAAAGGAAGTTTAGAACCATCTATCAGCATAGATGAACCTTGAAACCATGCTGTGTGAAATAATCTAGACAAGGAGGAAATATTCTCACAGGAGCTGGAGAGACGGCTCAATGCTAAGAACATTTGCTGCTCTCGCAGTGGACCAGAGTTTAGCTCCCAGCACCGAGGTTAGGCAGCTCAGCATGCTGGAACACCAGCTCTGAGGATCTCAAACATCATTCTGGCATCTGGGGGCATGAACACACACATCCACATATGCACAAAATGCACGTGAATTCAAAACATAGATAACATTTTTTATGATCCCACTGTTATGACTTTCTTATAGGACAGGCAAACTCAATGAAAACAGGATAGGATATTAGAGTCAGGAGACAGAGGAATCAGGACCAGGTTCATGAGGGGCTGACGTCTAGACTGGGGACAGCGATGATGCTTACACAGATTACACTTAAGTCCACTCAATTCTATATTGGAAAGTTTAAGTGGTGACTTATTGTGCATATTTTTTATGTGAGTGATCCTGGTAGTTCAGGTACCATCACTACGTATATTTTTTTTCTTCTTTCAAACAAGTTTTACAGTAATCTGAGAAAATAATCTAGTACATTATTGAAAGGAGAATTAGATCCACAAGGGGACTTCCATCACACCTTTCAAATGTGCAGATTCTTGTAAATTCAGGAGGTAGCGAGGCTTGGCTGCCTGCGGAGGTTCCAGTAAGGCAGTGTAACGGAAACATTCAAGAGCATCTTTGGTTTTTGTAAGACAGGGCACACTACCTAGAACCTCTCCCTGTACTCTGAATGCATGCTCAATGAAGTACTGGCTGATGTCTTGCACACATTTCCCCAGGACCCTGAGTATTCTCCTTGGGGAGAAACAAAAAGTCATTGTATTTGCTCCATTTTCAACATGAACACAGATCTTCTTATGTTGTTTTCATATGTGTTTTTTTTTAGTTATGCAACTACTAGAAAAATGAAAACTGTACCTGCATCACCTGGAAATTCTAGATGAGTTATCGCGTCCACACATCATATTCTTGGTGGAGTACAGACCGTACCCTGGAAGCCACAATGAAATACTACTGGCTTTATAATTAAAGTGCTAAAAGCAGTTGCATACTGAAAACATAATTTTTTTCTTAATTTTCTAATACACTGCACTTAGAATGTGCTATATTTAGCAAACATATGAAGACAGGTCATCTACATATCTTTCCTTCAAAACATTACACAGGGCAAAAATTATTTCTTAAGAAAGGGAGTACTGAATGTAGTAGGGATGAGAACCACCATGAACTGTCCAAAATTTAGACATCTTTTCCTCTGTACATAACCAACTCAGCTTTTCCCATATGGGCAGAGTCAATATCAGGCACAGGCAAATAAAGCTGACTCCATATGCCTCTCGGAAATGCTACCATCCACAGAATGCTAAACATGTCAAAGAAGGATACTCTCCTTCTTCTTCCATCCATCCTTGTGCAAGTACTTAAACCAGACAGCTTTGCATGCACAGCTGTAGAAGAGCAAAGATCATTTTCGTATCAGCTATGAGGCTGCACTATGGTCAACCCCACGCTCCTTTCCCACACAAGTCTACCAAAGCACCAACTGTTCCGAGTGAGACGGCTTCCGTTATGCCACATAACCGGGGACAGGCATTCATTAGCCACTGTTTATGACACCACCATGTAACTCTAATCTAACATGTGAGCAAGAGGATACCCTGGGTCGCATACTCTAAGGACAAGTAATTTACATACACACACACTCTCTCTCTCTCTCCCTCTCTGTGTGTGTGTGTATCTCTCTCTCTCTCTCTCTTTCTCTCTCCCACACACATACATACATACATACATACATACATACACACACACACACTCACACACACACACACAAAGCAATTATTGACGTCATATACTTATAAGCCTGAAGGGTGAATAGTAAAGCACTGTGGATCTGCTTGAGGAAATGGAGAAATTACTTGGGCAATGACAGGGATGTATGTGTGTGAGTATAGATAGAGGTGGGTAGGCAGGCAGGCAGGCAGGCAGGTAGGTAGGAAGATAAACAGACAGACAGTGTGGGGGTTTGAGTAGAAATAGCCCTCACAGACTCTTGCTGGAATTCTTGGCCCATAAGGAGTGGCACTATAGGAAGTGTAGCCTAGTTGGAGAAGGTGTAGCCTTGTTGAAGTGGGTCACCGTGGGGGTGGGCTTTGAGGTCTCATATGTTCCAGCTATGCCCAGTGTGGTACACAGTCTCCGTGTGCTGCCTGGGGATGAAGATGTAGAACTCTCAGCTCCTTCTCTAGCACCATGTCTCCTGGCATGCTGCCATGCTTCTTGCAGTGATGATAATGGACCATGAGACAGGGGCAATTAAATATCGTCCTTTAAAATAGTCATCATCCTGTTGTCTCTTCATACGATAGAAACCCTCACTAAGACAGGCAGAAAGATAGACAGATAGATGGATAAATTACTAATAGCATTATCACACGGAGAAGATTAACTTCTAATCCTGTATTTCCATCCCAGAACATTAAGGTTTGGCAGATGATAAAAGGGAAGATAAGTTCTTTTCATTTTTGAACAATGTCTCATGTAGCCCAGGTTAACCTTCAAGTTGCTAGCTAGCCAAGGATGACCTTGAACTTCTGATCCTCCACCCTGTACCCCTCAAGTGCTAGGATTACAAGTATAAATTGTCATGCTCAAATTTTCTGAAATAACTGTAGAAATATGACTGTTCAAAGCTCCCTATAATTTGATGGTACTGAAGATAACATATAAGTTAAAATTAAGATTCAGTGTGACTCATCCTAAAGTCAAGAATTCAAAATATTAGTATCAGTTGGTAAATATTCATGATGAGATCCTCTCCCTCAATAGCATTGCATTATTTTTTTATACTCAAACACATCAATGTTCCCTGCCTGTAAGCCGCGCCTTTGTATGAATGAGGCATCCATTTGCCTCCAAAGTAGAAACTCACCAACAGAAATGTCTTAAGAGGTTGAAAGTTTTGTTTGGCCTGGTGATTAACTATCCAACTTGTCACATGTCGTTTGTGAAACACTGCAGTTCGGTTCCTTCAGGACTTGGAGTCTTGGTGTGGACCCAGGATTTCCATAACTCTTCCCTTCCATCCCTTTCTACTACTTCTAACCCAGTCGTTCCTTTGTGAGTCCTCACCAGACCTGCAGAACAGTTCTCTACCAGGGACTGCACGGCCTCCCCACATGGGTGGGACTCAGGATCCCTGTAGCTTGCACAAGTGTCTAGGTCTCACATTGCAACCAGAGAACAGAACATCCTCCCAAAAATGATAAGGTCAGTTACCTACATCAGGAACCTTTTCAAATGTCCCAACACCAGATGTCTAGGTAGATCTTGGAAAAAAACACAAATGCGGATCACCAGGAGCCAGCAACCTTATTGCATTAGGCGCTTTCTAGGACCCTTCTTTTCTCATAATGCATCACTCCCAGTTACTAACCTATGCAAGAACTTATGTCTCCTGAGAAGAAGAAAGGAGCACTTTCTTTTTAGTATAATCTGTGCTTAATGATGTATCTAAATCCATTCATTTGCCTAAGAATTTCAAGAATTCACTGTTTTTAATACCTGAGTAGTATTCCATTGTGTAAATGTACCACATTTCCTGTATCCATTCCTCCATTGAGGGACATCTGGGTTCTTTCCAGCTTCTGGCTATTATGAATAAGGCTGCTATGAACATAGTGGAGCATGTGCCCTTGTTATATGTTGAAGAATATTTGGGGTATATACCCAGGAGTGATATAGGGTTCTCAGGTACTACTATGCCCAATTTTCTGAGGAACCTCCAGACTAATTTCCAGAGTGGTTGTACCAGCTTGCAATCCCACCAGCAGTGGAGGAGTGTTCCTCTTTCTCAGCATCCTCTCCAGCACCTGCTGTCTCCTGAATTTTTGATCTTAGTTATTCTGACTGGTGTGAGGTGAAATCTCAGGGTTGTTTTGATTTGCATTTCTCTGATGACTAAAGATGTTGAACATTTCTTTAGGTGCTTCTCTATTTCTGATTCCCATCGAAGCAGAAGGTGAACTGAAAGTGGGATGCTGCCCCCCAAATGGGCAGGCAGAGATACCCATCCTTCTGTTTGGGTTTAAGATTCAGTTCATCTCCAAGTCAGAAATGTAAGGAGGTCAAATTCCCAGAGAGAGCATCTGTCCTTTTAGGTAGCCAATAAAGCCTGCTTAGTAGTTATCTTGTTTTATAACATTATTGTGGGGGAAAACGCCTCAAGTTACAGAATGATTTAGCCAGAAGAACTACCTAGTAAAAAATGATTCGAAGGCAAAATAAAACCATGAACACAGCAAAAAAGAAAAAAAGATGTTCTGCCAAAATCATGAAGGTAAAATGAAAATAAAGAAATAAAGGCTATCTTTAAAAAAAAATAAAAGAGCTACGCAGCATCTCATTTCTTTGTGAAATGCTGGCATACGACATGAAGTATTTATGTTTTAGCTACAGATGAGAGGTATGGTTTTATTTTTACACTTAGAACAGCACACCAGACTGCTTGGTCACTTCTCCATTAGCAGACTCCTGATGGAATGTTCACGGTAATTTAAATGACAGGCCGAGGCGGCACAAGGAGCCCAGTGCACTGCAGCTCCAGACGTGGAGTGAGACTTGTAAAAAGAAGCCTCAGTGAGCAGGAAAGGGCTTGGGAAGGTCCGCCTGTCCTGGTCTGCCCGTGGGAGCACCGCCGGGCTCCTACGGTACTGCTGATGAAATCAGTTACTTTTGCATGGAGAAAAGTCACAACTTTTCCAAAAAGTCATTCCACAGATGAGCACTATTTCGAATCATGAAATTCCATTTATACTGAGTGCAAATCCGTGAAGAACACAGCTTAAGTTCATCTCCTTGCTTGCTCCCTGGGGAATGCAGACGACATTTTGCTATCACAGTCCAACGTCACATGAAAAAAGAATGTGGCTTTCTTTCTTTAGAGATGAATAAGGCTTCATTTTCTAAACGTTTTGAACTCCTTTTCCATGTTGTCTCTCTCTTACTGTTTAAAGACCCGGTAAAGAGGTGGGTAATGCTTTAATTCACAAATGTTAACCCCTTTGGACGTATTTCTGGCTTCTCTGATTGTTGGTATTTATAAACTCATCCAGGTGAATCTAAACAATCGTGAGTTATGTTAGCAAAAGCTGAGTGGACAAACACCCCAAATTTAAAGGGCATTGGAAGCTAGGCAAAGTCTATAGTTGACTTCAGACAATGCTGAATACAGTACTAGGGATATTTAGACAAGAAACTGTTTAAAGTAGCAGATGAGCACCAAAAATGCTTGACAGGGAGGAAAACGGCATAGCTGTGTCCGAGGCTGAGACCCGCCTGATTTCTGCAAGGCTTTAGCAATGTGTGCTATCACTGTGCTCAATACAGGGATGCAAAGCCAAACTCTAGTTCAATCACTGAGTCTGTGTCTAGTGGTACATCTCTGCCAAAGTATCTCTCTGCAATGAGTTAGGACCAATATCTGGATGATGCACTACAAAGTGAGAAAAAATGTAAGGAAAACTAGTCTCTTATTCTCAGAAATTGTGTAATAGTGACTGAAACACACTTTCTTCACACATATAGAATTTAATATAAGATAGAAACCATATACTAAGAGTGTTCAAACACTCATGCATAACTTTGGCTAAGCGAAGTAGACACTAATTTAATTTAATTTAATGTCTACAGTGAAGTGATCAATGATGAAGTTCCCACTATAAACTGAGCTTATGGGGTTATATACAAGGCAAACAAAATGTTAGTACTCACTGATGCTTAGATTACAGGTGGACTTTACAAACTGGCCTAAGTATGTGCACAATTGGGCCAGTAGGATCCTGAGATATGGGAAATAATATAATAAAGAAAACCATAAGGCTAGAATTATTTAAATAAAATGAAATCTTGATTTTAAAAGTATTAAACAGAGTTCATCTGGTCCTTCTAGTGTGTAAACTCTTAAAGATGTTGTATTAAGGAGAAATGGTGCTGTTACAGCCACAGGAAGATGAGTGAAATTTCGAGGGAGACAAGTGTGTTAGCCTCTTGACTCAGTCCCCTTGATGAGGTAAAGAACTCGACTGCATTCCCTACAATTTACCTTTGTAAATTATTTCTTTCAAACAAATATTCAATAAAGATTTTGCAGAGAGCCAATGAAAACCTTTCGCATCAAGATACTAACCTGTCTATGACTCCTCATAGGTTGGGTTGTAGAACTCCTTTATCAGAAACAAAGTTCTGACTAAATGTTTAGAAGAAAAAGAAATTTTTAACGCTTTGGCTGTCTTTAACTCAACATTTATTAGGTACAATTATGAAACCCCTCTGCCATTATGAATAACAAGAATATAAAACACATAATTCTTAATTTCCTTAGGAGATATTCATATTGTTTTAGCAGAATATTCTCCTCATCAAAGCAGATTTTCTAATTGCTATAAGGGATATAATATTTCACTACAATTCAGCATATAATTTTTAAAAATTAAAACTTTATTTTTTTAACCTGATGTCTTCTTTATCTTTATAAACATATTACAGTTTTATATGGGAAAACAAAAAGTCTAGGATAGCTAAAGCAATCCGGAACAACGAAAGAACTATTAGAGATATGCCCATCCCTGATACTACAGAGTTAGACTAATAAAAACTGCATGAATTGGCACAAAACCAAACATGTTGATCAATTCAACCTAATTGAAGACCCAAATATAAATTCACACATCAATGGACACCTGATTTTTGACAAGGAAGCCAGAAATACACAGTGGAAAAATGAAGGCAACTTTAACATAATGTGCTGGTCAAATTGGTGTGTGTATGTAAAAGAATTCAAACAGATCCATATCTATCATCCTGCATAAAACCCAAGGCCAAGCGGATCTAAGACTTCAACATAAATCCAGATACATTGAACCTAACAGAAGAGAAAGAGGACACTAGTATTAAATGCATTGGCATAGGAGACATTTTTTTTAACAGAACACCTATAAGACAGGCACTAAGATCAACAATTACTAAACGGGACTTCAAGAAACTGAAAAATTTCTGTAAGGCAAAATATACTGTTATATTGACAAAGAGGCAGCATACAGAAAGGGAAAACATTTTAACCAACTCCATATCCAACAGAGGTCTAATATCCCAAAATATATGAATTAAATAAGCTAAATATCAAAATCCCAAATACTCCAATTTAAAAATGAGGTACAGAGCTAAACAGAGAATTCTCAATAGAGGAATTGCAAATGGCTAACAAATACTTAAAGAAATGTCCAATGTCATAGTCTTCAGGGAAATGCAAATCAAAATGACATTGAGATTCTATCTTATACCTGTCAGAATAACTAAGATCAAAGCAAAGCTAACACTCCTCCATTGCTGGTGGGAGTTCAAACTTGCATACCTACTTTGGAAATCAATAAGGCAGTTTCTCAGAAAATTGGGATCTATCTAGCTGAAGACCCAGATATACTCAAAAGATGCCACATCCTACCACAAGGACTCTTGCTCGGCCGTGTTTATTGTGGCTTTATACACAATAGCCAGAAACTGAAAACAACCAAGATTTCTCTCAACAAAAGAATGGATAAAGAAAATGTGGTACATTTACACAATGGAGTATTACAAGTATTACTTACCTGTTAAAGAAAATAACATCATGAAATTTGCAGGCAAATAAATGGAACTAGAAACAAAGTCGTCCTGAATGAGGTAACCAAGACATAGAAAGGCAAATATGGGAAGCGTTCACTTGTAAGAGGATATTATGTGTTAAGTGAATGATAATCAAGTTACAATCCACAGACGGGGAGAGCTGAGGTGCAGAGGAGGACTCTGGGAGGACACGTGGACCTCCGTCTGAAGGGGACATAGAATAGGCTTTGTGAGTGGGCTGGGAATATTGGGGACAGGAGCAGAAATGGGTGGGAGAGGGTACAGGGGGGAGAATGCAGGGAGAGACAGCTGGAATAAGGGGGCATTTGAGGGGTGATATGGAAACTGAGTGCTATAGAAACATCCTGGGACCTGTGAGGGTGACCGGTGAGGATCCCTAGTAATAAAGGAGATGGAGTCTGAAGTGGCCATCTTTTGTAGATGGTCAAGGCTCCCAGTGGCAAAAGTGGGTTACATTTGGCTGAAATGCTCGCCAAGGGGGTCCTGTGAAGATTCCCTATAAAACCCAGGCTGATGCTGGGACAGGTTGCTCTCTGCAAACTGACAGCAGGAGCAACACATGAGGACAGCATCTCCACTGCTCACTGAACATGAGAGACTGAGCTGGTGCCCACACTCTATAGAGTCTCTGGTGTGGGAAGGTACACTGCATGCTACCAAAAGAAACACGTGGAAAGCAACCTGGCCAAAAAGACCATCCACCTACAATCTGTCCTGCCTGCAAGACGTGCTGGGGCAATGGAGGTGTAGAAAGTCTGCCCAATGTCTGATTTAACTTGAGGCACAATCCACTGCTACTGCCTAGATGTCCAGGGGCCAGGGTTTGACTAGCACAGAGACTTCAGGTAGAAGCAGACATGATTGGCAAACACACAAAAGATAACCACAAAAAAAAAATCATGAAATGATTCATAATGATATTCTGTTGTACTCATAGTCCGTTGTCCAGTTATAATCTGAGAGTCTTCTTCACGGAGGAGGACATGGAAATGGTTACAAACATGAATCGGAGAGTCTAAATTGGAGGTCTCTGTTGGGTCCCTCCCTTAAGAGATCAGGAATCCCATGGAGAAGGGAGAGGAAGATATAGGAGTCAGAGGAGATAAATGACACAAGGAGAACATGGCCCACCAAATCAACTAAGCAGGGCCCATTGTGCTCACAGAGACGGAAGAGGGAAGCATGGAACCCTCATGGGTCAGCACCAGGACCTCTCTGTACATGCCATGACTTGGTATGTTCTTGTGGTACTGACGCCTAACCGTGGGAGGTGAAGTATATCTCTGACTCTTTTGCCTGCTCTTGGGACTCATTTCCTTATATTGGGCTGCCTTGCCCAGCGTCATCATGAAGACGCTTGCCTTTTCTTATTGTATCTTGTTTTGTATCCTGTTTGGCTGTCATCTCTTGGAGGCCTACTCTTTTCGGAAGAGGAAATAGAGGAAGAGTGGAGGGAGAAGAGAGGTACAGAAGAAACTGGGTGGTAGAACTGCGGTTGGGTAATTGTATTTTATCTATTTTCAATAAAAATAAATAAATAAAATTTTAAAACTCTGGCTTTGATTTGAAATGGATATCACAGTCATAAAGCTTTAAAATCTTTGCAAGCTAGGAGCAAAGTGGGTGGACTCTGTTTGATCTATTTCCAAACTCTGACCTCAATGTAAATTTCCCCTAGATACTTACTCCAAGATGAAAATATCTGACTCTGTCTTAGTCTATGCACACCATCTGAATGAAATACAAAGTTGGACAAAGACCTTCTTCTACAGAACAGCAGATCGTGACCCCAGACAAGTTCTTACAATGCCCCTTGGTTGATTATCTACTTTCCTGATTACTAATACATAGTCTAGAGAACTTACCTCTATAAAAGGCAAGTTCTTGATCTTTTTAATATACCCTGCTGACTACCCTACAATGCTCACATGTACAAACAGTTCTGCTTCCCTCTCAATTTCTAAATGTCTTTGAATACCCAAGGGACAGGGGAGAATCAGTCCACACAGTCTAGCTGAAAAGCAAAACGGAACCAGGGCCTGTGCATGGTGTGACCCAGTCCAGACCCCTGGGACTTGTATGCAAACAGAGCCCAATAGGACCACAATATATAACCAAGGGAACCCAGGATCACTCCCTCACAAAAGTTGCAATGGTGGTGTGTAAGAGAGGGAGAAAATGATTAAGTCCACATGGAACCAAGAACTCAAAGATGATGGAGAGACCCCCCCCTTAACAAATCCCAGGAAAAACTGGGAGAAATTCAAAACTGATAGATTTCCTAAGGCCAGTGGGAGTAGCTTGCTACAAACTGAGAAAATCTGCTTTGCCTATTGTATTGTAACATTTTATTTAAAGGTTGCCCTTAGGAAAAGATTGTAATACATACTCAGGAATACTGTTAAATATTAGCATGCCAATTAAATCTGCAATTTTCTCATCAAGAGTCAGGCATTTAGCCAGGAAATTGTTTTGCTGCTACCAATAACAAATGGATCCTAAGGTTTACATGGAGAAACAAAAGAAAACAAAGCTGGAGTAGTTACATTTATTACCTGTGCTCAAATTAACTGCACAGTTCTCCTCATCAAAACCATTTGCTACTGGCCAAAGACTATAGAAGAAGCATCAGTGACCAAAAGAAATAGCTCAGCAGTAGACACACTCAGAGTCAGCTGACTTTGGGCCAATGTAAAGAGTGCTGAATGAGACATCCTTATGTAAAAACAGCAAGAAAAACAAAAACAAAACTCCAAAAAACAAAACAAAACTATGACTCTAGCCAACTGTTATTTCTTCACACAAAAAATAAATAACTCCAAATGGATCCTAGACCTAAAAATAAAAGACAAACCAACCATTCAGGAAGAAAACATGGTAGAAAGTCTACAAGACTTGAGCTGGTGTTGACTTAGTAGACTGGGCTCCGAGGTAGGATGTATGTAAGTTGGACCTTATCAAAGTTACACACTTCCGCTCTGCGAAGACATCAAAAGGATGGAAAGAGAAAGCTGATAGAACCTTTTCCCAGAATATATTAATAAAGGGCTATTGTGCAAAGCATAAAATGGTCTTGTCAATTTAAAAAAAAACTAAAACGTAACATGTACATAGAAGACTTAAACACACTGAGACATATTAAAAACTAGGACAATGACCTTACCAAGAGACATAGGTAGCAAGTTACTAAGCACAAAGGGATGCACAAATGACATACCTGAATGCCCCAGTCACAAACCTGACAACACCAAAGGGAGGGTCGGGAGGAACTCTATTCCCTATTGGGGGAAATGGGAAAAGAAACAGCTACTATTGAAGTGTTTCCTTGAAGTGTCTGGCAGCTTCTAGATTATTTCTGCAGAATCCAACAATTGCCCTTTTTGTAGACAAGAAGTTGAAAACAGGTCTACACAGAATACCTGTTCATAGCTGCTTACAGCCCTCTATTTATAACTGTAACTCTCATACCATTGTGGTGATGGGTACTAACTATAACATAGAAGGCCATGCATGGGCAGTTATCTGGGCGTAGGGAAATTGCTGTCTCCTGCTCAATGCTTCTATAAATGTAAATGTGCTAGAAGAAGACGCCTGTGCCTTTTAAAGAGGCAGAATTAGAAACCAATGATCCTACTTTGGTTCAGACATCCACCCCATTCACCAGGAGATTGCCACAGCCTGGAGCAGTTCCACTCCACGAAGACACCTACCCTCTCACTGCGAGGTCCGCAGTGTAAGAATACTTTCACTTCTTTAGAGCAAGCTCACAACGCATGCCTGATGAACAAGATGGAAATGGGGATGGTAGTGCACATGAGCATAGCATCCAGAGACAAGCAAGGCCTGTGCCAACTGCTCTTCCTTCTTGATGTCACAGGGCGGAAAGGCAACCTTGTCTACTGATGGGTACATTAGCTTCCTAATAGTCTGCTCAGTGACACTGTTTTTTTTTCCCCCGTTTTTTTTCCTTAAACATCTAACTGCATAACTCTGCTATCATTCCTCCTGGAATACCACTGCTACTTAAAACTTCAAAACCTCAATTATAATCACCGATCTTTAATAATAAAGACACCAGCCTACTCACTAACTTTGACACCTTAATAACTACGCGTGAGTCTTGAAAACCAGACTACATGAGATATATTTAAAGCAGTAAGTACATAGGAGTTTTTCTTTAATTGTGATGAAATTATCTGATTCCAGAACAAAAAATAACCTTTAATAACCAAGTTAATAATAATAATAATAATAATAATAATAATAATTTATGCATTAATGTACTGTCTGACCAAAATGCAGAATTAGACATCTCTTAAAACTGGTATGATAAAGAAAAGTTTATTAACTTATTTATAAAATAATAAAATTATTATGATTACAAGCATACCAATTGTGTATAATGGGCTAATATTGCTAAAATTAACTTGGATATTTTGTCCTTCTTCATGTAGAGTCTATTGGGAGGATCACACATTTCCTTTTAGCAAGCAAATAGTGCCAAAGGTACACAATCCCAGATGTCGAGTCAGTAATGGGGAAAAACTTCTGCTCTTTTGTGAGTTTATAAACTCAACGTGGATAGGCCATTCTAAGATGAGCTGAAAAGCAGACTTTAACAGAAAGTAATGTCCAATTTAACAATCCACTTTTTTTTTCTGTAATATGTTATGACTATATCTGTCCAGCTGTAGGTCACTAAGGTAAAAGATATTCTATAGAAAAATAACCTACTTAAAAAAAAAAACCTCTATCTGTAACCTACTAAACTATAAATCCAAGTCTTTCACAATTATTTTCCTTTCTCAATGCTGGAACACAGCCCAGAAGCAATGACACCAGAACTCCAGATAGAATCACTGAAACTAAGTTCCTGCCACTTGGAGAAAATGCCATCTTCAAGTAATATCATAGACTTTTATCTCAAACATAGAATCTATCCATGATTTCCTTTAATATAAAGAAAAACAAAACTAAGAATAGTGTAATAATTTGTCTTTCATCATGAGCCTCCTCGACATAAGGCTGTCTGCCTGCCGCATGGCTGACCTCCATGGCAGCTCAGGTGCCACGACTTTCCCTCTTCCTCTATATGTTCATCCTACAGGCAGCTGCCCGAAATTATAGCTAAGTGAGCAGGGATCCTTCTTCCTTTTTTTAAATTTTCTATATTCTTTGTTTACATTCCAAATAATTTCCCCTTTCCCGGTTCCCCCTCCCCATAAGTCCCATAAGCCCTCTTCCCTCTGCCTGTTCCCCAATCAAAGCCCTCCCACTTCTCTGTCCTGGCAATACCCTACAATGCTGCATCAAGCCTTTCCAGGACCAGGGCTCTCTCCTTCCTTCTTCTTGGGAATCATTTGATATGTTAATTGTGTCTTGGGTATTCAGAGCTTCTGGGCTAATTAATATCCACTTATCAGCGACTGCCTTCCATGTGCATTCTTTTGTGACTGGTTACCTCACTTAAGATGATATTTTCCAGTTCCAACCATTTGCCTAAAAATTTCATGAATTCATTGTTTTTAATTGCTGAGTAGTACTCCACTGTGTAAATATACCACATTTTCTGTATCCATTCCTCCATTGAGGGATATCTGGGTTCTCTCCAGCTTCTGGCTATTATAAATAAGGCTGCTATGAACATAGTGGAGCATGCGTCCTTACTGCATGTCAGGGAATCTTCTTTTAAAATCTAATAAAAGTATCCTCAAGCTCAAAAAAGATGTGTGTGTGTGTGTGCTTGCGCGCGTGCACGCGCATGCATGTGTATTTGTGAAAAAAACTTAAACTAAAAACTAGAAGACTGAAATTCCTAGTAACTTCAGCTCTGGAAATTCGTATTTGTGCAGACCGTAGAGAAATGCAACCAGTTCCTGGGTACCAGGGTCAATCCTAGTCTCCATAATTGAGCCACACAGAGTTCACCAAATTCATGCATGTTCCTAAAAATACACCCTTAAAAATGCTTACAATCCATAAGTCAGCCAAAAGGCTACAGAGCCATAAAAGTCGCAACATGACATAAAGTATCACCTCTGTTTTCTTCCTGAGAAAATTAACACAGGAGCTGCCTAAAGCTGGTTTCCATGAGAATTCATATGAGTCGGATGCCTGAAATATGTGTGGGTATAATAATAAAAAAAAAGAAGAAGTAGAAGTTACAGATGATAATACTAAGGTGAAGAAAATCAAGCAATCTACATAGAAGCAAGAAAATAGTATTTTCTGTGTAGGCTTTTTGACTTCCCATTACTGAAAATGCAACAAAGGATCTGTATGTCTTCACGGTGGCTTTTGCAGGCATGAAGCTAAGAGTGCGGTTGGAATACTAAGGTCATTGACAAAGTCCTCAGAGTAAGGTCAGCAGAAGCAGTCCTTCCTGTGCTTCTATCACACCACCCTCAGGGTGGAAGCAGCATCCTGCCAGCGCTACCTCTGACTGGGCTCACCGGACCCTCACTGTGTCCTCCTCCAGGACCAGGCAAGCCACTGCAGCTTAACTCAGAGCTGGGACCAAGACAGCTCTCAAGCATATTCAAAACATTATTAGAAGAATGGTGTACCATCTTGCAATCCCACCAAACCCAATCACAAACACATGGAATGCAATCACTGATAAGTGGATATTAATTAGCCCAGAAGCTTTGAATTCTCAAGACACAGTTAGCATATCAAATGATACCCAAGAAGAGGGAAAGAGAGGGTCCTGGCTCTGAAAAGAGTTGATCTACCATTGTAGTACCAGGACAGGGAAATAGGGGGGGGGGGTGATTAGGAAATAGGTGAAGGGAAGAGGGCTTATGAGACTGATGGGGGGGGGGGGCAGGAAAGGGGAAAGCATTCAGAATGTAAACAAAGAATATAGAAAATAAAATAAAATAAAATAAAATGAAATAAAATAAAAAAGAATGGTGTGCCAATTTCAGTTTCCTGATTTTAGGGTACAGAGTTAGAGGGAAAACCTTACACAGAGAATGTAAAACTTTATTATGGCCACCAAAAGGAGAAGGCGCGAAGCACCTGTGTCTTCTGATCCCTTTGGAGCCTGGAGTCACAGAATTCATATGATTTTCCCTCGTCCTATCTCTGTTATAAATTAGTAGAAAACAGCACGCCAGGACGGAAAGGGAGTGCCAAATTCTCACCAGTTCAGTGTTCTGGTTTCCTTGATTAATGGGAAAGTCATTGATGTTTTAAAAAAAATTAAATGGAACACTCTACAGTCTATCTTCAGTAAATACAGTGCATTAAATATAATTAAGTCTCCCTTCAAAAATTCAGGACATGAAATTGCCTCGGGTTTCTCTTTTAAATAAATTTCACTTTCTGTTTGAAATATTTCAGCCCTAGACACTGAAGGTATAAGAGATGAGAGTGAATTTATATTAACTCCAATTTTACTCTGGAATTAGTCTTTCATATTCTAGTTATTTTTTGGATTTGTTTTTTTTTTTTTCTTTAAAAGCAAGCCATACTATTTAAAAGTTTATAAAAGATTCATTCTCACCTTTTCAAACTGCAGTTAAAACATTTGTTTAGGCATATACTATTATTCATACCAAGTTGATTGATTGTTTTAGCCATCATTATTATTCACCTACTCAGTAAATATGTGTTTAGCATATACTCTGCCAAGCCCTGCTTTCAGAAGTGAGACCCATTTACATTCATAGTTGTCCACACTTTTGAAATAACATAAAGAAGCTTTTCTCAGATTTTAATGTAGGGAAGGACTTAGAAGAACAACATTAGGAGGTTAAAAAATGGAAGCCATACATGAAGAAATGTCATGACACTAATACCATTTATGTTAGTTCTATAAAATGGAAGAAAATGCAGACCATGAAAAGAACAGGAAAAGTACATACGCACAATGTTTTTTAAAAAAAAAATCAATAAAAAAGGAAACATATAGAGAATATGCTCTGAAAGAAAGGAGGGAGGGAGGGAAAGAAAACAAGAAAGGACAATTCATTTTATATTTTACTTTCGTCTGTATATATGTCGTGTGTGTGTGTGTGTGTGTGTGTGTGTGTGTGTGTGTGTACATGTTGTGTGCATGTATGCACTTGCCCATAGTGGCCAGAAGAGGGCATAAGATCTCCTGGGTCTGGAGTTAACAAAGCTGAGTTGTCCAATCTAGATGCTGGGAACCAAACTGCAATTTTCTGCAAGAGCAGCGTATTCGCCTTACTTCTGAGTTCTTCTCTCTATTTCATGTGCATCATATACTAGTCAATCACCTTTAGAAGCTGAAACACTAAATGGTTATCAGCTCCCAAACTGAAGCTTAGGTGCTTCCCACAGAGTGTGAATCCCACTGCCCACTGCCCAGGAGTCAGCCTTCCCTGAAATAACTGACCTTCCATTGATTTGCCACTAAACTTCTTGAGGGCAGGATCCATGGCAGATGCAGGTTTGGATCCATATAATCCATATCACTGCCCATGACGGTTTATTAGTAGTACTGACTGGTAATCTGCATGTTGGTAGTTTAACATTGGGGCCAGATCTTTTGTTCTATTGTTCGTTTTTTTCAGACAAAAGGAAGAAAGAAAGAAAGAAAGAAAGAAAGAAAGAAAGAAAGAAAGAAAGAAAGAAAGAAAGAAAGAAAGAAAGAAAGGTAGAAAGGAAGGAAGGTAGAAAGGAAGGAAGGTAGAAAGGAAGGAAGGAAGAAAGAGAAAGTGAGAGGGAGGAAAGAAAGAAAGAAAGAAAGAAAGAAAGAAAGAAAGAAAGAAAGAAAGAAAGAAAGAAAGAAAGAAAGAAAGAAAGAAAGAAAGAAAGAAAAGAAAGAAAGAAGGAAGGAAGAGGAGGGGAGGAGGAAGGAAGGGAGGGAGGAGGAAAGGAAGAGGATGGAGGGAGGAAGGAACTAAGGAAGGAAGGGGGAGGGAGGGGGGAAACAAACATGTGGAGGTATAGTAAGCCTTTTGATTCCTATTACACAATGATGCTACAAGGAAATTTTTGTTCTACTGAAGAAGGTGGAGCCACTCTAAACTGAGGGTGTTGCAAAGTTAGAAAGAGAAGGCAGAGCCATCCTGGCATTTGGGAGTAGGCATGGAGCATGCAAAACTTGTACCTCCCAGGAGGCATCATGCCTGGCATGGAGGATGTGGTGCTAGTGAAACTGTCCCACTCTTTACTTTATATGCAGTTGTTTGGCTCTGGAGTTATTTAAAACTTCAGCCTAATTACATGCTTGTGCAAATATATATATATATATATATATATATATATATATATATATATATATTCAAATGATGTTGAAATATATACAAATCATGATTAGGAATCAATAAAAAGTTATTTCACTAAAAATTCTGATATTCAATATTGAAAAAACAAAGAATGTCTCAATTTCTGTTTCTGAATTTTCATAGACAGGATCAGACAAGGGTAAGAGGGAAGGCAACCTGGGAAAAGGAACAAGAAATGGGCAGGCATAGGGATCAGCACTATCTGCTGTACACAACATCATAGCCAAGCAAGTGAAGGGCTGGAGAATGGCAAAGCAGAGTCATGGGAAATATGCAGAGGCAGAGTGGAAACCAAGCCACACAGAATCTCAACACCATGCCAGTAATTAGGGTGGTGCTCTGTAAATAATGGGAACCATGAGGGACTTCCGAGCAGCCACTGATAAGATTCAAGCTGTCAATCAAGAGGCTTACACGTGGAAGTTATGCAGGCAGGAAGGCCAGGTAGCAGACTATTGCATCAGACAGATTCAGATGAAAATGGAAAGAGGAGGGTGGTGTAGACCACATTCCAAAGAGAGGTGACAAGGCTCGGGGGGGGGGGGGGACATGAAACTGGACGTGAAAGCACAGGAAGAGAAGATAACCACGTGGACAGGTATTGATGTAGAAGAACACAACGTAGGTTTATATGTGAAATATTTTTACCAAGATAACAAGATGATAAACATCTCGGTACCTGGGACCTTATGATGTCAGAGATGAAACGTTACAACACCTTGGAAGCTCTTCTGATGTCCCTATGAATATAAACCTTGTAACAGCTCAACACCATAACCTAGGAATTTAAAAATCAAACAGCAAGAACATAGGCACACAGTATAACCAACAAAGCAAGAAGACATCCAATGCCAACCTTAGGATGGTTACATAATCTATGTAATGGGTTATAATCAAACAGGTCAAAATAACTAGACTGTGTTATTCGATGGCCAATGTTCAAAGACTGTTTTCTCTCTTATTAGTTTTCCAAAGATTGTTCCATTCTAAGATATGTGGGGCCTGCAAGTCATGGATTTGTCATTCTATAAACATTTGTTAAGTGGATTACACATATATAAAAACCAGATGTTATAACTAACTTCAAGTAAGCCCAATCAACAAATGATAGGTAGGAATCAAACAAGCTGACGAACATGGGTTATACATGATCATAAGTACTTACAATTATTAATGAGAAGGATAAGTACTCTAAGCTCTAATTCTGGATGGAATAAAAAAATATGCTGAAACTTTGGATAGGTGAAAACTTTGGTTATGAAAACCGTGGCACTGTCAACCTTTTGAAGGCCAGTTATTATAAGCATCTTCAGCTGATCTCTCTGGCATCCTGCTCTGACACTATAAACACACTAGGAAACTTCAAAGACAATGTCTCTATCTATTCCTCCCAGTTCTGGAAGCTAGAAACCCATGAGGAGAAATGCCCCCCTCAGAAACCTAGGACCTCCCATGAGCTCCGTGCTTAGTTATTACATTAAGATTTTAGCAGGATCGACGGGGAGACACAGCGTTCAACCAAAGAGCAACTTCTTTATGCCCAATGAAGGCATTCCATCATCAACATCAATGGAAGAAATCAGTCATGAAAACATGACAGGGATGCTTCCAGACAGACCTGAATAATCTTATCATCAAAGGGACTTCACGTGAAAGTCCTTCCATGCACAGAAATGGAAGATTGAGTGTCACTAATTATGATTCTGGGTCAGTGCGTAGGAAGTACATGTCTTCATGGAAGATAACACTGCATTAGTTTTCCTCAAAACGTCCTACTCAAACTGCTCTCCAGATTCATACCAGAAAGGCAAAGCACAGAGATGATATTTAAGCAAAAAAGATATTGACAATATGTGTGTGTGCATATGTTAGTGTAAAAAGCATAAGAGCTCACTTTATATAAGACATTTGTTAAACCCTATTGATAAGATTGTGAGAGGTATCATGAATGTTGAGAAAAGAAGGAAGAACGCGAGGCTTGAAAAATACTTATGAGAAAGCTAAATATAACAATGTCGGTGGGGGTGGGGGTCATCTCCTCCAGGGTTATGCTTCTCACACTGTGGAGGAGCCCGAGGCCATGCAGCACAGGCAGCCCCTGGGAGTATGAGGGAAAAAAAACAAAACTGTAGAATCTCAGAGCCAAGCCTGTACCTTCTGAGTGCCAATCTGAACATGAGAGTTCAAACCTGTCTATACATGTTATAAGTTGAAGAAAACAGGTTCTTGACAAATTGGGCTGGCAACTGTGATATAGCAGGGATGGCTAAGAGAAAGAATTTCAAGAGGAAAAAGAGGTTAAAAACCCCACCTACCTTCAGAGCAGGCAGGAGAGAATATAATATTCATGGGCTAGAGAGAGGCTCTGTGGTTAAGAGCAAAAGATACTCACAAAGCGGACCTGAGTTCCATTCCTAGCACCGACATGAAGTGTCCAACAACAACCGTAACTGCTGCTCCAGAGGAATCAGGCGCCTTCTGCCTCTACTGACATGTGCACTCATGCACACACAACCATACATACATACATACATACATACATACATACATACATACATACACACACCACCACACAGACATAGATACATACATAAATACATACACACACACACACACACTTAGAAAGAAGATGATGTTCTTAGCATTTTGAAATCAGTTGGTGGACTTTGTATTCTCTTTTGTACTTAGAAGAACAATGGAGAAAAAAATCAGATATGAGTGTCACCAGATGGAGATAGGAGAATATCCAAACGGCCTACTTTCCCAGTCAACCCTCTTGGCAAAGCCTACAAGCTTGGAAGGTAATCAGTAGCAAAGACAGAAGGCAGATGGGGACAAGCAAGGCAGAGTCAAACCTCTCTCTTCCTTTCTCCCCTGGGCCAAAGTTCTAGAGGTAACTGGCAGGTTGGGGAGGAGGCTCTCTGCAACCTGGTGGAGAATTGTGGCTAGGAAGGGCTGAATGTGCAGCTCCCAACCTCACAGCGCCTGTGAGCAGTGGACACAGTGTGTACTTCTCCTGAGACCCCCAATGAACAGGAGACTCAGAGCACTCAAGACAGCTCAGAGTTTGGACTCCCCATAATGACCCTGCCGCAGTAGGATGCCCGGAGCAAACAGTAAGGGGGGAGGGCCACAGCGTCCACAACAGATGGTCCATTGAGACAAAAAAAGAGAGGTAGCCGGCCATCTATCTGTTAGTAGACAGACAAGTGCAATTACAAGTGGGTTTGTCAATAGATGAGAACTTCCCTAGCGACCATGGATGATATCACACCATGGAAGTCAATAAGGATTTTCAGCACAATACCAGGAACCTTCCACCTCTAACATATCTAAGATCGGTGGTACATTCAACTATGGAAGAAGAAAGAAAAAGATGTAGGTGGGGAGCGTCTAAACAAAGAATAAGCAATGTTTTCCTCGGCCTTGGTCAGACAGTCTTAGGAACCTTAGAAAACCTTGCCCTCCCCTTCATTCCACAAAACAGATGGAACCATTCTAATATGTACAAGGTTCACAGGGGTCCCTGTCCCATGTACACTGTGTGAAGGAGCTACAGAGGGACATACCCTAGCATGAAATGGCATCGACACTTTGAACAGGAGACCACCCATAGACAGTGACTAAAAATCTAGAAAATAAAAAGAGATGAATAAACAAAACTAAGGATTTAGAAATGATTTCCAGAAATGACAATAACACCCATAAAAGGTCAGCATATTAAAAGGTAGGCTAAAACATTACTGAACAGAGGAGGTGAACCCTGAAGATACAGAAGTAGCAACCAAAGTTAAGGAAAAGCCCAACCTAAGTATAAAGTATTTTGTCCCAGAGGAGGAGAGACAAGACACTACCTCTTTGAATAAATACCTATAGGTGTGATTACATGAGTGTCTGTTACATTTCTCAAGGCCTCCAGATCTTTGAAATAGTCTACAATATAAAACCACTTCAACATCAATGAAAAAAAATCTATAATCTAGTGAGATTTGGCAGTAAATGTCTGTAATTCCGGATAATTTTAGGGAGGCTAAAATAGGAAGTTTACAAGTTAAAAGCCCGTGTGGGATATGCAGTGAGTTCAAGGCCATCCTGAGCCTTGAGAGGGAAAACAGCGGATAGGATTATAAAGCAGCGGTATGGAAGCTGGCTTAGCATTCGTGACACCTTCTGTTCAAGATGCTGTACCACCAAAAAGGAATAACCATTTATTCATGACTGACTGAATTATCATTTATGAGGAAGTAAAAGCAAAATCACAAATAACCTACTATTATGAAAAGGATTTTAAATTTTTAAGGAATATATGAATGGTTTTCTTTGTCTGCTGTTAATTTAATGCCAGTATGAGACAGGGACACAGGAGTCCTGCAGAGTGTGAGGACGCCAGAAGGGATCAGGGTGAGAGGCACGGGTGCTGAGGCAGGTGAGCACGCAGAGCTGTCTCATCTGTAGAGCAAACGTACCAACTAGTCTAAGAGTGCAGCCATGGCACATCCTCGAATACAATCTGTGATCTGTGACTGCAAAGACCTGTGGAAAGTCGGGTCAGCCATGCATGTGTGGAACACATCAAAGGGAATTGTAATTCTTAGAACTGGATTAACATCAGAAATGCCAAGCCACGTACGAGTTTTCTTCTAACGGCCGTTGTATTGTACTGGCCTCACTGCAGCATGACTTACATGACCCTTGAGCATAAAACAGTGTGATTCACAGAATTACTGTGAATTAAGATTGCCAAATAAAAGGCAAGTTCCCAAGAAGGAGAAAATACAATATAGATTAGGTAAATAAATTCCCAAAATAAAAAAAAAAACAAAAAAACAAAAAAAACCCATGACCCCATCTTAAGACAGCAAGGCAAGCAGAAAGCATTTCTTATAACGCCAAGTTGACTCTTTTTAAAGTTATCAAAGAGTACAAACACTAACAGATTTAATATCTCATAACTTAAAATAAAAGCTACTACCACTTTGCAAGAGATGCATCTCCTTGTCCCAAAAGTAAATTTAGGGTAGGTCTATAGTCTTATTTTAAAAACATCTTGGGAATCAAAAATATGATAAATTTCAGAATGATTTCAAATGTTTGAAACATAACCAATTCCCACAGGGAAAAAGGCATATTTGTCTGAATATGTCCAAATGATCTTTCATAATGTACACTTCCAGGTCTGTTGAATAAAAATAAAGAAAAAATAGAGAGTATAAAATGAAAGGATGCAAGGAAAATGCTGTTCGTTTTATCAGTGAGGAATAACATGGAAGGGAAATACTTTTAAATCAATTATAAAATCTTACACATTCTTAAAACTCATCGCTGCAAAATTCTAAACAATGCGCAAACATTTGTGTGGTGTAGTGCCAGTGAAGGGGCTATTAACAGAAATCTAAGCCCTACTAAGAAATCTGCGGTAGAAGCAGAAGTAATTAAAATTGATTTTTACCTCTGGAAGTCTTTGCTGTGCACACATCTTTGCTAAGAAAGTCAACCAAATCATTAACGTCTAGGGCAGTAAATGGCTCAGACCTAGGGCAGGGCTGAGTCCCCGGTGCTGATGGCAGTCTCTATCTAGTTAAGAACTCATGGGCCATTGTCTGAGAACCTCAGTACATTCATTTATTCTGTCCCAAGCCCCATGAGCTAGATCTATTTATTATTTGGAATTTGTAGAAAATGGGAGTTTCAAGTATGTGGACTACTTAAGGCCTCAAGAAAAACAACCACCACTAGAACTCCCGGTCACCTGCCTTCACTGTGGAGAGTATCCTTACGAAGTTCAATACATCTAAGGGAAAATAGACTATTCACGGAGAGCAAAGAATTCAGAGGGATTCTACACTACACAGAGCTCACAGCCAATGAGGATCAAACATGCTCAGAAAAGCACAAGAGATTGGTACATTTATAGACACCGTAATCTCTGGGGCATTCTGCAACACTAAAATCCCCCAAAATGAAGTGCACCCCTCTTCTGTTTATTCTAGTCTCTTTCTGCCCCTTTTGGCCATGAAATTTTTGTCTTTCAATATCATTTCTTTAAATACACCTGGTAAGGCTAAACTTGATAACAAAACCATAGGACATAGACTTTATAAACACCACCAGTAATAATTCCTACCATTTAAGGACAAGCAACACAAAGGGAGTACAATGTGGGTGAGGTCTGGGTATACTCTGCTGGTGTTCATATTATCCCAGGTGACACACTGCGGTTGTAGTACATGACTCCGTATGGGGGTGCACACATTTTACAAAGTCAAATGTGAAGCAGCCATGTGACGATATTGTCCAAAGCAAAGAACTGAGAATAAAGAACAGACAACAGCAACAAAACACATTCCAGCCTATCACTTAACTTACCCAATCACACAGTGCTTTTCTGATCAAGCAAGAAGAATCTATCCTACAATTATGTAAAGAGGTTTAGTTACTGTAAGCAGCAACACATAAAACAAAAATAAGTGGGGATATGCTAAGTAAAAATCCATCCAAATTATCCCAGATACAACAAAAATGTGCCAATTCCTTCTACATGCGGCCTATTAGTCAAACCTAATCCTGCCTTGGATATATATTCACTTCACCCATAATGAAGAGAGGCTACAACAGGCTGCCCAATCAGTCAGTAAACATGTCCCAGGAGATTCTTTTTCTAAGAGCCAGTCCCACTGAGCAAGTCAACCAACATTTTTTTTAAGTCAGCAATTTCAGTATGCTGCAATCAAGAAGAATGATTAAATTAATTTAGACTAGATAATCAAGAACAACCTCATTAACAAGGCAGAGGGAGAAAGACTAATTTTTCACATTGAGTACAGTATCATGGGTTCAATACAGAAACCAGTGATTTCAGGTTCTATAGGTATATAACTTACGAAGGATTAAAGAATATAAAATTACAACCACCACCCATCATAAAATATCGATAGAGATTCCTGGCTGGTGGCAGCTGCTGCACTACATCCTGATGTGATACAAACCACGTTGCCCTGGTATTCGGGGCACACTACACTGAGTTCTCTCCTCAGAAAGACTCAGAAGAAAGGTAGAAGCATGAAAGATTTCTTAGAGCATTGTATTAGATGTACCTGAGAGCAGACCCTCAACAGCGGTGTTCGCTGGCCTGGGACCCTGGTGGGATTCAGGAGTTCTGAAGGAGGATTCCTTTTATTCCCTCCCTATGAATTGCATTTTGAATGGGTGGTATGGTGGACTGTTCAGAGCTCAGGGCCTCCTCTTGTCCTGCCATTACATTCTGGAACAGACAACTTGTTTCATTTATTTATTTTGCACCCCCACAAATCACTGAAAACACCTAGAATCTCACCCACACCCAATAAGAAAATTTGCCATTTCCCACGGAGTTGTTAAGAGCAGAAGTGGAGAAGCCTGTGCTCAGAACAGACTTGAAGCTTTGACAGTTGCACACTTGGGTGTGGTAGGTGAGGTCACAGCCCCCAGTCAGGCCCTGTCCTTAGGACCTGTGAATGTTGCCTTATGTGGTTAAATCCACTCTGCAGGTATTAACTATAGATCTTACGGCAGGTCTGCTCTTATGGAATTTGTAGATGGACTTGATAAAAGCTGTAAGAAGTGAACAAGAGAAACAGGAGGAAAAGCTCACCGGCTACCATTGGCTCTAAGTAGAGACCTACTATAAACCAAGCCATGCCGCTGCCTCAAGAGAAGCATTCTCAACCTTAGGGTCATGACCCCTTTGGCAAACTACAATCTCCAACAATATTTACATTACCATTATGATTCAAAAGAATATCAAAATTATGGTTGTTAAGTGGCAATGAAAATGATTTTAAGGTTGGGGGTGGGGCGGGGGTGGTCACCGCAACATGAGAAAACATATTAAAGACTTGCTTTTTCACAGGCTCTCGGGATGGTGCTTGACTGGGGACTTTCACTTACCTACCATTTTAACCCATATCAAATATTCTGCAATTTGAAGCCACTTAATGTAAGCCAATGAATGTTGGTTTTAAAACTGTTTCCTCCTATCTGTATTAAGATTTCTAACCATCATTTAATGAACTATTATAAAAGACAGCCTGCATATTACAAGATAAGGGTCACAGTGTGTGACCCTTAGTTCATAGGTTCAAATGCCATCTGAGACCTGAAGCTCACCAGTGCCTTACCCTAGGGAGTCACACACTGGGGAAATGCATGGCAAGACATGTGACCAAAAAATATGTGAGCCAAGAATGTGACCAACACACTCCATTTGCCTTAGGTGAATGTGTTGATCCTGATGATCCAAGGCAACGAAAACAAATAACAAAAGAAAAATTAAGATTGTGGCTGGGCTCAACTGCTTATGATACACACTTTCAAGCTTAACCAACATCTCTCCCCAAATTCTAGAAGATAACTCCTCAGTTTCTGAAGCCATACAGAGGTAGGCATTATAGCTTCTGTCCTTGACGCATTCCACAAGTCTCATGGACTAAATGAAAAGAGTCGAGTATAAACACTTAAGCAGAAGACTGACTTGCACCAAAAAACAAGAGTAAAATGCTCTCAGATCACTAGGACAACTCCAACAGTAGACCCTACTGCAACAAACAGCACTGCCACTTCCTAACATTCACTAGAGTTATCTAAGAATCTGTTTGTTGTGGAAAATTAATTAAATAAATTAAAGCAAGCACTCTACTTGCTTTTAGGTATCATTAGTTCATTTTGGTCATTTCACATTTATACTAGTCCTTTTCCTTTTCCAAACGCTGTTTGGCTGGTATGTGTTCCTACTGACAGTGGGAAATTATGAAGAATATATTCTGGCATAATTTTACATAATTTAGCACACATTTACACATGGCAAAATAAGGGGACTGTAATGAAAGTGCAGAACACAGAGAAAACCTAAGGACTTTGTCCCTCGGTACGGTCACAGTAATCAGACTCAGGCAGGGAATAGGACCAAACACTAGACATCAACTGGAAATATTCTTAATCCCTGTTAGCTGCTCCTGTTGGAAACCCTGAGAAGATGCCGGCGGAGAGGAGCTGGGTCTAAAGCAGATGTTCATTCGGCATGCAGTGGAGAAGGCAAGGCAGGTTTCTGGCACACAGCATGTGTTTTCAGAACACAGCTTGAGAAGAAAGAGAGGGAGGCAAAGGGAAAGGCCTGGAAGGAGCAGGGAAATCTTCAGCAATGAGGCTGTGTGAGGCAGAGGGAGCCTGGAGCTGGACGTGGGAGGATGGCAACTGGATTCCGGAGAAACTCCACGTATTCAAAGCACACAACGACACAACCAGTAGCTCCTAGTAGAATAATACTACCACAAATAGACCAGGGACAGAGAAGCATACAACTAACTCAGTTGGAAATGGCATGTCCGCTTGGCCACGGAAACAGCCTTTTTGATAACTAAGGCTCTGGGAAATGGCTAAAGCCATGCAAAACTAAAACCTGATAAAGCAAGAATTTCTCAACTATGCAAGTCATAGTGTGTGTCCAAAGGCAGTGGAAGGTCTGCTGATTGAAGGGCAACAGAAAATGTCCATCAGCAGAAAACTTCAAAGTACTCACCTGACGCCCCACCCCCACCCCCAAGCTTGCAATGGTATCCTATGCTAAGGGGGATTCAACTTTCGGAGGTGATTTGCTTGTGTGTGGAAGTGAGTCTAGAGAACTGTCTGCTGTGATAAAAGAAAATACAGCTCAGAGCTATGCTTGAGATTGCAACTGAACGGTGAATTCATCAAAACTGTACTTTTTAAAAAGCTAGTACCTTTTATCTTAAAATATCATCCCCAAATGCAATTAAAAAATGACAGCCGTCCAACAGAGTCTAACTGAACAATGTCCTAAGTGTAATCCTACTGCCCTTAGAGTTATCAAAGATGTAATGATAAAATGTATTTTCCTCTGGAACAATTATCCATACACAGTGGAAAGAGCGCTAAATATCCACATGGTTCACATAAGCATCTTAACTGATCCAAACACTAAAAGCTGGAAACTAAACTGAAATACTTCAGTGATCAAAAGTGCAGCCTGATCCCTGTCAGGTCAGGAGACAAGATCCGGTCCTCTCTATTGGTTTAGGCCTGAGTCTCAGTAGTAGTTAGGGTGCAGTGAAACACCTATAATTCAAATAGCAAATACTACTCACCCAGTACCCAAACATTTGCTTATTATTCGCAAATCTTATGCAAGGATCTCTCACTTCAGATGTTTAAAACAATGCATTCTTTCATGAAAGAAGCAATATTTTAAATAGACTGTTTTAAATGTTTTATGCTGTAAGTATTTTGTAACAAATTACTGGGAAGCAAAGCAAAACAAATGAAGAGGAAGATGAAAATGGAAGATGAAAATGGAAGATGAAGATGGATATGGAAGAGGAAGATGGAAAATGGAAGAGGAAGAGAAGACACCCTCCTAAGAATCCACGTGGCGTGGCCGGGTTACCTAAGGCACCACTTTCCGTCTGAGTTGACCACCTACCATAAGTTAGGTGGATGACGCCACTGGGTTACTTGCACACAGCCTTAGACATCCAAACTTGGACTAAAGGTCATAATTCACTGCTAATTCTGATTTGGGGGAAAATGTTTCCAACTATTAAGATTTGAGAAATAAGTAAACAAGGATCCTTTTTCCTTTTAAATGGGAACCAGGGTGTGGGAGAAGTGACGCACAAGAAGACGGGGATGGACTGGGATTCTAGACAGAAAATACAGTTGTAGAGAAAAGCAAAACCTCAAAGCTAGAAACAACACTTTAAGGAATTCATTTTGCCGTTTGTTTGTTTGCTTGGTTATCACTTTAGAACCCTTCTAATGCACTGGTTTGGAGGAATAAGAACTGTAAAATTTCTTCTGAAAATCGGGACACTGGTACATCTCTCATTAACTCACCACAGTTGGTAGACAGATCAACTTCAGCTGTATGTTACACTCTCAACTTATAGTTAATTATTAATCTAAAACAGCGGTTCTCCGCAGAGGTTACATTTCTGCCTCCAGGGGGCGTTTGGCAACATTTTAGCAGATTAGAAATACTGGGCAGCAATTAGCATCTAATGGGTGGAGGTCAACTTCATTGCTAAACATCCTACAACACACAGGATACCCCTACCCGACCCCACCCCCTTACACACACAGAACAACAAACAATTATCAACTTCAAATCGTCAACAGTACTAAAAAGAGATACCATGCATTCTCAGGCTTGCAGAAGCAAAATTCCATTTTTAATTTTTTTATAGGTGTCTAATTAAAAGATAAGCTTCTACCACGGGAGGGCTCGTTTTACAACTGCTTTAAATGTAGTGGATGATAGCTCCAACTAAGAACAATATTGCAGCCCATGAGACCTTTGGAGCAGGTGCTCTGAAACCCCCGAAAAGGAATTGTCTAATCCTTTTATTTTATTTTTATTGCAAGTCACCTGGTCCAGTATCAAGTTATGTCACTTCTGTAGCTAATATTCTAAAACCACACTGACCCCCATGGAAACACAGCATCTTTTTAATATAAAAACTCAGTCAATTCTATTTACAGAGAAAGATTTATGGGGGAGGCTGAGATGGGTGAAAAAACACCACCCAGGTCTTTAAAATGCAAAGTTATTTCACAGTTTGCGTTCAAAATGACTCAGATCATTATTACTTTTAGTCATGCCAAGTTTGCTTCTTCTAAGCCTACTAGTAATGGAGAAAGAACGAAATAACCACCATCTTTCTGCAGGCGTTAAACCAATGAAACAGGGGCTTACTAAAAAGCAGATTTGTGCAGTGATGTTTCTCTTTTATTACAACTGTGAGAAAATAAGCAAATCGCTGGAAGTGCAAATGATGATTCTAAGAAATCTATCATCTGCCTAAATACCTACAGTGTGGGAGGAAAACAAACAAAAGGAAGCCCTGACTCACAGATCTAAAAAGATCATAACCTGTGAATATTTTCCTTATATCGCTCAATCAAAATCCGGATTTATTCTTTTTCCCCCTCCGTTCAGAAAACTGGAAGAAAGATTTCCACATCGGCTTTCAGCAAAACAGTGTTAAGAATGAATAAAGAAAGCCTGGTGTGCACCTGTCAAATCTCACTGGAGCAAACGCCGCAGTGGAGACGACCCTGTGGTCCAGAATGAGCCTTTCGCACCTGTCAGGGCTGTTTTCACCCGCGAAGCATCTCCCTCTCCTACTATGGGAGCAAACGTAAGCCAACTTTGGTGGTTTCCATCCCCCACCCAGGCAAAATCCAGCTTCCAGCGCAGCTCAAGTCCTTACGCAGGGAAAAATCTCAGCTCTCTTTTCCACTCACTGATTCACCATACGAAGTTAACAGGCAAGATCACTGAGACCCCCACGGAGGACCCACAAAGGGAGCCCCGAGGCCACCCGGCGTGGCACTTTCCAGGCGTGGGCAAAGCACAACGCGACAAGACACCTCTCACCACGGGGTATCCGTGGGGAGAGGCTGCTTAGCTTTGCGGTCCCGAATTGTTCCTCATCTAGGGAAGGCAGAGCTCAACTTCAAAGACAGGGTTCCCAGGCGTCCCGCCGCCCGGCCACACTCTAGGCTGCCCGTGAGGTCGCGCGACAGTCACCGCCGCGACCAAGAAGCCGCCTGCGCTGTGCTGGGGCTGGGATGCCGCGCTCGCTCCCCGCCGTCCCCCCAGCCCGGGCCCCGTCCCCACGGCCGCGCTCACCCAGCAGCAGCAGCTTGACCTCCCGCGCCGCCTTCTCGCCGTCCTCCCGGAGGTTGCGGTCGATCATCTTGCTGCGCTCCACGGCCGCCTTGTCCTCAGCGCTCAGTGTGCAGCCCATGGTGGCCGAACGTCGCCGCGCCCTCGGCGCTGGGGCCGGCTGGCAGAGCCCGGAGAGGCTGGCCCGGAGGCGGCCTCGCTACGTCCTCAGCTCCGGCAAGCAGGAGGTCTGCTAGCCCTCACGCCGCCGCCTCGGGCGGCCGTCCCTGCCGGCGACACTCCGCGATCCGCGCCCGCGAGTCCCCGCGACCGCTAGGCTCCGCTGCCACCGCCGCGCCGCAGCTGCCTGTGGCCGAGCCGCAGCCGCGCACAGCCCGAGCGAGCCCGGCGTCCGCGCGCCGCCGCGGCCCCGCCCCTGCCCGCCCCGCGACCACTCCCAGCGCGCGCTCACGCCCGCCCGCGCACGTGCCGTCGGACAGCGCCCCCTCCGACCGCTGCGCGCCCTCGTGATCGCCGAGCCCAGCGCTTCCTGCACGTACCCCCCACGAGGTGGCTGGCCCGAGCGTCTGCTGACTTCTCCAGCGGGGAGCTCATGAAACCCCCAACCCCACGCTCCGGAGACCGCTGCTGGGATCCGTGGGTACCTGCCCCTTAAGGGCGCGGGTGGGATGCTTGCCAAAGTTGCCAGCAAGGAGGGAATAAAAGGCAGTCCTGGGCATTTGAGCATGCTCGGAGGCTGCAGCCACGCAAGGGTTTGCAAAATGTGTGGGCTAGTGTGAAGGACCGTGGGAAATAGAGCGAAATGAACAAGAATCCAGAAGTGGGGAGCAACCAAGTGGGAATCTTAGTCTTGGGGTTGTCAATGCTTACTTCCTCCCCTACCTTTTCTCTTCTCCTCTGCCTTTCCCTTTGATCTGGTCTCACCTTCCTTTTCATAAGGGAGCACATTTTGAAGGGTTTTTTTTTCTTCCTAATCCTACAAAAACGTTTGACAAAGAATCAAAAAGATATTCTAAAATGGCACGGGCAATAAAACACACAAACAAGTCTGCGCCTCTGTGATAATGGATCGCCTTTAGGGCACATGTAAGTTCCTTGCCAAGCCAAGTACCCATGTTTATGGCCGTGTTGTAACTCCTGTGCCGGTAGGCATGGCATTTCTCTTTGTAGGCCTTGCTCTTAATTGAACTGTTGATCTACACTACAGTCCATCAGGTCAAGGCCTAGATGGCTTTACATCCAGCCTGAGGGGAGGAGCATCCGTTGATGGTTGGGCTCACCCTGTGAGTTGCACTGCTGATTATAGGCGAAATGTTGACAAATTAAATGACGAAGCCACTAGCAAAGACAACACATTCCTGGACGAGATAAAAAGTAGGCAGTTAGTCCTTGGCTCCCATGTGGAAATGGTATTTTCAAAAAGTCATTTGAAAACCTGGTGTTGGGTTCGAAGGTCTGTCTAAGCTGATGACACAGGCCCAGGAGCTTAGATGCAGATTGGGTCCCTCGGAGCAAGCGGATGAAGTTAGAGTCAAACCTGCTGGGCACAACATAAGCAGTCTTCAGAACTCTCTCAGCTTTCCATGCGATTCTTCCAAAGTAGAACAAAAACCCTGCACACTTTTAGGGTACTTGGTCACCTTCTGCTAGCATTCTGTCTAAGCTCCACCCCTCAGTTACCTGGCAACAACCATGTATGCTCCTCCCCACAGCTACCTGGCAGCAGCTAGGTAGGCCTGACCACTATAAAAGGGGCTGTTTGCCCCTCCTCTCTCTCCTTTCTCTCTCTCCTTTCTCTCTCTCCTCTCTCTCTCTCTCTCTCTCTCTCTCTCTCTCTCTCTCTCGCTCGCTCTCTCTCTCTCTCTCTCCTCTCCTCCCTCTCTCTCTCCTCTCCCTCCCTCTCTCTCTCTCCTCTCCCTCCCTCTCTCTCTCTCCTCTCCCCTCCTCTCCTCTCCTTTCTCTCTCTCTCTCCTCTCCCTCTTTCTCTCTCTCTCACTCTCTCTCTCCTCTCTCCTCCTTTCCTCTCTCTCTCTCTCTCTCCTCTCTCTCTCTCTCTCTCTCTCTCTCTCTCTCTCTCCCCTCTCCCCTCCTCTCTTCTCCTCTCTCTCTCTCTCTCTCACCTTTCTCTTGCCTCTTGCTCTCTTGCCTCTCCCTCTCCCTTCCCTTCCCAACCCCACTCCCTTACCCACTCTCTCCATGTGGTCATGGCCAGCCTCTACCTCTCTACTCTTTCCTTCTCTCTGTCTTTCTCTGACTTTACTACCCTCTTAACTCCCCTCCCCATACCCTGAATAAGCTCTATTCTATAGTATACTGTATATTATACTAGCGTGTGGCTGGTCCCTCAGGGGGAAGGGATGCCTTGGCATGGACCCTTGGCATGGCTGAGGTACCACCTTACCACTTACCTCACCATACTCTCGTGAAACATGTCTTATACCTCTTTATCTTTCATAAACACGTCATTTCACCTCACCTTCCACCTCCTTTGTGTTTCCTGACACTAAATGTTCATTAAGAATTCCAGAATTAATGAACTCTACAGTAAGCGCCAAGGTGACTGGGCCATATGCAGGCATCAGTTGGCTGTCCTTCCTCTGTGGTTCAGGCCAGATGAAGTGTGGGGCCAGCAGTTCAGCCAACGGGGACTCAGTCAGGACTGAATATCATCATTGAAGACAGCTGTACACCTTGTATTTGGGCAAAGTGAAATTGTCAAAGACTTACATGAATTAACCCTTCCCTTTGAAAAGCTTGTCAAGGAGGTGAGGAAACAATAGAAGAAGTGAAACGATGCTTCTGAGAGGATGTAAAATAATGGCGTGGGTGTCGGAAGAACTCTTGAGGGAGGCTGGTGGGCCAGGAGTTGAAGGAGTGAACACTGGAACACTGAATTAGCGGCCGTAGCAAAGTATGGTGATCACATGAATTCAACTGCAGGCGTGTGTTTCTCAAGTCTGGGAGTCTGAGAGGAAAACGGCCATGAATCCAGGTCTCTCCAGTGAGGGTGCTGCTGGCTGGTGCATGGCCGCTTTACTAAGTGGGGGAGGATAGGAAGGAAAGGAAAAGGGACCAGGAATGAGAGAAGAGAATTCTTTCTTCTCATACTGACTTTGGTTCCCCATTTTCAGGACTCCATCTCTGTCTTAGTACTTCTCAAGGGCTCTGTCTTCCAGTACAGGGTGTTAGAGCCTCAACCTAAGGGTACAGTCAACCTAAGCATTCAGTCCAGAATAGGGCATATTTTGTTTCATATGAATATCTAACGAAAAGATGAATAGGCAAAGTATGAATAGAAGATCGCCATTATTTTATTTCATTATTGAAATGAAGTTTGCTGTGATGAATGAAGTAAATAAAAATGAATTTTTTAGAATGAAAGTTAAAAAAGAACTATAAATATTAAGGTAAAGAGTTGGACTTGATACAGTGGGCGCTCAATGTGCCTACATTCTCCTGAGTTAGGTAATAGAGGATATAAAAGGAAAAAGCTCTTTGAATGACACGAAAACAAATAAGTTCCTATACTAACAAGTGAGTGACATAGGTAATTCAGATATGAGGCTCACTAGTATACATAATTATATTTTGCAAAATATGATTCAACAGCATTTTCAAGGAGTTGGACCAACCATTATTAAATCATCTAATATAGAGTGAAACAGGAAAATCAGAATTATAGAGGTTAAAAACCCACTTCTGAACACTTGTGTTCCTTTGAAAATTCATGGTTGTTTTAGCAGCTATACTAATTCCATAACATCCATTTGAAATGTACAGTTCAGTGGCTCTTAGTCGAAACAGAGTTCTACAACCAGGACCACACCACACCATTTGTGAAATGTTTTGTGCCCCACCCCAAAAACCCATATTCTTTAGCCATTCTCCCTAATCCATTCTATTCTTCCAGCCTAAGGAAATCACTAATCTTATTTTTCTTCTTCTGCCTAATCTAGAGATTTATGTAAACAAAAGGAACCATATAATATTTAGCCTCTTATAACTGACTCCTTTGATTTACCATGATACTATTATTGGTTTTGTATGTTACTTTTTCCAATTGCTAAATGCTGCTGAATATCATGTGCTAAGAGAGACAGACACACATGTCAAGAGACAAATTGGAACACGGCTAAAAGCATCAGGTTTTAAAATAACTCTAAACTGAAGTGGAAGTTTCTGGATATGTAATACTCCAGAAACTATTTCTGGAACCAAACCCTTTCCCTACCCATATTACCCCTACAAGAACAAGCAAAAGTTACCTGAGATAATGGTTTAAGGTTTGAGTAAATCAGTGTGTGAGGAGGAACACAGAGGAAATGGAGCCGAGATATCTCTGAGGACTGAGGACTGAGTGACAGATCAGAAGGATAGTGTTTACCATTGGCTGTGGTATGACCACACTTGACTCGTGAGCCTTGCTCCGTCAACTGCATTGGTTAAGCCTCCTGCTTAGGAAATCAAGAGTTTCGTTTGAGGTCTAGCAAGGAATATTTAGGAATATGGGTGGGGTAGCCTGGCCTCTGCTTTCAATTTGCTTTACAGATCCCAAACTGAAATCAGTCTTATTAGAGATCATGTGAGCTTTTAAGTGAAGATTTGGGGGTGGGGTGGGATGCAGGAGGGTGTGGGTAGGGTACAGGACTGTTGACTTAACATAAAGGACGTGGTGGTTAGAGCTACTGGTCACCACAACAAAACCTGAACTCACCTGGAAGAGAGACCTTTAGACATGTCTCTGTGTGTGTGTGTGTGTGTGTGTGTGTGTGTGTGTGTGTGCGCGCGCACGCGCATATATGTCTTGATTACATGACCTAAGCTGGAACACCTTCTACTATAGATGGCATCACTCACTGCTGTCTTTCAATGGAAGAGTTACAGCACCATGGCATAGAAATTGGGCCAGCGTTCTCTCTGGTTGGCACATACTACTGCCTATCCATCCCAGCTCGGAGTCACTGAAAGCATCTTTGGTTGTCGAGTAGCTTCATGCTAATGATGGACCAACCGTGCTCCACAGTGATGTTTAGTCTCTCTCTCTCAAGAAAATTCATGGACAGTGGCACAATAAATGGGATCTATAAATAGAGGTTATAGGGAGCATGAGACACTATCATTAAGCTGCAGAATAATTTGTGAGTGCATGTGAATGTGAAGGCATCTTGAATGACTCAGACTTATTGGGACAATTTTCATTTCCCCCACACTGAAATGTATTTGGGGAATTTAATTTCCTGCTGAAGGTGGTCATTCTTGAGGTCCATGTCAGTGAAGCCTGGGAGGCACAGGAGGAGGGAAAGGTTTCAGAATAAATAAATAAATATGTAAATAAATAAATAGATAGATATAAATAGATAAATAAATAAATATGCCCTTCCCCCAGCCTTGAACAGGCTAACTAGACCCTAAGTGGTAAGTGTTTGCCATAGTTGGTCTTCTGCCACCTAGCAGACCTAGGGTGGAGTCTTCAGCCTTGCTGCACCTGCAGTTTCCTACAGAAGCAGACTGCCTGCTGAGCTTGCTTTGCAACATAATCCAGCCGAAACAAAGGATGGGTCTGTGTGCTCTCCCTATATAAATACAGTGCTGAATATTAAACTTTGATCCTTGATCAGAAAACTTTACCTTGGCTTCTTCCTTTTCTCGCTCCCCACCCCCTCATCCTCTTTCATTTCCAGCCTCCCTTTCAGGTATACCTAGTTCTCCTTGGCTGCTGGACAGCCACAAATAAATAATTGAACATGATATGTTATTTCTAAAATGGTACCTGGAACATGTATAGAGAAAGAACACTGTCGAAAGTGGAGTGGAGGAATAGGCTCTCGCAGCCAGTAACCAGGTACTCGTGGGACAGTTCCAGGCTCTGTTTTTGACTTCATACCTGGCTTTACAAGTGTGACGATCTTCTAATTGCAGTATCTTTGAGTGCAAGCACAAATGTGGCGAGTTAGCTCACCCATAAGGTTCTTGTAATTGTGGGTTTTCATGAGCCTGCCATTTCAATGGGACATATGGTTGGCAGATACACAGAAGATGCCCAGAAGCCTTACCATGCAGGCTGCAGTGGTGTGTAGGTCCCAGTGCTTACTGTGGCAGCTGATGGAGGAAACCCCTGGTGCAGGAATTCCACCCACAGCATGTGGTAGGGATGTGGTGGATGAAAATGTGGCCTTAGGAACTTTAACTTTTATTCTCTCTCAGCTGTGACTCATGTGACTCTTTTTCGTACTTGAGAGGCAGAAGGGATGGAGACTGCTGTGTTATGAAAGGAAGAACATGGCTACCCTATTTGCTGATCTCACTCCTAAGATTTACTGCTATCAGATTTTCATTCAATCCAACAGAAATTTTCTACCCATTGTCCAATCATGGCCTGCTTTCCCACCAGTCCTGCCTTGCCATGGGTTCATTTCTCTTCTTACATGTTTAAACTTTGAGGACAAGTGTTCCATTGTAGATATATTCCCATCTTCCCCCCCCCATAAAAACATCTACCGTTGTATTCAACGGAAAATGAACGGAGGATTCTAGCCTTTGCCTGTTTGTGTATATACCTGTTAAAAACAAGTTTCACCGGAAGAAAATAATAATGGACAACTCTGCTTTTCTTTTTTTCTTTTTTTTTTTCATGGCAAAATGCTTTCCCTTTTTTTTTTCTCCTCAAAGTGTAAATGTGCAAGCTCTCAAAAAAAATAAGCAAATCCAATAAACTCTACTATCAAATATTCCCAAGTAATACATCATCCATCTAAACCAACATGCCCCAATTGAGGATATCTGTAGAGCCTCTCTGTAATCCTTACCTACTACTGCTTTGCCCCCAGGGACAAGAGTCAGCCTTTTAAAATGTCAGCATGGCCTCCTCACTTTCCAGCCTGGAGAGTCCTCTCTAAGCTTCTTAGGATGCCTGACAAGGTGTTAGTTGATGCTCAATGGCCACTCCCTTCAGCCACAATATTGTCTGCCTTTCTCCTCTTTTCTCTCCATAATTCAGCCTCACTGACCTCTACGTTTTCGCTCAAACTTTCCACATGCATCCCTTCTCTGAGCCTTTGCACGCACTCGCGCCCTGTCTAACTAGAACATTATTTAGCCAGATAGCGCTTGACTCATTCGCTTATTTCATCCTATTCTCTGTTCAAATGTCACCTTATCAGATGGGGAATTATCTCTGTCCACCGGCCGTCACTCTCTTTTCTTTTAATGTGCACTATAATTTTATGATAACTTATCATATAGCACACATTTTTGATATTGCTTATCAACTATCTTTTCCCTCTTCAGTATGCATTCAAAAGGGCAGAGACGTTGTCTCTTTCATTTCCTATTTTGTGCCCAATGCCTTCCATAGGAAAAATGGTAGTAAGCAGCTAAATTCAGGAATAGAACCCATTGCTTAATTCATTCAAAATTATTAAAGACCTCTTATGGGCTCAGAACTGTTTCTTAGCACTGGGATACAGTGGATAATAAGAGAGGTAACAATAGAAATGATGGCGGTTGAAGGAGGAGAATATTTTTAAATATGTAAATAGATCAATTAAATGGAATAAGCCTAGGGTGAATGCTATAAAAATGACAAAACCATATTTACAAGAATGCACCAGTCCTGAAAGCAGACATTGTTCCTGATGGCTGTGAACATCAATGCCATGAAAGCTAAAGGAGAAGGCCGCTACAGACTGGAGAGACTTCGGGTGGGCCGTGGCTCAAGGCTAGGATTTGTTGTGGCTGCCACGCTCAGGCTTAGGCTGAGGCAGATTGGTTAGGAAGAGCACCCAATTGAGATCACCACCATGAATCTACACGTACTCCAGCTGGAACTGACAGCCTACCACACTCTCTGGGACACTGACCTGAGTCATGAACTTCTAGGGCCATTCAGGAAATTAGTCAAGGAGGGGATTTGGATCGTTAAGCTCTGTGTTCAGGGAACTATGATACATATGCACTAAAAACCAGATAAGAAGAAACAAGATTTTAGCCGACTGAGTCCACTCTCTTAGGCAGAATGTAGTCAGTAGACTGGATCTTAGGCTGTTCTGTTCACGACCTGCTACTTGTTAGATCACCTGAAGCACAGTGGTGGAAGAGACCTGATCCTAGAGAGCTGCAGAGATCATTCTAAGAGGTCAAACTTTATCTAAAGGTTCATTCTCTATTCATTCTAGTTTCAAGTCTATGACTGTTTCTTCTTTAAAACAAAGATATCGAAGGGTTGTTGATGGGACCATGCAACAGGTCTCACAAGGGAAGTTTTTATAATAAAGGGGAGAGGAGACAAGAGGTGGCCCTCTAGGAGAGAAAAGACAGAAGAGAGTGGGGGAAGGGAGACTATAACTTTCCTTATAGCCTTAGCGCAACAACCATGTTGCAGAACCAGGGGTAAAAATGTGCGGCCCAAGGGGTCCCTTGAAAGTTGCCTGTGCAGATGCCTGATTGCTGCGGAATCCCTTTCAGCTGTCCCATAGATGTCCCTGATTGCCATCAGTTGCAATGATTAAATAAGATGTATAAATTTTTCCCATCACATGCTCATAACAGCAGGGCAGTTTCTGGGATTAGACTAAGACCAAATTAGATAAAGTGACTAAGATGAGAGGGACAGGTAAGGGCTTTGAGGACGAAGATTAAGATAGAGGTGTAGATAAGATATAACTGGGAGAAATTACTTCATAGCCAAAGTCAGGGTAAAGTTATCTGCTTATAGCTGGATAACAATAAGGTTACATATGTGTGTGCATGTCATTTTCTTTCTGTGCTCTATCTATCTATATATATCTGATTTTCAAACCTTTATTCTTCTCTTCCAATGTTTGTTTGACTTTACCATAATTTCAAAACTACTGTTCTAATAAAGGATCAAGCCAGGCTTCGACCAGGCTCATTCCAGAAGCTAGCTTCTCAGAAGTACCTGCCATGGCTTTATTGCAGTCTGTTTATTTACTACATTGGATTTAAAAATAGCTCTGTTGACACCTCTCCCTCTGTTCCTGCTTCCTGCTGGCTCAGCTGTTTTTCTTTCACGGCGGGAGGCTCTGGTGAAACTGGAAGGCTGGCTTGTATGTCTCTTGTTCAGCTCTGCAGGGACCTGACAGAAGGTCTGGTTCTGGTTCGGGACAAAGAATGGAGCCTTTCCAAAAGGGTTCTGTGAAGCATCCAGAACATTTCTGTCCCAATTATTGTTGGTGGCAACATTATTCCACATACAGGCACCAGGGAATGTAGAAAGCATTTGTTGAATATCAAAACCATATTAGGTTACATATGCAATATATTTTAGGCTATATATGGAATAAAGGGAGAAACATAGTTTATATTACAGTTGTAAGAATTAAGCTCTTGTGTCCTTCACAGAGTGAATAGACTCAATCAAGCTATCTATGGGGGTTTCTTTCTGTTGCTGTAGCTGTGTGGGTATATGGGCTCCACACCTCTCTGTATTACAGTGTTTGGCCCAAGCCCAAGCACACTGGTCCACAGATTTCTAACTTGCTTTCTTCATCATTGTGAGCTGAATTTGTGAGCTACATCACTGTTTACTCTTTTTCCCCTTAATTTTAGGATTCTCTTTGGTCAAATTATTCTTTCTCCAAAGCAAGGGACAGTCACCTGTCCTGATAGCAGTTAGACAGTGGAGATCCAACAAATACACACTGGAGAATAAGTTAAATATAACTTTAGTGATTCCTTTGAAAAGTACTAAAAGCGTTTAATCATGGGAATGAGTTCGTGGACCCTGCTGCTAAGGCAGGCTTCCTCACTTGGCTCTGTCACCGCCGGAATGTTTAAAGGGAGCATGTTCAGTGTAATAGTGGAGCCCCAGAGGTGGTGTCTGCCCTGCTTTTCTCTCTGTTCTGAGGCTCACTTGCCCTGAGACTTTGGTGGGCTGTAGTTTTTTCATCTGTCAGTGGGTAACTGGATCTGGTGTAATTGCTTGATAAGCCTTTGAATGGAATATAAAAAGAATGAAATGCTCACAACCCCAAGTCAGCTACTGCCTACCTTCTCTGGCCACTCTGAGTGGAATAGGTCCTACCCCTGCTTCCAATTTAACACACTGTCCTGCTGTCCTGTGGTCATCCCATGTGACAGTTACAGAACACACACGCGCGCACACACACACACACACACACACACACACACGCACATTTTCTCCTTTACATAATATCTACAGAGAAAACAAATTTTACAGAAACTAAAAATGACATAGCCCATGTATTCTGTCCTGAAAACTTTAGAGTGGAACTCAAGAGATAGCTCAGAAGCCAATAGTGGGCACTGCTCTGTCTGACTGAAGACCCAGGTTCAGTTCTCAGCACCCACATGGAGTCGCTCCTGGATCCCCAACTCATCTCTTTAGAACCCTTAAATAATGTGCATGTGTGTACACATGTTTTGTTATGCACTCACATTAAATAAATAAATACATACATACATACATACATACATACATACATATATGCATGCATACATAAGGTGGTGCTTTTGGACAAGATCCTGCGCCCTGGGAGGATCTGCAACATTCTGTCTACTCCCGGCAGACTTCCTGTCTCTGCCTTCCTGCGCTGCTCTGCATGTTCGCCTTGTTCCCCTGTCCTCTCCGGAAGAAGTCCAATGCCCCTAATTTCCTGGCACAGAGAACCCAAAACTTGTTCTTGTTCTTGTAATACCCCTGGTGGAGATGCCCTCACCTTCTCCCTTTTCTTTCAAATTCTTTCTCAAAGTATCTTTATTTTCCCCTTTCAAAGAAAATATTTCTATCCCTCAGAGAAAGTCTGTTTCTGTTAACATACTGCTTGTTTTTCTTCTTTTATTCACATGGCAGAGTGCCTTGGAAAGGCACACAGACACTAGATACATAAAGAAATTGTATTCAACACTCAACTTTCAAGGGGAGGGACTTTCTTATGGGAAAACAACAGTCTTCATCCCACTGTTATTTCCTTTCTGTTAACCTCAATCATTCCTAATCTAACATCCCAGATTCCCTTAGAGTCTGTGCTTGAAACAAGATCAGCATCATTACACGGCAGGGTCTGCAAAATGCATTCCATGGATCTGTGGGAAGCCAGAGCATTTTCACATTTGAACAGGCAAAAGAGATCTGACTTTAGTCATTTTTTTTAATGCTTCAGCCAAAGAACAAATAAAGGAGATGAAAGGAGAAGCAATTGGTTCCAGTTCTTTCCTGAGAACTTGATGTGTCTCTGGTTTCAGATACCAGGAAACAGCAGCTCTGTGTCCTTAGCACAGTATCCTCTGCCCACCTTTTGTTCCTCTTCAGCTAATTTGCGTTGATTTCTATTGCTCTCAATATGAGATTCCTAATACAAGAAACTAACAAAATGAGCACTTGGTTAGGGTTATCATTGTTAAATTTGTTCTGAGCCTTCAGGAAAATCAATCTTCCTCCCTCCATCCCTCTACCCTCCTTCCCCACCTTCCTCCTAAGATGCATTTATGTATTCTGCCTCATTTGGATCCCATGACCGTCCTGGGAAGAAAATAATGTGGGATTTAATGTCCTCATATTATAGAAGAGGAAGTTGACTTTTTGAGAAATTAATTAGCATGACCTTGGTTATATAATCAGTCGTGGCAGAGGCATAGAAAGAGGACAGAGCTCTGAGTTTGCCCCAGAGGGGACTGAAAGGGAAGTGCCTTTTCAGTAGGCCTCCTACTTGTTTATGTTAGGGGTTCCTGTTTGAAAATACACATCAGTTCTCCCTAGCAGCACTGGGGACTGCAAAATCACTGAGAGCCTGAGTTAAAAAACAATCCTATTTATACAGTATACAGCATTTATACAGTATATGTATAGATTTATGTATATATACAGGTATGTTTACATACAAAATACATTCATACAATATGTGTGTATGTGTGTACATTTATACAGTATACAACATAATAGCATCCAGCTTGATGTGCCAGCAGCAGCATGCAGTTAACCACTATGTTGCCCATTTGACCACGCCCTTCTGATGAAACAAAGCAATGGAATAAATAGCCAAATGTGGGGTGCTGGCTGGTATCACCGGACACTTTTTTAGGTGGTGTACCAACTGGTATTAACTGGACAGTTTCTTAAAAAGTTCTGCATATTAATGAAGTCCTTACATGAGTTGTCTAGCTCAACATAGAGATCTCTTTCCCAACTCTCAAGATCCAGACTTTTCAAACTGTCCTTCAGCTGACTTTCAAACTGGTTTTCTATGAAACAACAACTGATACAAACTTCAAAATACTTTTTGTGGTAATTTTAAGTAAGCATTTTTTCTCTCTCAAAACAATAACATAGGAAGATAATAAAACAGAATTACAATGGCACACATGTATGAAAATTTCTTAATGAAAGCTATTAATTCGCATACTACCTTAAAATGTAACTTGCAGAAAATATTTTCTTTCCTATATCTGTGATTTTTTTTACGCTAAGCATGAAGTTTTGCAGTGTAGAAATGTAATAGTAGCCTGAGATTAAAAAAAAAAAAGTCAGTATTTGGACAATATGTTAGATAGACTAACATATTGTTGATCATGTGGCTCGGCCAAAGCACAAGACAAAGGCAATCCTACTCATTTTGCTTCCTCTGCTCTGAGGATTTTATGATTTTGTAGGCTCACTGCTTTGAATTTTGAGGCCTTCATGAACTCTCTTGCAAAATGTTCTATTCTATACCTTTGCAAGCTCATGAGGGACCCTAGTTGTATGACACAAACTTACTCAGGAATTCAGTGGAAGGGAACCTGTGCCGCCTTTGTCTTCAGAAGTTACTAATGCTGTCTTCCCGGCTGCACACACAAAGGACATTAATAGGCCATAGATTATAGCCACTTACATCCATGATCTTGTATTCATTTTTCGTTTTAACGGATAACATTGCATTTGCTTAAATTTATTTTAAAGTCTTCTTCAAAAGGTTATATCATCAGAGTAATGTTTTCAGAAAATTGAGACTAAATTTTAGCATTAAAAAAACTGTGCTGTTGTTAGACATCATTATTATGTGATTCATATAATTTATTCACTCTATGTGAATAAAAAAAGTATTGTATGTTCTATAAAAATTCTTTTCTAAAAAGGTTTCCTGGGTTCCTCAGCTTTCTGACCATTTATCAAAGAAGACATTTGGTTTTTATAACCATTCTTTAATGGTAAATGTATCCTTTAAATTCTGGTTCCCAACGTATAAAAAAGCAAAAAGTAAAGAACCTATTTGATATTCACTAATAAATAATGCAATGTTCCACAGAGTTAGATATTAGGCGAACACTCCAAATGGCTAAATATAACTCTATGTATTGCCTGCAAAGGATGGTTTTTGCATTACTTATTTGATTTATTTGCTAAATCAAATAAATAGTTCATTAAACATAATCTTTATTTTAAATGTCTATATATAAATATAGGCATATATTGAAGAACTATCTAATAAAAACAAAATATACACCATTACACAATTTAAAATTCTACTACCACATTAGGAAAACTAAAATAAACACCTTAAATGTGTCTGTAACATTTAATCGATTATGTCCAAATTATTGTCATTTTAACATGTGAGCCACAATAAACATTAAGATCTTTTATACTCTTTTCTATATGATCTGCAAAAAATCCATTAAGGATCACTGTGTCTTATATTTTTAATAATTAAGGTGACACATAGCCATGGCCAACAGTGTTGTTTGCAGGAAGAATACTGTTCATGGCTTCAGTCTTCATTTCGCCTTAATCACAATTAGCTAAAAATAAATAAAACCTAAATTTAGTTCCTCATTTGTACTAGCCATATTTCATATCTTCATATCTTCAATAAGTATATTTAGATCTCTATAATAAAACCTGTGAATTGCATAATATAAATTATTAAAGTATAGTCCAACCAGGTAAAAGAAGTTCAGGTATTCATAGATTATTTTTAGTTAAGTCATCATTAAGTAAAGATGAAGGTATTTCTCTTCACACTTAACTCTCTGTAGCTCCCTAGTAGGGTTTCCTGTCTCCTGGAACTGCATTTTAGTTTGCTTTTGGTTTCCTGATTTTATTTTAATTTTTTTTTGAATTTTCGAGGCTCCTGATTGTTGGATCTAAATTTATCTTGGATTATATTGTGATGTCATTCAGTTTCACAGTATTTGGCTTCATCATATTATATATAGAATATCTAGACAGACTGGAGAGTCTATATAAATAACCTACTCATTTGACACATATACATCATATGGTTATATAGAAAGTGTTGTAGGTGCAGATACTTGTTTAGGGACAAGAAAACACAACATTGATATGGAGAGAAAAATCTCTGTTCATGAATAACGTCCACTACAGTAGACAGTCGAGCCAAAATGAGGTCAATATGAAAGTAAATATAATACATATAATACATTGGAGTCATGAGAAGACAAAGATTAGTAGGCAGAATCCATTCTGAATACTATGGAGGAAGAGGAGGAGAAGATTCTCCAAAATGGGGGATTTGAACTGTAATGTAAAGGTGAGGGTGAGGCAGGCCAAGGTGGGTGTGGAGGAAGAACCACTAGTAGCACAGGTACTGGAGAGCAGGTGAGGGAAATGCAGAGTCACATACATCTGGTGAGGAGGATTGACCAGTGCCCAGAGGTGAATAGAAGGAAGCTAGGTTATGGCTGCAGAGAGGTGCTCTGCAAACAATTCACAAAGAAGTGACACGGTAGGTAGTATCTTGTAGTACTTTAGGAAAGACAGGGAGATGATTCAGAGTAGGGCATTGGTGGAGAAACTAAGATCAAGAGGACATCAGGGATTATAAGGTGGAACAGACAAGAACCAAGCATGCCTTTGCCACAGTTCTTTTTTCCTTTCAACTGAATATTGGCAGGCCTATTTAATAAAATAGACAAGCAATGACAGAATGGGTTAGCAGAGAGAATCACCACTATATTGAACATTTCAGCCCAACTGAACATTTAGTGAAGATGTCAGAGAGTCTTATGAACACATGAGTCCTGTTCTAAATTCTAAATAGAATCAAGGCTTGGGAGCCCTGAAACACTATTATCCCCAGTGCTATAGCATAAAGGGACAGAGAGAAAATGTGGCTAGTTAGAAGTGAAATGAATTGTTGGACCACCAACCATAGGAAGACTCAACTCTGAGAATGAGTTTGAGATGACAATGCAATTAGAGGGGGAAAAAACTCAAGAGTTAGGTCAAGGAGCCTAGAAACGAATGTTTCCAGAACAGTGATGTAACACAAGGAATATTGTGGAAAGGCCAAGCAGATTAAACATGGAGACATTCCTGTTGGAACTGGTGACTCTGACCTTGGAGACCTGGGTGACGTTGGTCAGTGGAAAAAAGAAAAGAATCAAATATGTGTGGTTAGATTGAATAATTGGAGAGATGAAGTTAGAACAAGAAAATCCAATAGGAGAAGAAACAAAAAGGAAAAAAAGTGTTCAGAAGAGGAAGCAAAAGAACAGGACAGTATGTGGTAGAGATGGGAATCAGAGAATCATTCTTAAAAACAGAAATTGTAAGATTATCTGTACACACAGGAGAACTGATCTGATTGAAAGGGAGGAAGTGAATCTCTCCACATAGGAAATGGGAGGGCCAGTGCCGGAAATCTGAGGGAGTTCTGCAGTAGTTCTCAGTAATGAGGCTGGGTGTGTTGTGTTGAGGGGCTTGGGATGAGTGAAGACATGCTTATGACAAAGATCTTAGTCATGGCTAACTGGAGGAGAGGTGGTGAGACTATCCTCATCAGGAGCAGAGACAGGAGGACTCTTGCACCCTGCTCTGATGTCACAATGAGGGACTTTTCAAGACATGCAAAGTTTAAACTGAGCACCATAAGTAGTACAGCGTATATTTTCAAAGGCAAAAAAGAAGAAAAAAGGAGGGTTTGTGCTAATTTTAGAATTGGTTCTCTGTCAATTGTAAGAATCTAGTTGGCTATGTGTTCCACTGAACTCACATAAACTCAGTGTTTAGTTATCTGACATAGACTTGATTTTTTGTATGTAGTAACACTCAGCTAAACTACAGTAAATATCTAAATGTCTTCAAGCACAGGGAGTGTCAAGAATCTCTCAAATGGAACCAGGATTCTTGATTCACACATACATGTCTTTTCAATTGAACATGTTGATCCACTGCAGGACTCTAGGTCACATTTTAGAAGATTTTTCTAAAATAAAAAATAAACACATGCGCAAATATTTATTTAATTAAGTTATGGCATAAATTTAGCTCTTAAAATACAGAAAAACACAGAAACATGGGGTTTAGTAATTATGCATGATTATGCTAGCAGAGAGCCTAATTACTGCTAAGGTGTTATTAAATGCCCTAATACATAAGTCAGGATACAATAATCACAAACAAGTTTAAAGTTAATATAGTCCACCTTTTAAACCTTTAAAGTGCAAAACTGGCCAGGTGGCTTAACACAGGCAGATGCTAACAGAAGTCTAAGAGAGGAGAATGCAAATTCCAGGCCTGTCTGGGCAACATAATGCAGTCTAGGGTAGTCTGGGCAATCGAGTGAGATTCTGTTTGAAAAATAAGAAAATTAAAGAAAAGGGAGAGAGGTTCTCAGATACAGCTCAATGGTAAACCTCTTGCCTGTTAAAAGCAAGGCCCAGTTGTCAGTCCTCAGTACAAAAAAGCTAATTTTTTATAATGTACATCAAACTCCATTTTATTTATGTATTCTTTATTCTATGTATGAGTGTTTTGACTGCATGTATGTATGTGTACCACATGCATGCTTGAAGTGCATTGAGTCAGAAGAGGGTATAGGACCCCCTGAAGTATAGAAATGCATTGTGATACTGCTGTGTAAGTATTCCTAACTTCTTTAGTTCTTCAAACTATATTTTCAGTTGAAGTAATTTCAGAATATTTACTGTATGTGTGCTTGTCCATAAGTTAATACTTGTATGAGGAATCAAATAAATCAATATAAAATATGAATATATTAAATTTTTATTTCATCAGTGCCCTAAATTCCTATAGGTTTATTGTTTAGTTGAATAACACATTATGTTTACTGGGTAAATGGTATAGTAAAATCATCTGTCTATGTTATCCTACTGAATTCTTCATTGATTAGCCACATATCAAGGAAAATTAAAACAAAATATTGTTTATTACTTGGTACCAGTTCATCAAGCAAAAGCAAATGTTGAAAATGCTTCTATCTCTTCCATACACTCCCAAGACAATATTCAGGAGTTCATATAACTATAACTATACCTTTGTTAAGAGTAAAGTCCCAACCCAGTCACTCAGGATATGTCCCTTGCTATAGCTATAGCTTCAGACTTACACATCACTATATCCTGAGCTTCCCAATTGGAACCTGGTTTCCTGAAAGACTTTCTATCTACTCTTTGCTTCTTTTTTCTTTCTGAACCTCATGACAATGAATATCTGATAGCCCAACTAGTTCCACTATCCAAGTACGTTGACCAAACTACAAAAACTGAAAGTGTCTAATTCACATTTTATTTACTATTCATTTGTTTCATAAGAATTTTAGAATTTATTTTTTATTTGTGTGGGTTTGTGTTTCTTAAAATCATGAACCTACTTAGCAGCAAAGAAAGCAATCATGTACTGCCAAGCTGAGGTGGATTTCACCCTACATTTTAATAAATATGCAAATGAAATGTCAGCATCTCCCATCTCTGTTTGTGTATCATGTGTGGTGTGGGGAGATGTCATGAATTATGTGACATGATCAAAGAAGTACCATGTTCTGCTTGTGAGCCCACCTTTATCAACAAGGTTTGTGGATTGGACAGTTGATTCTGAGTCTTTGCAATCTCCTTGATACCTTCAGCCTCATCCCCAGAAAAGACACTTTCCTTCTCCTAGGCTTATCTGACCAGTAGCATATGAACAGATGTGATAATATGCTGGCTCAGAGCTTAGGTTTAAGAGACCATCCCTGTTTCTGTTTCCTCTCCCAAGCCTTTGGTATCACCACAGATGAACAAATTCTCATCCAGTGTCCTATTCATTTGAGAAGGATAGGATCATGTGAAGTACTGTGCCTGCAGAATGGAACTCAGCTCAGTTGGCCTAACTGATCAGGGTGAAGGAAAATCCACCATGGACTTACTCAACTACTCAGCCCTCTCTAATATCCAAGTCCTCATTTTCTTCCTCAGTGGAACCTGCACACCCACACTTACATATTGCACTCATTCGTTAGCTAGTCTTTCCAGTGACAGATATTCTTATATTGGTGAGAAAAATATTATAAATTCAGCAGATATATGATTGATTAGTTAAGGATCAATAATGTGCCAGTGGTCCATGGATACAAAATGTCTCCTAAAGTAGCACGTTTTTAAAAACACAGTTCTTGACTTAACAACTTTGTAATCATATTATCATTGTAAAAAAATATTTCTTAAAATTCACCACTGTTGGGGTACAGAATTAAACAAAGAATTCTCACCTGAAGAACTTCGAATGGCGGAGAAGCATCTTAAAAAATGCTCAACTTCATTAGTCATTAGGGAAATGCAAATCAAAACAACTCTGAGATTTCACCTTACACCAGTCAGAATGGCTAAGATTAAAAATTCAGGAGATAGCAGGTGTTGGAGAGGATATGGAGAAAGAGGAACACTCCTCCACTGCTGGTGGGGTTGCAAATTGGTACAACCACTCTGGAAATCAGTCTGGCGGTTCCTCCGAAAACTGGGCACCTCACTTCCAGAAGATCCTGCTATACCACTCCTGGGCATATACCCAGAGGATTCCCCACCATGTAATAAGGATACATCCTCTACTATGTTCATAGCAGCCCTATTTATAATTGCCAGGTGCTGGAAGAACCCAGGTATCCCTCAACAGAAGAGTGGATGCAAAATATGTGGTATATCTATACAATGGAGTACTATTCAGCCATTAGAAAAAATGAATTCATGAAATTCTTAGGCAAATGGATGGAGCTAGAGAACATCATACTAAGTGAGGTAACCCAGACTCAAAAGGTGAATCATGGTATACACTCACTAATAAGTGGATATTAACCTAGAAACCTGGAATACCCAAAACATAATCTACACATCAAATGAGGTACAAGAAGAAAGGAAGAGTGGCCCCTTGTTCTGGAAAGACTCAGTGAAGCAGTATTCAGCAAAACCAGAACGGGGAAGTGGGAAGGGGTGGGTGGGAGGACACGGGGAGAGAAGGGGGCTTACGGGACTTTCGGGGAGTGGGGTGGCTAGGAAAGGGGAAATCATTTGAAATGTAAATAAAAAAATATATCGAATAAAAAAAAAAGAAAAAAAATTCACCACTGTTCAACTTTTGGATCCCTTGAATTAATGAGTGAAAGTTAGAAAACAAGTTTTGTTAATTTGTTAATCTCTCCTTATACCAAGTGGGTTCTGAGGATCGAACTTAGATCAGCAGGCATGACAACAAGTACCTTTTCCCACTGAGCCCAAATGTTGAACTTTCAAACCGAGACTATAACATTGATATAATTGTTTAAAGACAAATGTTTTGCCTCCAAAATTTTCACTTTTAGTTTCATTTTGATCTCATACATTAATGAAAAAACACCCTTTATGTTATCTGAATCAATTTTCATATTTTATTTTTGGAGCATCTAATAGCACCTAAATAATCATGGCATCAGAGCCATGTCCCACACGTTTTGTATATCCAAAGAAAAACTGGAACTGAAGTAAGTTAAATTATGTTAAAAGAATATTTGTGGGATGAATAAAACTCACACTTTTGAAAATAGAAAGCAACAACTGCGTGAGTGAAATTGTCACTGAGGAAATCCGTGTGTGTGCTTGTGGTGTATGGATGAACACACTAAAGTCAAAGGTGTCCTCCTCTGTCTACTGCTTTCCCCTGTGTTTCTGGGACAGGGTCTCTCACTGAACCTGGAACTCACTCACCATTTTACCTAAGCTGGATATCCAGGAAGCCTCCTAGATATACCTATTAACAGATACACACACACATACACACACCCTAAGTCATAAAGGTCAAGCTGCTATGCCTAGCTCTTTTTTATTTTTAAAACCCAGCTAGCTTCTTAGTAGGGTTCTGGGGATCCCTACTCAAGTCTTCATGATTATACAAAAATGATGTTGTTCACTGAGCTGTATCCTCAAACTCTGGAGTATTTTTTTTTTCAGTGTAACTAGAGCTTACCTGTTTGAAATAGTCAGAAAATTAATATAATTTTAAAATATTGAGATACTAATTTTGAAGAAGTGATTGGTTTGTGTATGTTTTGAGTGATTACTATTAACTGCATACTGATCTCTACAGTGGCTGACAATCACAAATTTTTGTAAGTTCATATTAACTATCTACTTTATTTGAAAGGTAAATGCAACTGATTTTTTTTCTTAAATATGACTTTCATGTTTTGAGTTGAGTAACCCCAATAGTCTATTTTAAAATATGAAGCTTTAATGAACAATAACATAAATATTTTTAGATTTACCATATTTAGTAAATGACAGAACCATTGTGACAAGAGATGGCAAAGAGATTTTCTACATTACTGTGCAGCAGAATGCTCCATGCGCTCCCTGCTGGCCCAGCTGACTGGTAACCACTGGCTTCATGAGCATTCCAATATGGGGTATGTGTTACCACACAACTGGCTCTTCTTTCAAGTGTCTGGTAGAAGCCACCAAAGCATCTCTGAAGATGACCTGCGACTCTCGCATTGAATGTCCTTGGCTGCTCATTATCCAGGGGTTGCTGATTTTGTCAGTGAGGCCACGAGAGTATTTGCTCATTTGAAGATCAGTATTAGTTAGACTGAAATTTGAGAGAGGCTCAGGAAAAGGTATATGATTATTGAAAGTCATAATAAATAATTACATACTGGACATATCATAGATATCAAACAAAAAGGCTATGCCTACTGAACAGAGTTGATTTTAATAGAAAAATTAACATTAATATTTTGATTAAAATGAGAAATCCTGGACAAATAATAAATAGGTACGAACAAAATCTGTTTTGCTGATAATGGACCCATGCACTAATGCTCTCTTATGCTGGGTTGTGGTGGCACATGCCTTTCATCCCAGCACTTGGAAGGCAGAGGCAGGAGAGTTTCTGAGTTCGAGACTAGCCTGGTCTACAGAGTGAGTTCCAGGACAGCCAATGCTGCACAGAGAAGGAAGCCCTGTCTCAAAAAACTATAAAAAGAAAGAAAGAAAGAAAGAAAGAAAGAAAGAAAGAAAGAAAGAAAGAAAGAAAGAGAAAGAAAGAAAGAAAGAAGGAAGGAAGGAAGGAAAGAAAGAAGGAAAGAAAGAAAGAAAGAGAGAAAGAAAGAAAGAAAGAAAGAAAGAAAGAAAAAAGAAAGAAAAAAAGAAAAAAGAAAGAAAGAAAAAAGAAAGAGAAAGAAAGAAGAGAAATAGAAAGAGAAAGAAAGGGAGGGAAGGAAAGAAAAAGGAAGAAAGGAAGGAAGGAAGGAAGAAAGAAAGAAAGAAAGAAAGAAAGAAAGAAAGAAAGAAAGAAAGAGAAAGTAAGAAGGAGAAAAGAAGAGGGGAGGAGTATAAAATTTCTCTGTATCAGCCAGAGGGCAAGGTACTGTGAACACAGAATGTAGTATCCACTCAGTGAGTTTAGTATACTGTGTGGTCAACATGTCCATGTTTGGACCAGATAGATCTCGTCATTATAGCCATCCGCCTGATGTCTTTGGGTCATGATGACTTTCTCACTGTGACATTGCTTCAGACATAATTTTTTATATTGATGAAGGAATTGTTATTTTACAATTAATTGGCTTTCTGGTTTTAAAAATAAACAGATAAAAATATCTCTATCTTCCTTTTGAATGTTGCTCTATATCTTTTCTTGGTCTATTTAAGAACTCTGATATCTGGATCACCTAGGTAATAAATGTTTTGAGAGGACCTACCTGGCACTTGGAATGGCAATATCCTGCAGCACACACATGGAGTGGTCTCAAACGAGACCAAAGATATATGGAGTATTATTAAAACTTTAAAACATTGCAGAAATTAACCAGTCAAACATATTACTATAACCTCCTAGTATTTTTCACTATTCTAAAAACACATTTCTAGTCTAAAAAATATATCCTTTTCTACCTGATTTTGAAATTACAAAATATGTCTACTTGTTTACTGGATGCATTCAGTGACCTGATTGTCATATGTGGATCCCAAAGAAAAGCCAAGATGTGAAAAAGTAACCCTGAATGTGGTTAAGAATACATTTCTTTGAAATTTAGTTTCTTCCTTCCCGTATGTGAGACTTTTAAGCCTCACAACATATTAAACTTTTATTACTTTAATCATTTGTGCTTTGACTCTAATGTGCATTCTGATAACTTGGTAATCTTGTTAAAATGCAAATTTGCATTCTACAGTCCAACGCCTGACTCTGCTTTTCTTAGTATCAGTACACTGAAGGAAAGAAGCACACACATACACACACACACACTGAAAGATTGTAATAAACTGTTGCTTTTGTTGAAAGAAACACAGTGTGGTTGTTTTGGTAACAGCGTTGATGCAGCTCATGGTACTAAGCAGTAAACTCTGCAACGCAGGGTTCACCTGGGTTCACAGTACCAAACTGCAGAAATGCACTCTCCATTAACAGGTGAATATTACAAATTACGAATGTACTACTCTATCATGCACTGTCTGATACCAGGACATATACCTGTCAATCACAAACAGCAATAAAGATATAAGTTATCCAGATGTTTTTGCTGAAAACACAAAATTCCATTTCAAACATTTTGTGGAGTTTCTTTTTTCTTTTTCTTTTTTTTTGGGGGGGGGGTTTGTGTGTGTGCAACACAAATATTTATTATTATTGTTGTTATTGTTATTGTTGTTGTTTTCAAGACAGAGTTTCTCTGTGTAGGCCTGGCTGCTGTGGAACCTACTCTGTAGACCAGGCTGCCCTCGAACTCAGAGTTTCACCTGCCTCTGCCTCCCAAGTTCTGGGAGTAGAGGCATGCGCCACTACATGACCACCACCAGCCACCACCGACTTAACATAAATGATTATTAAAGGTACAGAGCCATCTATCCATCTTGGCAGCAGTCTTCCTCATGACTGCCTCCTCCAGCTTCCTCTTGACATTTGTGTGCATCTCCACCCTCTTCTATATGGGAGGCAAGACAGCACAGAGCTTCCTTCATCATATAGTCTTGCTGAGGACATTTCTGGTTTAACCTGAATTTAATCTCCTTGAAGGAGAATCCAAGGGAAAATTATCTCACTCTGTTCTGGGAATCTGAGTTCAGGATGTCGTAGCTAATGTATCTCAGCTTCTGTTAAACTGTCTGCTTGTCAAAATCCCCTCCAGATAACTGCTTATCTTAGCTTCTACAGATCTGCTTGCTAAAGAAAAGTTCCACCCCATTCCACATAAGTTGCTGAGCAAGATGCCAGGGCACAGTAAAGCCACACCTATGACCCAAAGATTTGGGTGTAGTCTCAGTCAGCTGGAAGACAGACTTTCTTTTTTTCTTTTCTTTCCTTGGATCTTTTCTTTATTTACATTTCAAATGTTATCCCCTTTCATTGTTTCCCCTCTGGAAACCCTCTATCCCCTCCTCCTCTCCCTGCTTCAATGGCCGTGCTCCCCAACCCACCCACCCACTCCTGCCTCCCTGCCCTGGCATTCCCCTACACTGGGGCATTGAGTCTTCACAGTACCAAAAGTCTCTCCTGCCATTGATGCCCAACAAGGCCATCTTCTGCTACATGTGTGGCTGGAGCCATGGGTCCCTCCATGTGTACTTCTTGGTTGGTTGTTTAGTCCCTGGGAGCTCTGTGGAGTCTGGTTGGTTGATATTAATGCTCTTCCTGGTGTGACTCTAACCAAGCAAGTGAAAGATCTCTAGGACAAGAACTTCAAATCTCTGAAGAAAGAAATCGAAGAAGATCTCAGAAGATGGCAAAATCTCCCATGCTCATGGATTGGCAGGATTAATATAGTGAAAATGACCATCTTGCCATTTTTCAATTCAATCCCTATCAAAATCCCAACTCAATTCTTCATAGATTTAGAAAGAGCAATTTGCAAATTAATTTGGATTAAAAAAAAACCCAGGATACTGAAAATTATTCTCAACAATAAAACTTTTGGGAAAATCACCATCCTTAACTTCAAGTTGTACTATAGAGCACTAGTGATAAAAACTGTATGGAAGACAGACTCTCAATTGGCTATAAACTGTGACTGAGTGGTCATCACTTGTGAACTAACATAACGTTGGTGAACTGGAGGGTGTACTTGTCCTAGGACAATTTAAGCAACTCTACAGCAACTCCACTGCAGTTCCACAGCACACATGGTAGGGCGTGTTGATTATGTATCATCCAGCACAAACTTGCCATGTTTAATGAGGCACCCAAAGTGCCAGCTGTGTCCAAGCTTTCTGATACTCCTCAACTTGTGGCACTTGTTGAGACCCAGAACCTAACCCTAACCCTAACCTGAACCCTAATCCTAACCCTAGTCCCTAACCCTAACTCTAACCCTAACCCTAACCCTAACCCCTAACCCTAACCCTAACCCTAGCCCTAACCCTAACCCTAACCCTAACCCTAACCCTAACCCTAACCCTAACCCTAACCCCTAACCCTAACCCCTAACCCTAACCCTAACCCTAACCCCTAACCCTAACCCTAACCCTAACCCCTAACCCTAACCCTAGCCCTAACCCTAACCCTAACCCTAACCCTAACCCTAACCCTAACCCCTAACCCTAACCCCTAACCCTAACCCTAACCCTAACCCCTAACCCTAACCCTAACCCTAACCCTAACCCTAACCCTAACCCTAACCCTAACCCCTAACCCTAACCCTAACCCCTAACCCTCAACCTAGCCCTAGCCCTGGAGTTTTCTTAGGAATGGTGAGTAATCAAGAACTCAGTTCTTTAAATTTGAGACAGAGCCTTGTTGTCTCCCACATAGTCTAAGCTGACTTTAAAGTCATAAACCCTTGGCACTGGCTCACCAGTGGTGAGACTGTTGGCATGTATTGCCCAGCCAGGCAACAACAGCCAGGCCACTCGCTTGTGTATGAGCTTTTGCACATATGGGCAGATTATTTAACATACTGCTGTAAAATTTGTTGCTGCAAATTTACCTTCAGTTTTTTTATGCAAAAGGAAGCCTATTGTGTATGATACATGTTTTAAACATATTTCTGCTTTTGTGAAGGAGCATAATAAAAAGAGTGTAAAGGTACAAAATATGAAACTCCATTAATGCAATGTTTGGCATCAATTAATTATACCCTGATGGTGTACATAGCCTCTCAGCCCACATATTGTTTCTTCTAGTCCTCAGTAAATCTTGACATGCCTTTATATTAACCTGCTGAATTAAGAAAATGGGCATTAAAAAAAAAGCCTAGTTCTTCTATTTCTGTGGAAATCAGAACCCTCAATTTCTCTCTGATTTTTGAATTAAGGCAGCCTCATTTGCATGAATACAATTAAGCTTTTTAAACGTGGCTAGGATCATTTCCATAATTCTGTATTTTCAGTTTTTCCTTAAAATTCTGGAACCTGACATCGCACTATAATTTGCAAAACTGAAATCCATTCAGAAACAGTCGTTGGTAGAAAAGGTAATAACCAGGAAGGCAGACAGTGCATTCAGTGCTGTGTTTCTCCTCATTTTTATCCAGATGAGGGGGAAGAAGAGCATCTTAAACATAAGAGCATGATGCATTCATTGGCTGGAAATGGGCATTTTTCATCTGAATTTGATTGGTCATGTCCACCACAATGTAATTACTTGGGTTTGGAAGTAGTTAGGTGTCTGTCCCTGAACACAAAGGTGGATTTGTGAGTTATTTTCTCTTTTTCACTGGAACACCCTTATTTAAATATTAAAGGAGAAATTTCACAAATAACACAGGACCATGACAATCCTTCACAGCACCTTCTAGAAACCTTGTGCTTGACCCCTGTCTCTGTAAGTTTTTGTTTGTTTGTAAACAGCAGCCTTATTCTGCATGTGTTTATTTTATTAAGAAGATCTAATTATATGCTTAGCCGAGAAAACTATAACTTCCTTATGAAAAAAGAATTTGATATAAAATACTTCAGGAAAGTAACATTTCCTATTGTGTTAATACTTAAAATTTATTTCAGGAACTTTTATTTTATCTATGGGAAACTACATCTTTTGCCATTTCCCGCTGAAATCAGATAGTGCTACTGCAAGGAGTTAAATAATTTCTATGTAGCTCTTTCCTACACCCAGATCATCAAGCACTTAGGCATGTAAAAGAAAACCTTATCTCATAAGCCACATCCTCAACAGAGATCTTTGAGAGGAAGCACTTTTTTTTCAATCGAAACATGGTAAGAGACTTGGATCCTTTAGAGATAAAATAGAGCCTGTCCTGCGGTCTATTTCTACACTGCACCTGTCGTTTATTGTTTGGTAAGTGAACTAACTAAAAATAAAAATTTGATGGGCTGTGTGAAATCCATAAACCTGCTTTTGTCCCACTCAGAAGTCATGAGCTTAGGATGCTGGAAATTATCCAATGAGATTTTCAGGTTGCTTTGAAGGGACCTCTTCGTGAGCTTGCCTATTTTATTCCTATTTTCTTATTTTACTCTTATTTTGAATTTGAAGTAAAATAATCATCTGAGGTTAGCAAGTTTAACAAAAAAATCTATAAAAATACTCAGGACATGACTTCAACCTTGAATTCTAGAGAAAAGGCAGAGTTTGGTTCCCGTCCCTCTCCCTGAACTCCTGGAGTGGAAAGTCCATGTTCATCATTTCTCTGTCTGCTGAGGCCGTGCTTACGTCCAAGGCTAATAATGACCCAAGCTGCTGTCTGACTACTGTCTCCCGCCTACTCAAGACAATGTGTGTAAGGCCCTCTCTTCCTTTCAGCTGCTATTTTCCTCTTATCTCTCTCCTCTCCAACCCTCGCCTCCCATCTCTCTTCCTCCCTCCCTCCTGTATCTACAGCTTTGTGTCCTATTCTTTCTGAGTGTACACACTCCTGGTGTCTTCGGTTCCAAAAATACTACATTAGTAGTGTCTGTGTGTCTCTGTCCCTTTAAAGCCAAACTACTTGAGAGAGCAGAGCACTCCATACCCACCAATTTACTCAAGTCTAGCTCAGTCAGGAGGCCTTAGCCCTTGGGCCTCTCACAGCCCTCTGAAGAGACCAAAGGCGTCAGCATCCCACTCCACTTAAACTGCTTTCCAGACAGTGTTTACCTGGAACTCATGGTGGCTGATAAAATGGACAGGTCCCTTCAAGAACTTGCAGCTCTCTGCCTTGTCTTTTTTTCTAAATATTTAAGTAAATTATGTGCAGATGGAACAAATCCTTAAGCATAAAGGAAAAATTAATGTCTGTTTTATTGTAGAAAAAAAGAAGGCAATAAACTGCCCAGGTCCTAAAACTTTATATAAGAACTGATCTTCTTCTATACTTCTAATTAGCTAAATACTTAAAGCTATGATTTTCTTGTTAGTTGTCACCATAGGAAGAACTGTATTCGACCCTCATCATGGAGTAGAAGATACTGTTAGTGTTGCCTGAAATAAGCTGACTGGGAAACACCACAATGCATGTCGTCGCCTCAGTAACTGCCACAATGTTCCCAGTATTATAAGAAGAAGGTTCTAGGCACGAAGGTGCCTCCAGTATTTATTTCTCAAACAAATAAAATTAAAATGAAAAGAACGAAGAAACAAAGAAAAAAAGGAAGGAAGAAAGATAAAAGAAGGCTTAAAATAGACTAATCTGAGGTAAGATTTTTGTTTTTTGTTTGTTTGTTTTTTAAAGCAAGTCTATTTGTTTCTATTTATTTCAGCATGATGGGAGTATGGTGACTTTCTTTCCCAGAGCCATCTAGACAAAGAGTCCAGTAACAGTGACTTATCACACACATTTATACTCTCACAGTTCTTAAAGAGAAAAGTTAAAATCAAGGTGTGTATATGACTGTACCCTGTCTGAGGCTTCTAAAGAAGAATTCTTTGTTGTCTCATAAAGTTCTTTCAAGTGGTTTTGGCAGTACTTAGTTTTCCTCAGTGCGCATATTCACCTTTCCCATCTCTTCCTATTTGCTTACATGTCTTTGTCATCCATGTCATCGGTGTGGTGTCTTCCTTTCCAAAATCTCATTATTCACTTAGAAAATAGTCACATTGGATTTAAGACACATTGTGGGGCCAGGATGACTGCACTTACAAAAACTTTTACATAAGGTTCTAATCAGGCATATATTCTAGGTTAAGGCTGGCTGAGATTTATTTGATAGCTCCTGAAGAGACCTCAGGTGATTGCACCCATAGCCAGCATCACACATATTTCTTCAGAACACTGTGTAAGATAATGAAAGGTAGTGTAAAATAATTATATTCTATTGTGCTGCAGTAGTTATTTATTAGAGTCATTTGCTAAGCAGCGATAGATACCAAAAACCTCAGCAGAAAAGGGGGATATAACAACAGAAACTGAGGAAATTCAAAAAATCATCAGATCCTACTACAAAAGCCTATACTCAATACAACTGGAGAATCTGGAGGAAATGGACAATTTCCTAGACAGATACCAAATACCAAAATTAAATCAGGACCAAACAGATCATCTAAACAGTCCCATAACCCCTAAAGAAATATAAGGGGTCATACAAAGTCTTCCAACCAAAAAAAGCAAAGCACCAGATGGTTTAAGTGCAGAATTCTATCAGACTTTCAAAGAAGCCCTAACACCATTACTCTTCAAACTAAATAAAAACAGAAGAAACACTGCCCAACTCCTTCTACGAAGCCACAATTACGCTGATAGCAAAACCACACAAAGATCCAACAAAGAAAGAGAACTTCAGGCCAATTTCCCTTATGAACATCGATGGAAAAATACTCAATAAAATTCTTGCCAACCGAATCCAAGAACACATCAAAACAATCATCGACCATGATCAAGTAGGCTTTATTCCAGGGATGCAGGGATGATCAATATATGGAAATCCATCAATGTAATCCACTACATAAATAAACTCAAAGAAAAAAAACCACATGGTCATTTCATTGGATGCGGAAAAGGCATTTGACAAAATTCAGCATCCTTTCATGCTTTAAGTCTTGGAAATAACAGGAATTCAAGGCCCATACCTAAACATAGTAAAAGCAATATACAGCAAACCGGTAGCCAGCATCAAACTAAATGGAGAGAAACTTGAAGCAATCCCACTAAAATCAGGAGCTAGACCAGGCTGCCCCCTCTCTCCGTATCTTTTCAATATTGTACTTGAGGTACTAGCTCGGGCAATTCGACAACATAAGGAGGTCAAAGGGATACAAAATGGAAAGGAAGAAGTCAAACTATCACTATTTGCAAATGATATGATAGTCTACCTAAGTGTCCCAAAAAACTCCACCAAAGAACTCCTACAGCTGATAAACAACTTCATCAAAGTGGCAGGTTATAAAATCAACTCCAGCAAATCAGTAGACTTCCTATACTCAAAGGATAAGCAGGCTGAGAAAGAAATTAGGGAAATGACACCCTTCACAATAGCCACAAACAATATAAAGTACCTTGGTATAATTCTGACCAAACAAGTGAAAGATCCATATGACAAGAACTTCAAGTTTCTGAAGAAGGAAATGGAAGAAGACCTCAGAAAATGGAAAAATCTCCCATGCTCATGGATTAGCAGGATTAATATAGTTAAAATGGCCATTTTGCCAAAAGCAATATACAGATTCAACACAATACCTATCAAAATCCCAACTCAGTTCTTCATAGAGTTAGAAAGAGCAACTCTCAAATTCATCTGGAATAAAAAAAAAACCCAGAATAGCTAAAACTATTCTCAACAACAAAAGAAATTCTGGGGGAATCAGTATCCCTGACCTCAAGCAATACTACAGAGCAATAGTGTTAAAAACTGCATAGTATTGGTACAGTGACAGGCAGGCCGATCAATGGAATAGGATTGAAGATCCAGAAATGAACCCACACACCTATGGCCAATTGATCCTTGACAAAGGGGCTGAAAACATCCAGTGGAAAAAAAGATATCCTTTTCTACAAATGGTGCTCATTCAGCTGGAGGTCAGCATGCAGAAGTATGTAAATTGATCCATCCTTATCTCGTTGTACTAAGCTCAACTCCAAATGGATCAAGGACCTCCACATAAAGCCAGACATTCTGAAGCTAATAGAAAAGAAACTGAGGAAGACCCTTGAGGACATCGGTACAGGGGGAAATTTCCTAAACAGAACACCAATAGCTTATGCTCTAAGATCAAGAATTGACAAATGGTACCTCATAAAATTACAAAGTTTCTGTAAGGCAAAGGACACCATCAAAAGGACAAATTGGCAACCAATAAATTGGGAAAAGATCTTCACCAACCCTACATCCTACAGAGGGCTACTATCCAATATATACAAAGAACTCAAGAAGTTAGACCCAAGAAAACCAAATAACCCTATTAAAAATGGGGTACAGAGCTAAACAAAGAATGTTCACCTGAAGAACTTTGGATGGCTGAGAAGCATCTTAAAAAATGCTCAACATCATTAGTCATTAGGGAAATATAAATCAAAACAACCCTGAGATTTCACCTTACACAAGTCAGAATGGCTAAGATTAAAAACTCAGGAGACAGCAGGTGTTGGAGAGGATGTGGAAAAAGAGGAACACTCCTCCACTGCTGGTGGGGTTGCAAATTGGTACAACCACTCTGGAAATCATTCTGGCAGTTCTTCAGAAAACTGGACACCTCACTTCCAGAAGATCCTGCTATACCACTCCTGGGCATATACACAGGGGATTCCTCGGCATGTAATGAGGATATGTGCTCCACTATGTTCATAACAGCCCTATTTATAATAGCCAGAAGCTGGAAAGAACCCAGGTATCCCTCAACGGAGGAATGAATACAAAAAATGTGGTATATACACAATGGAGTACTATTCAGCCATTAGAAACAATGAATTCATGAAATTCTTAGATAAATGGATGGAGCTGGAGAATATCATACTAAGTGAGGTAACCTAGTCTCAAAAGATCAATCATGGTATGCACTCACTAATAAGTGGCTATTAGCCTAGAAAATTGTAATACCCAAAACATAATGCACATATCAAATGATGTCCAAGAAGAACGGAGGAGTGGCCCCCTGGCTCAGGAAAGACTCAGTGCAGCAGTATAGGGCAATATGAGAACAGGGAAGTGGGAAGGGGTGGATGGGGGAACAGGGGAAGGGAAGAGGGCTTATGGGACTTTTGGGGGGAGTGGGGAGCCAGAAAAGGGGAAATCATTTGAAATGTAAATAAAAAATATATCGAATATTAAAAAAAGTATGCTATCACTTCTGGATTATCCAGGGTTTTTTTTAGCATATATGTTGTCATAGTAATCTCTAATAATGTTTTGTATTTCTCTGGTCTGTTATAGTGACACCCCTTTCTCTCTACTTTTATTGTCTCTCTGCCACTTTCCTTTTTGTCAGTTTAGCTAAAGGTTTATTCATTTTTTTTTTAAAGAACCAAATCTGTCTGGTTGAATTTTGTGTATTATTCTTTTAATCTTCATTTCATTAATTTCTTTATTAGTCTTTACTATTTCTTTCTGTGTAAAATATTTTGGACTGGCTGCTTGATGTGTTTTGATTGTGGTACATCATTAGGTTATTTCTTTGATATCTCCTAATTTTTTGTTAAAAGTATTTTTAACTATATTCTTCGCTATTATCATTATCTTAGCTGTGCCCCAGAGGCTCTGATGAGGATGTGTTTTCATTAGGATTTTTAAAATTTTCTCTCTGATCTCTTGGGTGACCCACTGTAACCGACAGACAAAGCATGTGTTGTTTAGTCTAGAAATATTTTTGTGTTTTCTGCAGTTTCCTTTATTTTTGGTTTCTAGTTTTATTATATTGTGATCTCATAGAACATATGGAATTATCTTAATTTTTGTGTATTTGTAGAGACTTAATTTGAATTATATGGATTGCTGAGAAAAGTGTTTAGTCACTATCTGTGTGGTAGATTTTTCTGATGAATAATTTAGTAGTGGGCATTTTTTTACTTGTTTTTAATTTGGAAGTCCTATATTAATATAAGAGTTAAGTACTAAGGTCTCCCACTATTATTTTGTGAAGACTTATATGGTCTTTTATGTATTTTAGTTTTATAAAATTAAGAACTTGTTCCAGTATTTGATATATAAATATTTACAATTGTTATGTTTTCTTGATGGAATTTTCTTTTTATTAAAAATAAAATGTCTCTTTTTCATTAAAAAAAAAAGAAAAAAGAAAAACAAGTCAGGATACATAATGGGCAGGGGAGAAAGGACATTACATGAATGTAAGTGCTTATTTCCTATCTTACTTTACAGCGCCCTGGGAACACCTTTTAAATGATATAACATTAGTAAACATTGGCATTGTTTGATGGATGTTTATGGCATCTCTACATTGCTTGAAAGGTGAGGAAAATGAAGAGTCATGCTACAAGAGTGCTAAATTCTAATTGGCTACAGTGCAACAAATTTACGATCTGGGTAAATTATGAAGTAGCGCTGGATGTGGCATTTACCTCAAAGATGGAGGAAAGAATGACAAAGGAGTTGCACATGGGTTTTGTGCTTTGCAGGGTGAGGACCTAACATTGCAGCAAATCCACGCAGGTGGCACCTACCTGCTAAAGAGAAAGGGTAAAACAATGACTTGAGCAGACATACAAATATGCATAATCAGGAGCATATTTACTGCTACCACAGGAACACATGAGATGGGTAACTGGTTCAAAGAAGTCATAAAGATAGCACAAACCACCATGGAATGAGGGAATGCTGACCAGGAACTTTAAATGGAGGCAAAGAAGAGAGTCAAGCCAATCACAGCCAGGCATTATTGTTAATAACTGTTACTTATCAACAGTTTTCTATGGTATACTAAAAACTTGAGAAATAGCCCAGAGAAGTCACTTAGCTTCTGATGACCCAGCAGGCTCTGCTGGTGAAAAGGCATGGTTTCCCACAGCACAATACCGTTCAGTTTGTTCAGTCTGTGTGTTCTTTCATCATAGAAGACACTAAAAGCTAAAAATTATTTTTGTAAACAGCTTAAATAGCAAGTTTACTTATCTTGTTATAATTAGAAATAAAATAACATTTCTCTTGTAACTCCAGTAGATATTAACAGGACCCATTACATTTTCCCTCCATCAGAGATGATATTGTCCCTTTACCACCTGCAGTTTACTCACAGCAGAAGGATAGTTTTTCATTTTTTCTTTTTTCTTTTCTTTTTTTTCTTTTTTTTAATTTATTGATATGTTTATTTACATTTCAAATGATTTCCCCTTTTCTGGATCCCCCACTCCCCGAAAGTCCCATCAGTCCCCTTCTCTCCCCCTGTTTTCCCACCCAACCCTTCCCACTTCACTGTTCTGATTTTGCTCTATACTGCTATACTGAGTCTTTCCAGAACAAGGGGCCACGCCTCCATTCTTCGTGTATCTCATTTGATGTGTGGATTATGTTTTGGGTATTCCAGTTTTCTAGGTTAATATCCACTTATTAGTGAGTGCATACCATGATTCATCTTTTGAGTCTGGGTTACCTCACTTAGTATGATGTTCTCCAGCTCCATCCATTTGCCGAAGAATTTCATGAATTCATTGTTTCTAATGGCTGAATAGTACTCCATTGTGTATATATACCACATTTTTTGCATCCACTCTTCTGCTGAGGGACACCTGGGTTCTTTCCAACTTCTGGCAATTATAAATAGGGCTGCTATGAACATAGTGGAACATGTATCCTTATTACATGCTGGGGAATCTTTTGGGTATATGTCCAGGAGTGGTATAGCAGGATCTTCTGGAAGTGAGGTGCCCAGTTTTCGGAGGAACTACCAGACTGATTTCCAGAGTGGTTGTACCAATTTGCAACCCCACCAGCAGTGGAGGAGTGTTCCTCTTTCTCCACATTCTTGCCAACACCTGCTGTCTCCTGAATTTTTAATCTTAGCCATTCTGACTGGTGTAAGGTGAAATCTCAGGGTTGTTTTGATTTGCATTTCCCTAATGACTAATGAAGTTGAGCATTTTTAAAGATGTTTTCCGCCATTCGAAGTTCTTCAGGTGAGAATTCTTTGTTTAACTCTGTACCCCATTTTTAATAGGGTTGTTTGGTTTTCTGGAGTCTAACATCTTGAGTTCTTTATATATATTGGATATTAGCCCTCTATCTGATGTAGAATTGGTGAAGATCTTTTCCCAATTTGTTGGTTGCCAATTTGTCCTTTTGATGGTGTCCTTTGCCTTACTGAAACTTTGTAATCTTCTTCACAGAAGATAACATTTTTACCTATAACATGGAGACTTACTAAGACTTCAAGTGGGTGTAAAGGATTGTACCTTCTCCCAGAAGAATGGGGGGAGACCTTCTCTGTTTTCTTCCCATCTTGTGCGTCTGCACAGCTCCACTCATGGTCCTCCCTTTCCCTCTTTTCTGTGTCTCTCCTGTGCTTCACACCCCCAGCTCCTTTCTACTATCCTAACTGTAGACCAGTGGTTTTCAACCTGTGGGTCTCCACCCTTTGGGCATCAAACAGTCATTTCACAGGAGTCACCTAAGCATCAGAAAAAAAAAACATTTATATTATGATTCATAACAATAGCCAAATTACAGTTATGAAATAGTAACAAAATTAATTTTATGGTGAAAGAGGGACCACCACAACATGAGGAATTCTAGTAAAGAGTCACGGTATTAAGAAGGCTGAGAACTACTACACTAGACTGAACCAGGTTGGACTTTGCCAGCTTTAGATGCAAACTTACTTTCAGGAGCATACATAGGGGAGGGGAGAAAGAGTCTGATCATGGCTTGCAGATGCCCTGTTTTGTTTCTGGGACATTTATACCTACCACAGAGCATATACGACGTCCAGTGTAGGTAGTCACAGCTTTTTCAAGCCCATATTCTTTTCCAAGAGGCCACAGAAACAATATGATTGTTTATATTGTTAGACTAAGCAAATGCATGCTGTATTGAGTTCTGTTATCATAAGTGGTTGCCTGAAAAGAAGTCAAAGAAAGGAAGTCGATTTCACACTTTCTTCAGTTTTCATGTCAGGCATTTCATGCACTCTTATGTATCTACCTACATGTCTTACATGCCAAAGCCACTTTCCAGGTGACTCAAAGATCACTGGGCACTTGGGGACCTATTTCTATTGAGTCATTAGAGAGCAATAAAATATGACATTTTGATTGTCACATTCTGCGTATATCATCTTCTTCCATCCAGGTCACAGCGTGAGGAGGTAGATACTTGGCACAGTGGGGCAACACCCGCGTTCAATCAGTGAAACCAATCAGGGGTGAGCGCATGGCAGCTGCATCTCCTTCATCTTCTCATTTCCACTGCAGACAAAGTGAAAGCACTCATGTTTCAGAAGACACATCACGGAAGGTATGCACATTTCAGAGGGAAGACAGACTCGCAGTAGAGCAGCATTTTGCCAGGATCACGCTGGTCTTGTGTCCCATGTACTAATTTATAATTTAGAAATGTGAATGATTTTTAAGAAACAGTATGTTGAAACTATTGTGTCTTAATTAAATTATTTGCTTCTGTTGGGAAAACTGCCCGCCTGGCGTAAAGATGCTGTGAGAGAATCTTTTCCTTATTTCTTTCCTCTTGGGGTTTCACAATGTGGCAAGAATATCTTTAAAATAAAATGGTTGTCTAGTACTCAGTTGAAAGCTGACAAAGCAATCTTGATTTTAGAAAATCTTTAGTCCTATTACATGGTGTGTGAATGATAGTACAGACATTTGGGGATCATGTAGTAGGCTGTTGCCAGTGATTCACACTCCTGATAATGATGCAAGTGTACCAGCACCCCCACCCCCACCCTATGACTGGCTAAGCAAGCTGGAGCACATTGAATGAATAATAAAATCGTGATGGTGTCTCAATTCTGTGGCTAGGTTAGAAAGTCTGGAGCTCCTCTCTCCGGTGCTCCCTCTTTCTTTCTCATCATGTGCACTCAGAAGCTAGCAAGTCATACAGAGGGCAAGAAGTCTGTGTCTGGTGAGAAGGTAAAGTCTCTAGCAAAGAGAGAGGGAAGCTTGTCAGCCACATATGAGAGAATTTGGAAGTGGCTCCTTCAGTTCCAGCTGAGATTGAGAGACAGGCAACTGGCTGGCAGCTCAACCACACCCTTGTGAGAAATCTTGCCCCAGAATGTTTTGGCTGTTCTGGCTTCCTGGCCTTTGATCTGCAAATGAGTGGAGGCCTGGGGTGGTTGGTAATTCCGTGTTATGGGTGCCCGCTGTTGTTGCAAAGGACCTCAGCACAGTTCCCAACACCCATGTCAGGCAACTCACTGCTGCCAGCAACGCCAGCTCCAATAGATCGAAGGCTCTCCCCTGGTCTCTGTGACCACCTGAACACATGTGGCTACCCATATAAAGACATTAAAAAACGATCGAAATTACTGTCAGTTATATCTGGATACATTTTGAGATAAAATGGTATGCGGCAATAGATGACTCACATAAAATCCTGTGCTATAGCAGCATGTAAACTTGAATATGTAAAAAAATAATCAGGTAACAGCTTGTTAGACGTAGCTAATTAGATAATAGTTTACTAATCAACATTAATTGTTTTAGTTATGTGCTTTAGAACTGGAAAATTCTTGTCTATTCAAAGGAATGCCTCACAGATTTCCATAAATACTCATGTGTGGAGGGGTAAGTTGTGGGAGGCATTATGCTAGACCAAACTGGCATCTAGTCTTTTTAGCACTAAGTGATTGTATTCATGCTGATTAGCTCAGGTTTATTTTAGGGAACAAATAAAAAACATCCTTATGTGCCATTTATATGAAAAAGCCTAATCTGCATGGCTGTCAGTGGGTTGCTTATTGCTGAAGGTAATTTTATTCACATCAGTTTTAACGTAGACCTTCTTTTTAGCATTTGTGGCAATTTCTGCATTAAGCAGACTTACTTTTACTTTCAGTGAAATCTCTGCTGTTACTTGATATGCAATCTCATTTCCAACTTTGTATAAGCAGTGATGTAGGAAAGGTATTTTGAACCCAAGCAGTGAGACACTTTAAAATATTCATGCATTATATTTTTCAATTTATACAGATATTGAATCACATGTACTCCAGCCACTTAAGGTTTGGATTTTAAATTATTGATTAAAAATGTCTCAGTTTTGACAGGCAAAACTTTCCATTCGTGTTGGTAAATTCTGTCCTTCATAACCGGCTTTAGTATTTTATGTTTGTGTGCATTTAACTAATACCATATAAATATAGTTACATTGTTAATATAATGCAGCTTCTTCTCATATTAATACATGGCTGCAGAGGAAAAAGAAAGGAATAAAACTTAAATATCAATTATACTATTACAATGAGGTTTTTTGTTTTTGTTGTTTTGTTTTCACGAAACAGTGGCACCTAGTGGTCTGTTGAGCATCTTCTCAACTTTTTCCTTGTCTTTGTAGCTGCAGATTTCCACAGCTGGGTTAGTTGGGGGACGGGGTGGGGGGATGGGAAAGATGGTGAGAGGTTGGGGAGAGGGAGAGAAAGTAAAGCAAAAGACATTTAGTTCTAACTATTGCTTTACCTTTTTTGTTTGTTTTTGTAAAATCAGATTGACCATTGTATGCATAAGCTAACGCCTATTGTAATCACATACTACTGTACAGTTAGTGCTAATGAGCTCCTGCTACAAAACAGACTAATTGTTTTTAAAACACTAAACAAAAATATTGCCTTAGAATACAGGGCTATAAGAAGAAATTTGCTTCTAGGTGAAATAAAATTTGCCATTGCTTCTCTAGCAGGACAGCCATGTGTAGGCTTTGATTTTTCAAAACCTACTTGAACAAGGTTCTCAAATGCTTCTATTTCCATTTTAACCTACCACCCACTTAAGATAGGAGAAAAGAAAGGTTAATAGGAAACCAGGGTTGTGGACCTGTTTACAAACCGTTGCTTGGGGCTATTCCAACCTTGTTATCAGCAGTCCAGTCCACTCAGCAATCACCACTCACAAATCAGCAACAATAGTTTGATCCAGAAGAAACCTCAAGGCTCTGACAATCAGACCACGTCCAGGAAAGTCTCAAGAAGCTACCAAAACATCATGAAGAGTTCTTTGTCAAGTTACTCTCTATGAAGAAGTCATGGCAAGTGGAGGCCAACAACACAATGCAAGGGAAACCAATGCCAGAACTTCATCAGCAAAGACTAGCTTGATAGCCCAAGGTGAACCAGTTCCAGAGCCTCCTCCCATAGTCTCTACAGTCAAGTTTATATTCTTTTTACACACCATGCATCTTCTTATGTGCCTGCTTTAGCAAAACATTCTTTTACCTGTCTGCACAAGCAAAACATATGACATAACTGAATTTCTAAAGAAACCAGAAATGCCCACATTAGTCATGTGTTTTCTTTATTATTGCCTGTTAGTATGCATGTGAGTGTTCTTTATACAAATTACCTAACCCTCTGTAAACATGACTACCATGTATTCACATTTTGAACATTTTGATGTGTTCCTTTGTGATAGGGTATCACTCTACAGCACAATGTCCTGGAACTCACCATGAAGCTCAACCCAGCTTCAGTCTTGCAGTGATCATCCCGCCTCAGCCTCCCACTTCATCTAAAATAATTACAATGGAAGCACACTCAGAAATGGGTTGAGTAGAAAAAATATTCATTTAAATATTCATAGTCACATTTCCTTGCACATTTGTTACATAAAACAAGGAAATTTCATAATAGTCTTATGGTTTAGAGGATGATTATGCTTTGTATAAAGTAATACAATTAAATTGATTTCTCCTGAATCACTTACTATTTTTATATTATATGTAACATATTTATATAAATAAAATATTAACAACTAATGGAGAAAAATTGAGAATTTCTGGGGAAATTTTTAATGTTATAATCAATAATGGAAAGATTGAGGCCTTAACAAGAAATTTTAAAAACATAACTATGTTTATTTTTGAGTGTGTATATAAGCATGTGTTTGTATGATATGTGTATAGGGTGAGTGTGCTATGGCATACATGTGAATTATAAGAGGACAATTTATGCAGTCAATTCCCCCCTTACACCTTTCTCCCAGTTCTGGGGATCAAATGAATAAAATAAGACATTAAAATGGAATTTTAAATCATTAAAATAAGTGAAACAATACTGAAGAAGAAAAACTCTAGTAAGCCTATTTAAATCCTCAGGGAAAAATCTCAGCAACAGACTGGATTGTACCAAAAACAGTCATGGATAGAAGACAAAGTAAAACAATTTGATCAGGGACTGCCAAAGATATGTTTAAAACAGTAAAAAAGAATGGACATTGGAAATGTTCTAGGGTAAAATGAAAACATATCCTGCAATTTATGAGCATAGAAGCAAGACACTCTAATGGTAGCAGAAAAGAAAACTTCAGTAAAACCACAAAAGAAAATTTTCTAAACATTAAGAGATGTATATCCAGATACAAGAGGTCTATGAAACATGAAGTAAACAAAATCAGAAAGGAGAGTCTCTGTAGTATATTAAAGTAAAAACATTCAAAACGTGGAATAAAGAGAGTATGTGGCAAGCTGCAAGAAAGAAATGTTAAGTGGCTTGCCAAAACAGAACAATGAGAATATCAGCAAATTGCTTGACAGAAAACATTAAAGCTAGAAGAGCCTGGAAAGTTGTACTCCACATCTTGAAACACCTCAGTTATCAACATAAACTATTATAACCAGTAAAACTATCTATTTACATTGAAAGTGAAATAAAAATTTCCTGTCATAAATTTAGACCAAAGGAGCTAATGATTACTAAGTTATCTCTACAGAGGGTTCTAGAAGGAATTTTTCAATATGCAAAGAAAGATAAACAAACTCAAAGAGTCTTGAGGAACAACACCAGGACAGGTAATCAAAAGATATCCAAGAAAAACCTCAAAATCAACAAAATGACAGCAGTTAATACACAGTTTTCAATAGCAAACTCTCAGGATTATCATTATAATTACTTGCTTTTCTCTTGCTGTGATAAGACACCATAACCAAGGGAACTCAATAAAAAATACTTAATTAACCATAGGGTTCCATAGCTTTAGGGTCTATGATGGTGAAGCAAAGAAAGGCATGGAAGCAGGAATAGCTGAGAACTCACATCTCAAAGAGCAAGCAGGAAGTAGAAAGATCTAACTTGAAATAGCATGAGTCTTGAAACTTCAAAGCCTACACTTCTGTAGTGACAGACTTCATCCATTATTATCACTATTTACAGATGACATGACAGTCTACTTAAGTGACCCGAAAACGTCCACCAGAGAACTCCTACAGCTGATAAACAACTTCAGCAAAGTGGCTGGTTATAAAATCAACTCCAGCAAATCAGTTGCCTTCCTATATTCAAAGGATAAGCAGGCTGAGAAAGAAATTAGGGAAATGACACCCTTAACAATAGCCACAAACAATATAAAGCATCTTGGTGTGACTCTAACCAAACAAGTGAAAGATCTATACAACAAGAACTTCAGGTCTCTGAAGAGGGAAATCGTAGAAGACCTCAGAAAATGGAAAAATCTTCCATGCTCATGGATTGGCAGGATTAATATAGTTAAAACGGCCATCTTGCCAAAAGCAATCTACAGATTCAATGCAATCCCCATCAAAATCCCAACTCAGTTCTTCACAGAGTTAGAAAAAGCAATTCTCAAATTCATCGAGAATAACAAAAAACTCAGGATACCTAGAATTATTCTCAACAGTAAAAGAACTTCTGGGGGCATCAGTATCCCAGACTTCAAGCAATACTACAGAGCAATAGTGTTAAAAACTGCATGGTATTGGCACAGTGACAGGCAAGTGGACCAATGGAATAGAATCAAAGACCCAGAAATGAATCCACACACCTATGGTCACTTGATCTTTGACAAAGGAGCAGAAAACATGCAGTGGAAAAAAGATAGCCTTTTCAACAAATGGTGCTGGTTCAACTGGAGGTCAGCATGCAGAAGAATGTGAATTGGTCCATTCTTATCTCCTTGTACTAAACTCAACTCCACGTGGATCAAGACATCCACATAAAACCACACACACTGAAACTAATAGAAAAGAAACTGGGGAAAACCCTTGATGACATGGGCACAGGGGAAAAGTTCATGAACAGAACACCAATAGCCTATGTTCTAAGATCAAGAATTGACAAATGGGACCTCATAAAATTACAAAGTTTCTGTAAGGCAAAGGAATCTGTCAAAAGGAAAAAATGGCAACCCACAAATTGGGAAAAGATCTTCACCAGCCCTACATCTGATAGAGGGCTAATATCCAATATATACAAAGAACTCAAGAAGTTAGACCCCAGAGAACCAAATAACCCTATTAAAAATGGGGTACAGATCTAAACAAAGAATTTTCACCTGATGAAATTCGGATGGCCGAGAAGCACCTTAAGAAATGCTCAACATCATTAGTCATTAGGGAAATGCAAAGCAAAACAACCCTGAGATTTTACCTCACACCAGTCAGAATGGCTAAGGTTAAAAAGTCAGGAGACAGCAGGTGTTGGCAAGGATGTGGAGAAAGAGAAACACTCCTCCACTGCTCGTGGGGATGTAAGATGGAACAACCACTTTGGAAATAAGTCTGGCGCTTCCTCAGAAAACTGGACATGACACTTCCAGAAGACCCTGCTATACGTCTCCTGGGCATATACCCAAAGGATTCCCCAGCATGCAATAAAGACACATGCTACATTATGTTCATAGCAGACTTATTTATAATAGCCAGAAGCTGGAAAGAACCCAGGTGTACCTCCTTGAGGTACATTTAAGTTAAGAAGTATGACCATTTAGCCATAACCTGAAATAAAATTTAACGTCAAAGAAATTTTTCTAACCTTGATTCCTTTTGTATATTTGTTTTTATCTTAAAACTTATTCACATAAAACATTATTCTATTTCATAGCTACTAAAAAAAAGTAGAAATAGGAATAAAAGGAATAAGATCCTTGCTAGAATTTAATACAAAATCTGAAAGAACATTTCTTTGTGATTAGACATGAAAAAGTCATGTAATTTAGTTTAGTCATCAACATTATAAACATCAAACAAAATGAAATGTACAATTGTAGTAAACTACAGTATCAGGTAGTTTCACATTCAAGAAATAATTTAGGAAATGATTCAGAAACTAGAGCTGTAAATATTCATGACATGATTACCAAGTGATTCAGAATGCTTAAATGTTTTTAAACTCTTCCAAAATTACCAGACATATTATTAAGTTATTATTCTTTTGAAATCAATACAAGTATTTCTGGATGATCACTTTCTCCTTATAATTAAAAAATGATCCAAAAATATTGAAGTACAGCTTGGAGAGGAAATGCTGTTCACCTGTGTTTAAAAGATATTCACCATTAAGTCTAGAGGGAGAGAATACAAGAGTTTCTCAAACACTCTACATGGATCTTCTAAGAGCTTCCTGGCCTCACCTAGTTGCCTCTCATGGAGTACACTATGCCAATGACTGGTAAGAAACACACAGTGACAGGCAGACACTTTTCTATCTATTCTTCATCCTAAGGAACTCTTCCATTTCATCACAATTTGAGGAGCATCCAATAATGACATTTCACATAGTGACTTTTTTTCATTCTTTGCCTCACTTTCTTTTTCCATTCCTTTAATGCAATGAGACTGTGCCCTCAGTTACTTAGCACATGGAAATAAAAACCCTTCCTACATCCCAAAAGTATAAAAACTAGGAATTTATTGAGCTCAAATCATGTATGGGAAATTTTATATGGCTACTGCAATTCACTAACATAAAATCTCTAATTTTGAAATAGAATACCTAGGTGTTTTAATTTGAGACAGTGTTGATTCAGGCTAGATTAAGATTCAATAATTCTCCTGCCTCAAGCTCCTAAGGCCTGGGGTTACTATAATATATAACATCTCTGTTACAGGTGCCATTTTCTTCAAACAGGCCTTATTATAATAAGGGAAATTTACTACATACTATACTGCTTGAGACAGAAAAAGTTAGAAAACAGCTTTGCATCAGTGATAAGAGTGGAAGAGATATCATGAGCTCAGGTTTGGACATTTCAACTTGAAGTGACTGTCAGATTTCTTATCAAGAAAACAGTTGATTCTTTGAGTGTAGATTTTAAAAGAGAGTTCCAAGATGGAGACACTGCCTCAAGTTACCATATCATGCCAGGAAGTTAAGTAAGATCTCCTAAAGTTGATATGAAGATACGGTCACAAAAGATGAATCACTCAACTTCTAAGTTTCCAAGTTAGGAGACTGACAGTGTCCAAAATGTTTAAGACAGAAAGAATTGCTTTTTATAGGAAAAACATCAATTACAGGAGGAATGTTAACTAAGGTGTGTGCTGGCTTTGAAAAGAACAGAAAGGGGGTAAAAAAGAGACTTTAGAATACAGCATGCATACTGAACACTGAAATGTCATTGACTTAATAGGAACATATTTTCTGAGGTGGAGAGGGTGAAAAGTTGATTAGAATATTCAAGAGAGAATGGGAGGAGGGAAAGTGGGTGTATAGACACATCATTCATGGAATTCAGTGGAGAGGAATAGAATGAGCTGGGAAGCAGGAGGTAGCAATGGGGTTACAGAAGGGGGTTTTCAACACTAGTTTTAGGGGAATAGTCTTCTTTAGGATTCACTTAGTAGACATCTAAACACTGGCTCCGTGTACTGTATCAGGCAATCTTCCCATAAACCAGGAAGGAATACAAAGATGAAGATTGGTAGACACTTAGAACGTAAGCCCTTCCCAGTAATTTCCAATTGCTGTTTTCTGAAGAATCTGACCCAGATGGGGGTGGCAGCAGTGATCCTTGGATTCCTTTAATCCCAGCACTAAAGAGGGAGAGACATTTGGATCTCTGAGAGTTTAAGGCCAGCCTCTTCTACAGTGTAAATTCCAGGACAGCCAGGCTACGGAGAAAAACTGTCTCAGAACAACAAAAAGAGTTAAACAAAGAATTCTCACCTGAAGAACTTCGGATGGCGGAGAAACATCTTAAAAAATGCTCAACTTCATTAGTCATTAGGGAAATGCAAATCAAAACAACCCTGAGATTTCATCTCACACTAGTCAGAATGGCTAAGATTAAAAATTCAGGAGACAGCAGGTGTTGGAGAGGGTGTGGAGAAAGAGGAACACTCCTCCACTGCTGGTGGGGTTGCAAATTGGTACAACCACTCTGGAAATCAGTCTGGCAGTTCCTCCGAAAACTGGGCACCTCACTTCCAGAAGATCCTGCTATACCACTCCTGGGCATATACCCAGAGGATTCTCCACCATGTAATAAGGATACATGCTCTACTATGTTCATAGCAGCCCTATTTATAATTGCCAGATGCTGGAAAGAACCCAGGTATCCCTCAACAGAAGAGTGGATGCAAAAAATGTGGTATATACACACAATGGAGTACTATTCAGCCATTAGAAACAATGAATTCATGAAATTCTTAGGCAAATGGATGGAGCTAGAGAACATCATACTAAGTGAGGTAACCCAGACTCAAAAGGTGAATCATGGTATGCACTCACTAATAAGTGGATATTAACCTAGAAAACTGGAATACCCAAAACATAATCCACACATCAAATGAGATACAAGAAGAAAGGAGGAGTGGCCCCTGGTTCTGGAAAGACTCAGTGAAGCAGTATTCGACAAAACCAGAACGGGGAAGTGGGAAGGGGTGGGTGGGAGGACAGGGGAAGAGAAGGGGGCTTACGGGACTTTCGGGGAGTGGGGGGCTAGAAAAGGGGAAATCATTTGAAATGTAAATAAATTATATCGAATAAAAAAAATTAAAAAAAAGAAAAAAAAAGAATTTGAAATAAAGTACTTGCATTTTTTTCTTATCTTCTCCTTTTCCTCCTCCTCTTCTTCCTCCTCCTCCTTTTAGTTTTCCTTTTGAGACAGTTTTGGTTTGTTGTTTGGGCTAGTCGAAAACCCAGTATTCCTTCTTCCTCAAGATACTGGAATAGAAAATCACAGAATTAGCTGATCATAAAGATGGAAAATGAATTACTGACAGGCTGAAGTTATAGCAACAAAGACACATTATCTAGGTGAATAAGTTAATGAATGGCTCATGGACTTACAAAATATGATTCAGCAACATCAAGAATGGCTTGGATCCCCTGGAGATACATGGAGTTTTAACTACCTAATGTGGGTGCTGGGAAGAGAACTCAGGTTCTCTCCAACAGCAGCAAGTGGTTTTTTTTTTTTGTTTGTTTGTTTGTTTGTTTTTGTTTTTTTGGTTTTTTTTTTTTTTGGTTTTTTGTTTTTTTGCTTTTTTTTAACTCCTGAGACATATATCTATCCAGCTCCAATAAATAGTTAAGTTTTGTAAATTGTATGAGTTCTGCATGTATATGGATGTATCATATTTAAGCATGTGTGCATGCAGATTTCCAAGTGTGAGGACACACATGTACAGTGTACAGGACACAGCTTTGTGTGTGAGCATTCATGTGGAGGATGTCATTTGGCATTTGGTGCCTTTCTTTATCACTCTCAATTTCTGTTGCTGAGCCTAGGTCTTGACAGAACCCAGAGGTTATCTACTTAGCTAGTCTACTCTATAGCTTTCCCTATATAAAATGCCCTAGGCATTCCTGTCTCTGCACATAGAGCTTCAGTACAGGTGAACCACCATTCCCAACTACCATACATTTTTATGTGGACATTGAAAAATCTAGATTTTACTTCCCATTATTTTGTTTCTCTTATCTACTTAGCCATTCCACCAGAGCTAATTTTTCGTAAGCTATTTTTATTTCTGTTTTTGACAATATATTTGCACATACTAAATATTAAGAACTACTAGGAAAAGTCTCTTTTCCTTTCATAAATCTGTTTGTACTCTGAGAGTGAGTACGCCAGGGTTTACATTTTTGATTCACCCATTAAGTGCATGTTAATTGTGGTGCATAAACCTGAAGATATATATGACCCCAAGCTTCAAGAAGTGTTAGTGGAGTCCAACATCATCAAGCATTTCTACATGTAGGTGAATAGTAAATTTTTCAGGCTTAAGAACTGTCATTCTCGGCGATACCAACTCCATTTTAGTATTGAGGTAAAAGCATCAAGTTTGTGAATAAATAAAGACCATAGCTATCTTCTGATAAAAAAATTATTTTATTAACTAAGCAGTGTGGAATTGGCCTTCAGATGATAGGTCTCTGGCCAGCTTTGTAGAATGGCAACATTTATCTTCATAGTGAATTTTCAGACACAGTTTCACTCCTGAACATGAGACTGGAAGGCTGGGGATGTGCCTCAGTTGACAGAGTGTTTGTCTGGATTACAGAAGCTCTGAATTTGAATCCTGTGTAAGATAGGAATGATAGTGGGTGCTGAACTCACAAGGAGCACAAGGGAGGTAGAGGCACAGAAGTATTACGCTGTCAAGGTCATCCTTGGCTATATTATGAGCTTGCAGCAAATCAAGGCTGTGTAAGAACCTGTATAAATGAAATAAGAAAAAGGAAGAAAGAAGGAAAGAAGAAAGGAAGGAAAAAGGAGGAAAACAAGGAAAGGGTGAAAGGCAAGAATGAGATTTAGAGATTCTTCATTTTTCCTGCCCCAGCCAGAGGGGAGAAAGTGGAGCAACACACACACTGTTTTGCATTAGAGCATTCAAATTTCTGCCTGTGATCTCAGTTCAACAAGGAAGGTTCTAATTTTCAGTCTTTGAAGTTTTCCAGATCAGAGAATAAGCTATGTTGTCACCCTGCTTTCAGAAGCTAAAACAGAAATACCTTTGGGGACTTTTCTCTTTCTCTTTCTTTGTTTCTTTCTTTGTTTCTTTGTTTCTTTGTTTCTTTGTTTCTTTGTTTCTTTCTTTCTTTCTTTCTTTCTTTCTTTCTTTTTTTGTTTATTTTCTTTCTTGCTTCCTTTCTGCTTTTAACAATCATATTTTAATAAAATAAATGATAAAATAATAAAATAAAAAAATGGGTCTTGACTATGGCAATTCTGCAGCAAGAAAATATAGGGGACATAGAAGGACTTCATCACAAAATTTTCCAGAGGGCATAACCCAGGAGTACGAGTGTCTGAATTTTTACTTGCATCATAAAGAAGGAATGAATGAGAGTAGAAAGAACAGAAAAGAATGATAATCTGTAGGGAAAAGGGATTAAAAATACAGTGCATTTTAAAACCAGCACTCAAGCTATTGGCTTGTCATGTCTTCTTTGTAAGGATCTAGCCTAAACACTTGCTGCATTCCCAGTGGGAAGCAAAGCAAATGTTCTGGAAGACGTGTGCACGGGAGAAGTAACTATCTAATAAAGAGTCTGTTCTCAGACATTTATATTCCTATTTTCTAAACAGTTGGTTTTCAGAAAATGGCTGAGATTAGATAAACATTCAAAGTTAGAATGTTTAATCTTACCAGACATTTAAAGCTATACTTATTTTAAGTGCTTCTTCTTGTATTTACTCTGTACCTGTGGCCTCCTCTTTGCTTTGTAGATTGGCCAGCAGCCTTCCTATAGGAGGTCAATCTCCTCACTGCCAGTTTAAAAACAAACAAACAAACAAACAAACAAACAAGCACTGGGCTGAAAGTGCTTTCTCTCTTATCACTGAAGCTGAGAACAAGGACCCTACTTTCTGTGCTCTCCAGTGACACTGTATACAGATATGTGTGTACAGTGTACAGACATGTGCACTGCCTTTGAGTATCTCAGTAGAGTGGTTCCAGGGCACCCAAAGATACTAAAGATGAGCATTGACAATTTCCCTGTATAAAATTGTAGTCTTCCTTTATGATTTACCCAATCCTTATATATTCTTTAGATTGTGTCTAGTTCACTCACAATACTCAATACAATGTTAATCATATATGTGTAATATGAATATTTATACAATAATACATGTAATACATATAATGTATGGTTGATATACCATATTGTTTAGGAAATATTAATAAGTATTAAGACTTTCACATGTTACACTTGAGATCGCTAGCCCTGCCCTCATGACGGAAAGGTGGGGGGCATGCTGGTGGTGGCAGAGACTAATGAACTCAACTACTATCCATCCAGGCCCAAGTCCAGGGCTCAGAGCTGGTCCATTTCCCCATCTACTTCATCCATACACTGCTGGAGCATGTAAAGAAGCTGGTCCTGCAGGTCCACAGGATTTCTATGACTCAGGGCAACAGCAGGGTATCCCAGAGGATCCACTATTGATGGTGTGGAAGAAGTCCCCAAACTAGACCAATGACTCATTGCAATGAACATTTGCAAACAAAGGTGTTTGGGCAAAAAGATATTCTGGGTGACATGCTGGACTTCCCAGTACCACTGGGATAAATGAAGATGTGATGGAGAGGTGGGAAAGAAGGAGGAGGGGAGTGGGCCAGGTATGGTGGAACTGGAAGAGCTGCAACAGCTGTGGCTGGTACAAGAGGAGGCTGCAATTGATAAAGGAGTAGGTTATTGCCAAGAGGGGTCAGCGAGATATATGTTTTTCTTTTCTTCTTTTTTCAATTGCTATTTTTTTTTATTATTTGGAGGGGAAGTAAAGGTGGAGGGCAAGTATAGAAGGACTGGGAAATGAGTGTGATTGGTGTGCATGATATGAAATTCCCAAAGACGCAATTAAAATTATAATTAAAACAGAAATAAGACTTTATTTAATACAGATGCTTTCTTCCCTATAATTTTCAGAAAGCTACCAGTTGAGTCCATGGGTGAAGGTCACATGCATGTGGAGGTCTTATCTGTACTTAGAACCCCTGTGCAGACACACTGGGTTCTGTTCACATGCTATTATGTTTTGTGAAATTGGCAAATATAGGGATTTAAACATTGGCAGGTTGTTAATTTCTAACCCTCTTAACCATTGCTCCTAATTTACACTTGCTGAGACATTTCTGGCTATAAAAAATGATCACAGGGACCTTGGAATTGTGGACTGTACTTCACAATTCCCTGAAACTAAGGATATCAGTTGGGATCCACACTGTATCAAATATAGCTCCTTTTAAAAATATGCTGAATTAAATTTTTTTATTATTTATTTTATTTTTTTATTTACATTGCAAATGATTTCCCCTTTTCTGGGTCCCCACTCCCCCCAAGTCCCATAAGCCCTCTTCCGTCCCCCTATTCTTCCATCCACCCCTTCCCACTTCCCTGTTCTAGAATTCCCCTATACTCTTACACTGAGCCTTTCCAGAACCAGGGGCCATTCCTCCATTCTTTTTGGACATCATTTAATTTGTGGATTCTGTCCTGGATATTCAAAGTTTCTAGGCTAATATCCACTTATCAGTGAGTGCATACCATGATTGATCTTTTGAGACTGGGTTACCTCACTTAGTATGATGTTCTCCAGCTCCATCCATTTGTCTAAGAATTTCATGAATTCATTGTTTCTAATGGCTGAATAGTAGTACTCCATTGTGTAAATATACCACATTTTTTGTATCCATTCCTCCGTTGAAGGACACCGAGGTTCTTTCCAGCTTCTGGCTACTACAAATAGGGCTGCTATGAACATAGTGGAGCATGTGTCCTTATTGCATACTGAAGAATCCTCTGGATATATGCCCAGGAATGGTATAACAGGGTCCTCAGGAAGTGTCATGCCCAGTTTTCTGAGGAACCGCCAGACTGATTTCCAAAATGGTTGCACCATCTTGCAATCCCACCAGCAGTGGAGGAGTCTTCCTCTTTCTTCACATCCTCACCAACACCTACTGTCTCCTGAGTTTTTGACCTTAGCCATTCTGATTGGTGTGAGGTGACATCTCAGGGTTGTTTTGATTTGCATCTCCTAATGATTAATGATGTTGAACATTTCTTAAGGTGTTTCTCAGCTCTCCGAAGTTCTTCATGTGAAAATTCTTTGTTTAGCTCCGCACCCCACTTTTTAATGGGGTTATTTAGTTCTCTGGGTTCTACTTTCTTGAGTTCTTTGTATATATTAGATATTAGCCCTCTGTCAGATTTAGGGTTGGTGAAGATCCTTTCCCAGTCTGTTGGTTGATGTTTTGTCCTTTTGACGGTGTCCTTTGCCTTACAGAAACTTTGTAGTTTTATGAGGTCCCATTTGTCAATTATTGATCTTAGAGTCTAAGCTATTGGTGTTCTATTCAGGAACTTTTCCCCTGTGCCCATGTCCTCCAGAGTCTTCCCCAGTTTCTTTTGGATTAGTTTCAGTGTGTCAGGTTTTATGTGGAGGTCATTGATCCATTTGGAGTTGAGCTTGGTACAAGGAGATAAGAATGAATCAATGTGCATTCTTCTGCATGCTGACCTCCAATTGAACCAGCACCATTTGTTGAAAAGACTATCTTTTTTCCACTGGATGCTTTCAGCTCCTTTGTCAAAGACCAAGTGACCATAGGTGTGTTGGTTCATTTCTGGGTCTTCAATCCTATTCCATTGATCCTCTTGTCTGATATTGTACCAATACCATGCAGTTTTTATCACTATTGCTCTGTAGTAGAGTTTAAAGTCTGGGATATTGAATCCCCCTGAAGTTCTTTTACTGTTGAGAAGAGTTTTAGCTATCCTGGGTTTTTTGTTATTCCAGATGATTTTGAGAATTGCTCTTTCTAGCTCTATGAAGAACTGGGTTGGGATTTTTATGGGAATAGCATTGAATCTGTAGATTGCCTTTGGCAAGATGGCCGTTTTAACTATATTAATCCTGCCAATCCATGAGCATGGAAGGTTTTTCCATTTTCTGAGATCTTCTTCAATTTCCTTCTTTAGAGATCTGAAGTTCTTGTCATATAGGTCTTTCACTTGTTTGGTTAGAGTCACCCCAAGATACTTTATGCTGTTTGTAGCTATTGTGAAGGGGGTAATTTCCCTAATTTCTTCCTCAGTCTGCTTATTCTTTGAATACATAAGGGCTACTGATTTGCTTGCATTGATTTTCTAGCTAGCCACTTTGCTGAAGTTGTTTATCAGCCGTAGGAGTCCTCTAGTAGAGTTTTTAGGGTCACTTAAGTATAGGATCATATCATCTGCAAATAGTGATAGTTTGACTTCTTCCCTTCCAATTTGTATCCCTTTGACTTCCTTATGTTGTCTAATTGCTCTAGCTAGGACTTCCAGAACTATATTGAAAAGATATGGAGAGAGGAGGCAGCCTTGTCTAGTTCCTGATTGTAGTTGTATTGCTTCAAGTTTCTCTCCATTTAGTTTGATGTTGGCTACCCGTTTGCTGTATATTGCTTTACTATGTTTAGATATGGGCCTCAAATTCCTGTCCTGTCCAAGACTTTTAGCATGGAAGGATGCTGAATTTTGTCAAATGCTTTTTCAGCATCTAATGAAATGATCATGTGTTTTTTTTTTCTTTGAGTTTGTTTATGGAGTGGATAGCATTTATAGATTTCCTTATATTGAACCATCTCTGCATCCCTGGGATGAAGCCTACTTGATCATGGTGGATGATCTTTTTGATGTGTTCTTGGATTCGGTGGGCAAGAATTTTATTTAGTATTTTTGCATCGATATTCATAAGGGAAATTGGCCTGAAATTCTCTTTCTTAGTTGGATCTTTGTGTGGTTTTGGTATTAGCATAATAGTGGCTTCGAAGAAGATGTTGGGTAGTGTGCCTTCTGTTTCTATTTGGTGAAAAAGTTTGAAGAGTATTGGTGTTAAGTCTTCTTTGAAGGTCTGATAGAATTCTGCACTGAAACCATCTGGTCCTGTGCTTTTTTTTTGGTTGGAAGCCTATCTTTGACCCTTCTATTTCTTTAGGGGTTATGGGTCTGTTTAGATGGTCTATTTGATCCTGGTTTAATTTTGGTAATTGGTATCTGTCTAAGAAAATGTCCATTTCCTCCAGATTCTCCAGTTGTGTTGAGTACAGGTTTTTGTCGTAGGATCTGATGATTTTTTGAATTTTCTCAGGTTCTGTTTTAATATCTCCATTTTCATTTCTAATTTTGTTAATTTGGATACTTTCTCTGTGCCCTTTGGTTAGTCTGGCTAAGGGTTTATCTATCTTGTTGATTTTTTCAAAGAACCAGCTTTTGGTCTTGTTGATTCTTTGTATGGTTTTCTTGGTTTCTACTTGATTGATTTCAGCCCTGAGTTTGATGATTTCCTGTCTTCTTCTCCTCCTGGGTGAATTAGCTTCTTCTTGTTCCAGGGTTTTCAGTTGTTCTGTTAATCTTCTAGTGTAAGCTCTCTCAAATTTCTTTTTGGAGGCACTCAGATCTATGAGTTTTCCTCTTAGCACTGCTTTCATTGTGTCGCATAGATTTGTGTATGTTGTGCCTTCATTTTCATTAAATTCTAAGAAATCTTTGATTTCTTTCTTTATTTCTTCCTTGACCAACTTATCATTGAGTAGAGTATTGTTCAGTTTCCATGTGTATGTGGGCTTTCTGTTGTTTTTACTGTTACTAAAGACCACTTTTACTCCATACTTATCTGATAGGAGGCATGGGATTATTTCAATCTTCTTTTATTTGTTGAGGTCTGTCTTGTGACCTACTATATGATCTATTTTGGAGAAGGTACCATGAGGTGATGAGAAAAAGATATATTCTTTTGCTTTGGGATAAAAAGTTCTATAAATATCTGTTAACTCCAATTGGTTCAAAGCTTCAATTAGTTTCATTGTCTCCCTGTTTAGTTTCTGTTTTCCTGATCGGTCCATTGGTGAAAGTGGAGTGTTGAAGTCACCCCCAATTATTGTGTTAGGTGCAATGTGTACTTTGAGCTTTAGTAAAGTTTCTTTTATGAATGAGTGTGCCCTTGTGTTTGGGGCATAGATGTTCAGGATTGAGAGTGCTTCTTGTTGGATTTTTCCTTTGACCAGCAAGTAGTGACCTTCCATGCCTCTTTTGATGACATTAGGTTGAAAGTCAATTTTATCTGAAATTAGAATGGCAACTCCGGCTTGTTTCCTGGGACCATTTGCTTGTAGAATTGTCTTCCAGCCTTTTACTCTAAGGTCGTTTTTGTCTTTGACATTGAGGTATGTTTCCTGCAGCAAAATGTGGGGTCCTTTTTATGTTACCAGTCTGTTGGTCTATGTCTTTTTATTGGGGAATTGAGTCCATTGATGTTAAGAGATATCAAGGAGTAGTGGTTACTGCTTCCTATCATTTTTTATTTTAATTTTATACGTGTATGGTTATCTCCTTTGGGTTTGATGAAAGAAGCTTAATATCCTGCTCTTTCCAGGGTATAGTTTCCCTCATTGTAATGGTGCTTTCCTCCTATTATCCTTTGTAGGGCTGGGTTTGTAGAAAGATATTGTGTAAATTTGGTTTTGACATGGAATATCTTGGTTTCTCCAGCTATAGTAATTGAGAGTTTTGCTTGGTATAGTAGTCTCAGCTGGCATTTGTGTTCTCTTAGAGTCTGCATGAGATCTTCCCAGGATCTTCTAGCTTTCATGGTCTCTGGTGAGAAATCTGGTGTAATTCTGATAGGTCTTCCTTTATATGTTACTTGCCCTTTTTCTCTTACTCCCCTAAGTATTCTTTCTTTGTTTAGTACATTTGAGGTTTTGATTATTATGTGACGGGAGGTATTTCTGTTCTGGTCCAGTCTGTTTGGAGTTCTATTGGCTTCTTGTATATTCATGGGCATCTCTCTCTTTAGGTTAGGTAAGTTTTCTTCCATAATTTTGTTGAAGATATTTGCTGGCCCTTTAAGTTGTAAATCTTCACTCTCATCAATACCTATATTCCTTAGATTTGGCTTTCTCATTGAGTCCTGGATTTTCTGGATATTTTGGGTTACAAGCTTTTTGCATTTTGCATTTTCTTTAACTGTTGAGTCCATGGTTTCTATGGTATCTTCGGCATCTGAGATTCTTTCTTCTATCTCTTATGTTCTGTTGTTGATATTTGCGTCTATGGTCCCTGATTTCCTCCCAAGGTTTTCTATCTCCAAAGTTGTCTCCCTTTGTGCTTTCTTAGTTGTTTCTACTTCTGTTTTTAGATCCTGGTAGTTTTTACTCAGTTCTGTCATTTGCTTGTTTGTGTTTTCCTCTAATTCTTTAAGTGATTTTTGTGTTTCCTCTTTCATGACTTCTGCCTGTTGATCAAGGTTCTCCTGTATTTCTTTAAGTGATTTTTGCATTTCCTCCTTATTGGCTTTTGTATTCTCCTGAATTTCTTTCAGTGATTTTTGTGTTTCCCTTGTAAGGGCCTCTAATTTTTGATCCATTTTCTCCTGAATTTCTTTAAGTATGTCCTTCATGTGTTCGTGTTCTAGCATCATGACCAGTGATTTTAAATACAAATCTTGTTTTTCTGGTGTGTTGGGTTATCCAGAACTTGCTAATGTTGGAGAATTGGGTTCAGATGCTGCCATAATGCCTTGGTTTCTGTTAGTAACGTTCCTACGTTTGCCTTTAGCCATCTTATTCTCCCAGGAGTTAGATGGTCTTATTGTCACTGGCTGGTGCTTCAACCTACTGTGGATCTTTAAGATTATCTCTGCAACACTGGATGACTGGGTTTCTTCTGGCACAGATTACTGATATGCCAGCTTCCTCTTTTGTGCCTTTGGAGCCCTTCTCAGTCTTACCTCAAGCAATGTTATACTTAGGTTGTCAAGGTCAACCAGGTGTTCTCTGTCTGCTCTATTGATCCTTTTGTGTCAGGGCAGACAGCAAATATGGCCTCGGGGCTTCTCTCCTTCCACAGCTTCCTGGGCAGGACGCGGCCCAAGCCCGGAGGGCTGGCAGACAAAGCTGCCTAAGTGCTCAGTTCCTGAGTGCAGGCAGACCCCTGGAGGTTTGCACCACCAGAAATCTAAAGCTCAGGGTGATGTAGTACCTAGTGATCCTTTTGTGTCTCTGCAGACAGCAAATATGGCCACGGGGCTTCTCTCCTTCCACAGCTTTAAATTTTAACCAAAATAAAAATACAGGGAATATGAAAAAATAAGTGGCAATAAACAATTATATGGTCAATATGTTAATGATCCAGGAAGTGATTTTACTAGACAACACTCAGGGCACAAGCTCTCATAGTTTGTTTTTGGTAAAAACATTACAAATTTACAGTGTGAATAATGGAATAATGGAAGAATGGAAGAAAAATATAAAGCCTGTATTAATTAAAACTCACAAGATATGCATAAACCCATCTGGAAATAAAGATTTTAAAAACAAAAGCTTTTAATTTTATTTACTTTAAATTAATTTGTGTGTGTGTATTTGAGACAGTGAGTTACTTTGTAGATCTGGACAGGAACTTGCTGTGTAGATCAGACTGGCCTCCTGTGATCCTCCTGACTCCCACTGCTGGTATTACAGCCATGTGCCACAAAACCTAGGTTGAAAGTAAAAGTTTAAAGGTAGAAAATGATCCATGTCAACTTCTGCATTCATATTTTGTAATTCTAATGCTTAACATTTTCTAATTCAAGTGTTTGAAGTGTGACAATAGATTGTAAATGATTGATGTGTGTAATTTTCAGTGATGTGTTTGATATTTTCAGGGTACTATTTATTCCTCACAACCAAGTGATGTGTATGGGTGGTTATTTGTACAATTCTTTTCCATTGAATGGAAGAATAGAGCCCTTTGTATTCATGGAGATATTTGGAAGCCTGGTCTAAAGATACAAAATTGCTCTCAGAAAACACTGGGAGAAAACAGGCTGCATTGTTCTTCCTCACAGAGTACAAAAGGCAATCAAAGCCATGTAGTAGAATATGGTAATTACTGAGAATCTTGACAGAATTTTTAAGATTAAGCCAAGGAAGATAAATGCTTTGCTGCAGATAATTTTTCTGAAAATTCCAGTAAGAGGTTCGAAGGGTGATGGTGGCAAACTTGTTTTCCACATTGCACAAAACAATCTGCAGAATCTTCCAAATCTTATTTCTTGAATTAGAGTTTGGAATAGGGAGGCGCAATTGATTATTGGAGAGAAAACAAATAGACGTGGGTGGGGGGTGGAAAGAGAGAGATACAGAAACAGAGACAGAGAGACAGAGACACAGAGAGATAGAGAGACAGAGAAACAGAAACAGAGAGACATAGACAGAAAGATAGAGGGACATATAAAGACAAAGAGAGGAAACGGCTGAAAGGAAGAAAATAAGACACTATTTATGGAAGTGCTTTATCATGGCATGATTTGAATAAGTAGAAAGACAGTCATTTCAATTTATTTACAAGGCAGCCTCCAAGGAAGATGAATTAAAGACTCAGGTATCAAATGTCCTTGGTGTTCATTGCTTTTCACCTTTTCTCTCACAAACTGCCTGGAGGTTGAATAGGTTAGAAGCAATCTTGTTATTCATGTTTAGTAATTTTAACTTCTCTTTGCTACTCTTCACATACTGATAATTAAGTCTGTAACTTAAACATCCAGAATGATACATTTTAAACGGTATCTGATGGAAGAAAAAATTGTGAAATATTAAATATAAAAATAAATATGGTGCCAGGCAGTGGTGGTGCACGCCTTTAATCCCAGCCCTTGAGAGGCAGAGGCAGGTGGATTTCTGAGTTTGAGGCCAGCCTGGTCTACTGAGTGAGTTCCAGGACAGCCAGGGTTACACAGAGAAACCCTGTATCGAAAAGAAAAAAAAATAAAAAAAAATGGCAAAACCCAATGTTATCATTAATGTCGATTAAAATAACATTCTTTTATTCAATAATTTTAATGGCTAAGTAACCATATTAGAATTAATGGTCATGGATCTAGAAGAAAAGATAGCATGTTGCTTCATGATGTGTTCTTGCTCTGGTTTTAAATGATAGATTTTTCTTGATTTTTACTAGAGAAAGCATAGAATTTACCTAGTCACTTTCACCTTTACAGCCTTCTATTTTGTCAAGATGAATATATTTATAGTTTATGTTAAAGTAGAAAATTCCCACTGTGCCATATAGACAGAATTACATCTGACTCCTCAGTGGAGATTCTAATAGCCAGAGGGTCTTGGCAGATATGCCAAAGACTCTTATGAGATGACAGGTGCCAACCCAGACTACTATAACCAGAAAAACTTTTAATCATTATCAATGAAGAAAAATGACATTCTACGATAAAACCAAATTTAGGCAATATCAGTCTGCAAATCCAGTCCTCCAGAAAGTATAAGCCCTACAGAAGGAAAACAACCCAGGGAGGCTAACTACATCCACGAAAGCAAAGAAAATAAATAAACATACCCCAGCCAAAAGAAGGGAAACGCACACAACCACTCCTACCATACTTACTACCCACTCGCTAACACACACACACACACACACACACACACACACACACACACAAAGTAACAGGAAGTAACAATTGTTGGCCATTGGTATCTTTCTATAGCAATTGTCTCAATTCCCTAATAAAAAGGCACAGATTAACAGAATGGATGTACAAACAGGATCCATCCTTCTCCTGCATCAAAGAAACACATCTCAACATCAAGAATGAACATTACCTCAGGATAACATGTTGGAAATGATATTCCAAGCAAATAGACCTAAGAATCAAGCTACTATCACCATTTTAATATCCAATAAAATAGACTTCAAACCAAAAATTTTAAAAAATAGACAAACGCTTATCCTAAGAAACTAAAAGACACAGAGAAAATTTCCAAATTAGCAAAATCAGAAATGAAAAGGGCATAGGAAAGAACACTATGCACTCATCAAAGGAAAAAAACCACCAAGATGACATTTCAGTTCTTAACATTTATTCTCCATGCACAAGGACACCCACCTTTGTAAAAGAAACATTTCTACAGATTAAATTACATATTGGACCTCAAACACCAACAGTGGGAGACTTCAATATCCTACTCACACCAATAAATAAAAAACCTGGATAGATCTCATACTAACTTAGCAGTACACCTAAAATCCCTAGAACAAAAAAATAACCACACATAAGAGGAGTAGACAGAAAAATAAAAATCAGACTCAAAGTTGAAATCAATAACAGAAACAAACAAAAAGAATCAATGGAACAAATAGTTGTCTCTTTGAGAAAAAGAAAACATAGACAAAGCATTATCCCAACTAACAAAGAGACACAGAAAGAGTATCCAAATTAGCAAAAATCAGAAATGAAAAGAGGATATAACAACAAACACAGAGGAAATTCAGAGAATCATAAGGACATATTTTAAAAACATATTAAGGGGCATATTTTAATAATATTGAAAATCTAAAATAAATGGGTAATTTTCTTGAGAACTACCACTTACCAACCTTAAATGAAGATCAGATAAGCATTTAAATACACCTATAATCGCCTGGTAAAATATAAGCAAGCAGTCATTAAAGTTCTCAGAATCATAAAGTACCAGTTACAGATAGGTGTAGCACAGAATTCTCCTTGACTTTCAAAGAAAAGTTAACACCAATACTCCTAAAATTAGAAAAATATAATGCATTGTCCAACTCATTTTATAAGGTCACAGTTATACTGATACTCCACTACCTCAGGACTCAACAAAGAAACAAAATTACAAATTTTCCTTATGAACAAAGATTCAAACACACACACACACACACACACACACACACACACACACACACAGTAAAATACTTGGAAACTGAATCTAAGAACACTTCAAAAAGATCATCCATCATGATCAAGTAGGTTTTATCCCAGAGATGTAGGAATGATTCAATATATGACAATCAACAAATATAATCCATTATATAAATAAACTGAAAGAAAAAACACCACACGATCATCTTATTAAATGAAGAAAACAGGACTGACAACATCTAATCCCCTTTCATGTTAAAAGAGATTAGGGATATAAATGACACACCTAAACACAATAAATGCAATTTACACTAAGCCTGTAGCCAACACCAAATTAAGTAGAGATAAACTCAAAGCAATTCCACTAAAATCAAGGACAAGTTTGTCCACTCTCTATATACCTATTCAATATAGAGCCCAAAGTCTTAGGGTAATCAGACAACAAAAGAAGATCAAGGAGATACAAATTGGAAAAGAAGAGATCAAAGTATCTTTATTTGCAGATGATATGATAGTATACATAAATGACCCTAAACATTCCACTGGGGAAGTCCTATAGCTAATCAACACTTTCAGCAAAGTAGCTGGGTATAAAGTTAAATCACAAAAATGCAGTAGTCCTATTATATACAAATGAGAAATGCACTGAGAAATAAATCATAGAAACATCATTAACAACAGCCTTAAATAATATAAAATACCTTGGGGGTAACTAACCAAGCAAATGAAAGACTTGCATGATAAAAATTTCAAGTCTTTGAAGAAAGAAATTGAAGAGGGTGTAAAGATATCCCATGTTCATTCATTTGTAAGGTTAATAGAGTATAAATGACCATCCTACTAAAACCAATCTACAGATGAAATGTGATCACCATAAAAATTTCAACACAAATCCTTACATATTCTGAAAGGAGAACTTTATATGGAAAAACAAAAACCCAGGATAGTTAAAACAATACTGTCCAGTAAAAGTACTCATGGAGAACTCACCATTCCTGATTTCAAATTATACTACAAAGCTATAGGAATAAAAACAGTCAGCATGATGTAGCCATAAGAACAGAAACATTGATCAATGGGATTGAAGTAAAGACGGAGACATAAATAACAACGAACGCCTGATATTTAATAAGAAAGCCAGAAACACATACAATAGAAAAGATGGCTTTTTCAACATATGGAGCTGGTGAAATTGGATGTCTGCTTGTAGAAGAATAAAGATATATCCATACTTATCACCCAAATCCAAATGGATCAAAGACCTCAACATAAAACCAGGTCCACTGAATTCTGATAGGAGAGAAAGTGCTAAATAGCCTTAAACAGATTGGTACAGAAGGAAGCTTCCTGAACAGAACACCATTAGTGCAGGTACTAGGATCTAAAGCTAATAAATGGAAATTCATGGTGCTGTAAAGCTTCTGCAAGGCAAAGGACCCCTTGAATAAGACAGGACAGCTACCTTCATAACTTTTCCATTCTGAAGTTATTGTTATTTTGTCTTGTTTTAGATGTTATTAGACCAGATGGTAGAGGTCTAATATCCAAAATATATGAAGAATTCAAGAAACTAGGCATTGAAACCCCAAATAGTCTAATTTAAAAATGAGGTATAGATATGAACAGAGAAATTTTCAATTGAGGAAATACAAATGGTTGAAAAAAGAAAGAAATGTTTGACATTCTTAGCTATCATGGAAATGAAAATCAAACCTATCTTGAACTTTCATCGTATACCTGTCAGAATGGGTAAGATCAATAACATAAGTTAGACTGGCAAAAATGTGGAGCAAGGGGAGCCCTCCTCCATTTCTGTGGGAGTGCAAACTTGTCCAGTCACTGTTGAAATCAGTATGATGGTTCCTTGGGATGCTGAAAATTGATCTACCTCAAAATCCCGCTACACTGCTCTTGGTCATATACTCAAAGGAAACTTCATTCGAACACAAGGACACTTTCTCAACCATGATCATTGTTCTGTTCATAACAGGCACAGCCTAGAAATAACCAAGATGTCCTTTGACAGAACAGTGGATAAAAAATGTGGTACATTTACACAATGCAGTATGACTCATCTGTTTAAAAAATGACAACATAAAATTTTCAGGCAAAAGAGTAGAGTTAGGAAAAAAATCCTAAATGAGTCAACCCAAACATGGAATCATTTATATGAGGATATTAACCATTGTAAAGGTCAAAAAGTGCTTCTGTATGCAGATAATCATCAAAGAAACCAGGAAAATTAAGCTCATAGGCATCTTTCAAAGGACAGAGGTGTTTAACTTATAATCTCTTGGAATCCTGGGAAGAGATGTATTTTACAACTTGTTGGTCTTTTATTGTCTTACTTATACCTTGCCTGACTCATCCAGAATTTTTTTTTCTTATCCTGTATCCTTCTCTCCTAAGACATTGAGCATTACTTCTAAGCCAGAAACCTCATCATCCTTTTCAAAAGATGTCATTTGTACTATCCAACATTGGTGACTTCTATGTTTTCTTAGGGACAGACATTATTTTTACCTCAGTCAATCTCACTAGCCTCTTGTCTAGAACATTGTTTTTGAGTGAACAGTAACCCATCTTACATAGGAAGCCATATGTCCTTTTAAACCCATCTTACATAGGAAGCTTCAATGTAAACATGTCTCAAGTCATTCTTGTGTCTAAATTGTTATCTGGAAACTTTCCCAATGCTTAAACATGGCAAAAATATAAGCTGATGTCAGACTGTCAAACTTTTGCTGCAGCACTAGTATCACTATAATCTGGCTAAACTTGAATTTCATTGCTGTCTTTTCCTGGGTTCTTTCTCTGTCAGCTATGAAACTGGCAGGGTCACTCCACAAGCCATCAAATAAGTGATAGTCAGCTTATGATCCTCAGACCCAGAGAGGATACACGCATCTCCCTGAGAAGAGAAAATAGAATGGATTTTATGGGTGAAATGAGGGCAGGGAAGATGACAAGAGAAGATTGGAAGCTATAGAATAATTGGAGATGGAGAAAGAAATAGAGTTCAGGGAGGGAGGGAATACTGGGAAAGACAGTAAATTGAGGGACATCTAAGGAATAGTATAGAAATCTAGCACAGCAGTAACTTCCCGAAATATGTGAACGTGGCCCCATGTCTGGTTCACCCTCAGAATAGCCAGGCCCAGTGCATAGGAGCTGGAGTGTAACAAGGGAGGGAAGTTCAGTCAGTGTGTGGGTGAGTACAGTTCAGGATCTCTGTCTGAGCTGAGTGCGGGGCAATAAACACACCTGGGAACAGCTTTGGAGAACTGGTTTATTTATTGGTGTGTGTGTGTGTGTGTGTGTGTGTGTGTGTGTGTGTGTACATGGCTCATAGGGGTCTTCTTTATGCCTCTTGGGAGGTGGCCAGGGCCTCAGGGGCAAGATTTGTGTGACTGTGTACCGTTGGCTAGGACACGGGTGTTGGAAGATGCTTCATCTATATTCTCAGGAGCTGTAGGGAGGGGCACCTTATAAAGTCAAGCAAGGAGTAAAGTATAATAACTGCCCAGGTGGCCAATTCTTAATAGAGTTGAAGGTGGGTAAACCAGCTATATAGTATTCCAGGCTTGGAGTGAGGAGGTAGCTAACTCCTGCTATCTTAATGTTTGAGGTATCCCTGCTTGAAACTCCCTCAATTCTTCCTCCATAACCCTGGGCGATTATGGTCCCACATATGAAAGCAAACCTATGAGGTCTCCTAACAATGGGAGAGACAGAGTCCCTGTTGTCTACCTTTTGTTATCAAAGGAAGCTTTCATTAGAAGAACTGGGTTGTATTCACTTGAGCTGCTGAACAAAAGGTTCCCATAGTAATCCTATTTCTTAGTTTATGGTTTATATTGCTGTGATGAAACACCATTGTAGTGGGAAATATTAAAAAGCGTGGCACCATCCCGCACTCTACCCAGATACTCTCTGCCATTGGCTAGCCCCAGTCAGCAGTCTTCCCAGCTCTGGTTCGCCTGCCTCAGAGCTGCTTCTACCTCCTCAGCCATCTAATCCCTGTGGCTAGTTGTCACAAATCCCCTTTACCCAGTAAATAAAACTCCAGAAGCTTATAATTAATCAGTAAGATTTACATATCAATAAATTCTCAATTCATAAGATGCCCACACAATAATTTCAGAGCCAACTGATAATGATGCAAGTTGCCCACCTAGATTAGACAAGCTATCCCAATCATTATATCCTTTTATGATATTCATAGCTACCTGTGGCTGTTTAAAGTCATGTGGAATCTGATCATCTTCCTCTTCCCTCATCTTCTCTTTGTCCTCATTCTTCTAACTCCAAAATCTCTGCCCACCTACCTTTCCACTGCCCAATCAAAGGCTCTCACCTTATCTTGTGCCTGCCCTCACCTGCATATAGACATCAATCCTTACTCCATGACAAAAAAGCAAGTTAGAAAGGAAAGGGTTTATTTGGGTTCCATTTTCAGATCATAATTCTCCATTGGAAAAAGTTAGGTCAGGAACTCAAACAGGGCTGGAACCTTGAGGCAGGTGCTGAAACTGTGGAGGGTTGCCTTCTGTTGGTTTGCCTTGTCCAGCATCAATGTTGTGGTGTTTGTCTGATCTTATTATATTTTATTTTGTCATGTTTGGCTGTTATCTTTTAAGAACTTTTGATTTCTAATGACAGAAAGAAAACAGGGTACATCTGGAATGACAGTAGAGAGAGAAACTGGGAGGAGTGGAGGTAAGGGAAACTGTATGAGAGAAGACTCTATTTTCAATAAAAGAAACAATGTCAAATATGGCATTAAAAAATTATACTGGGGACTGGAGTGATTAAGAGGACTGTTCTTCCAGAGGTCCTGAGTTCAATTCCAGCAACCACATGGTACCTCACAATCATCTTTAATGGGATCCAATACCCTCTTATGGTGTGTCTGAAGACAGCTATAGTGTATTCATATGCATAAAATAAATAAATATTAAAGACCAAAATTACACTGTATTTTAATAAAGGAATCCTCTCTGCATATTCAAAATAAAGCTACTCAAGTTGTTGCATTTTAATTTGAATTTGTTTTAATTAATGTATTTGTCTTTAGAAATGCATCCTGGATGATAAAATATGGCTGATCTTTTTATCAATGATATACAAAATAGCTGTGGTTTATTGTTTATTTTGTTTTTGCTATGCTATGATTTTATTACTTTTCATTAACATACAGTCTGCTGTGATTTTAAGTATCTCTGTCATAGTGATTGAGGTGCTACTGTAAATTTTGAATACTTTTTAGGCAGGTATGCATAAAGAATAATTTACCAACCCAAGACTCCACTTGGCTTGTACAACATGCACACCCATTTTTTTAATAACATACCCAGAAACCCGTTTGTAACTTAGAACCACATTTCAAACAAAGGAGTAAGCTTCTCCTCTCAAAATCTGTTTCTTAGACAGCTAATATCAGTATTTCCCATTATGTTCATGTATGAGATTATAGAATGGTTTTGTATAGGCTAGGATTGAATTTATGGAGAATAAGGCAAACTATGACCTCTGAATGAACGTTTATGGAAAAATAGCAAGTTATGCCTATGCACTATTGCACATGCCTGTGATTTAAATCAGATACTTGTCGAGAGCCATCCAAGCCTGTCTATCAAAATTGAAAAACACCTATGTTTTGCCTTTTAGTAATGAACTCACTCCTCCTCTGAGATCTATAGAAGATAGCCCCAAGTAATAATTGGAGCCCTTGAATAATCTTTTCCTTATGTGGCCTGCTGCCATTCTTAACAGTACATTCAATCTGTAAGATCACTCTTTTGAATTAACTTACCTTGCTATATTAAAAAAAAAAGCAGAATAACATTGTATGAATAAGACTTTGAACCCAGAAAGGGGACCCAAATTTCCTCATTAACATATATACACAATATGGGGTGTCGAAGAGTTTCTGATAATTCTTATACCTGGGAGCAAAACTTGTTTTTAACTTGAATTTTCTAGTTACTTTTGCTAATCAAAATTCCTGGGGGCACTTCCTCATCCAAAATCCAAAATGCAGCAAGCCAACATTTAAGTAGGTGTTTTCCACCTCTACTTTCCATAGATTCCTGGTCTTGTCATCTTACTGATGTTTCTGCCGTCAACAATAATGCTTTTATTATTCAAGGGTACAATTGTTTTGTTTATTTTTATCTATGAAGCCTTGAATAGCTCTGGTTGTTCTGGACTTCACTATGTAGTTCAGGCTAGCCTTAAACTTGCTGTCTTCTTGGATTAGTTTGAGTGCTGAGATTACAGGTATATACCATCACAACCAGCCAAAGAATACTTTTTTGAGCAGATGTGTGTGTGTGTGTGTGTGTGTGTGTGTGTGTGTGTGAGAGAGAGAGAGAGAGAGAGAGAGAGAGAGAGAGATGATTACAGGCCTTCAGTTCAAGATTCTACAATAGCCAACAAGAATCAAAATCTCAGATTTTTGCATTAAATATAATATTCCTTAGACAAAACCCACTCAGGCAGGGGAGGCTTTCTTCAAATCCATTTCAAATCCAGATTGTAAAATTCACATTGACATTAACAAAAATGAGCTTTATGTTACCTTGTTACCAATTTATACCAATATAGCCTTTTAGAAAATAATTGAACAAAACTCCATAAAGTGCATACATATGTCTGAAAATCATTTTAAATTTCAAAGGAGACATAGACCATCCTTTTAAGCAGCATGTTTATTAGATTAATCTAATTAGGTTACTTCTGTGGCTAGACAGAGAGGAGCACTACAGTGATGAGAGAATGGGACAAAAAAAACTTGTAGAGACATCATAACCAATGCAACTCTTATAAAGGCAAACATTTAGTTGAGGCTGGCTTACAATTTCAGAGGTTTCAAACCATTATCCTCATCGTAGGAAGCATAGCTGCAAAGTTGCATGCAGGCAGACATGGTGCTGGAAGAGCCAAGAGTTCTACATCTTGACTTCAAGGCAGCCAGAAAGATACTGTCCTGTGCACTGGGTGTTGCTTTAGCATAGGACCTCAAAGCTAATCCCCACAGTGATGCATTCCCTCCAACAAGGCTACACTTACTCCAACAAGGCCACATTTTCCTAATAGTGGCTCTTCCCATGGGCCAAACATATTCAAACTACCACAACCCCTAACCTAATGGTTCTGGGAATGTCCATACCAGAGGATACAGTTCTACTTCCTGTTTTTCCTTGTTGTCCCTCACACACCACATGAAGCTCAAGAAGAAGGGAGACCAAAGCATAGATACTTCGGTTCTTCGAAGCGAGATCAAAATACCCATGGGAGGAGATACAGAGACAAACTGTGGAACAGAGACTGAAGGAAAGGCCATCCAGATGGCACACCTGGGGATCCATCCCATATAGAATTACCAAAACCAGACACTATGCATGCTGACAGAAGCCTGATATAACTATCTCCTGAGAGGCTCTGCCAGTGTTTGATAAATACAGAAGTGGATGCTTATAGCCAACCAATGGACTGAGCTCAGGGTCCCCAATGGAGGAGTTAGAGAGAGGACCCACGGAGCTGAAAGGGTTTGCAGCACCATAGGAGGAACATCAATATGAACTAATAAGTACCCTGAGAGCTCCTAGGGACTAAACCACCAACCAAAGAACACACATGGTGGGACCCATGGTAACAGCTGCATATGTAGCAGAGGATGGCATTATTGGACATTAGTGAGAGGTTAGGCCTTTGGTCCTGTGAAGGCTCAATGCCCCAGTGTAGGGGAATGCCAGGACAGGGAAGCAGGAGTCGGTAGGTTTGTGAGCAGAGGGAGGGGGGTAATATAGGTAGTTTTTGGAGGGGAAACAAGGAAAGGGATAACATTTTAAGTGTAAATAAAGAAGATATCTAATAACAATAGTGAAAATATCAACAGCTCTCTCTGAAAGCTGGCACTTCCTCACTAGCTTCATTTCAGTTTCTCCAACAATTTTCTCACACTGCAGCTTGATGGTAATAGCTTTTATCCCATAAAGGAATAAGCCAATGTGAGCTGAATTAAAAGAAAAAAAAGCAGGTTTATTTGGGAATGGGATCCTGAGTTATTTCACCAGCCTTAGAAGATGAGGCAGGGAAAAGTCGAAGTCACACTAAAGTTGAGCAGTTTTTTTTTACAGATTGTGGGTAAAGGAAAAAGACATGTTCTCCACAAGCTGAGCCTGTGCCCAGGTGTGGTCACCTAGAGCAGGGAGTTGTGTTACTGGTGGCTTCAGGTGAGGTGGTCGTTGGGACATTTATCAGGAATGTCAAGAATATAGGACTAGGCTTTTTGGTGAATCTTTCTGTTTGGACATTTTCCAAGAAGGTGGGGTTGTAGAGGGAGAGAGGAATAGAATTTAAGGGATCATGTTGGAGAGGTCGGACAAGCCATGGACTCCAACTTAACAAATGGTGCCCCATTTCCTGGAGCCCTTTCTACTATATAGGAGCTCTGCTTTCTCCCATACCCCTCTCAAACTTGAACCAAGTAATCTCTAAAACTTACCATATATTGTCTGTGAATTTTATGAGTCAAGAATCCATAAGCTACTGGCTTGGTGATGTTTTGTGCCCATTAAACTTTCCCAGCTCAATCACCCCACTTCCTGTCCACTTCAACAGGAGCCGAGAAAAGATGCATTCTTTTATATTTTTTTAAGAAGACACTTTAATATTCCTATGAAGTAAGTCCTTGAGGAGAATTCAGCCTCAAATAACAGAGGGAGAGTTCCATATAGGTTTCAAAAGAAGAGCTGAAAACCTTATATGCTGTGGACAGCACCACTTTGGAGCTGATATGTTTAGGGCAATGGCATACAGACACAGCTATAGGAAACTTGGGTTGGGCAAGCCATGATGATGGAGAGACACCAGTAGCAGCGCAGCAGCTATTGCTGTGTGAAGAGCTTGCATACTGCTGAAAGAGGAGGTGGGTCTATTGCACACTGATGAACTAGGATGGAGATCTAGCTAGCCTTAGTAGGAAGTCTTTAATAAAGATGATTTGAATTGTAGTCTACTGGAAGGAGGATGCTATGGGTGATAGTTTCTGCAGGCAAGTTTATTATGTGCACAAGGACAGAAGAAGGTGGTTTCACTTCCCTGAGCCTGAACCAAGGAGAGCTTTGCTACTCTCATGGCTCTGAGGCAAGGGAGTCTTTGATATGGCCATGAACACATCAATACAATGCACTCTGGCACTTACCTCCTTCCTACAGTGGTTGAAGAAGAGCCCCAGTACATGCTGCAGGATATCTTTGATTCCTGTGTAGCAGGAAGACTAGAAGAGTTTGAACTCTAAGGAAACAATGTAAGGTTTTGGACATGAGGGGTAGAGAGCCCTTTCTACTATATAGGAGCTCTGCTTTCTCCCATACCCCTCTCAAACTTGAACCAAGTAATCTCTAAAACTTACCATATATTGTCTGTGAATTTTATGAGTCAAGAATCCATAAGCTACTGGCTTGGTGATGTTTTGTGCCCATTAAACTTTCCCAGCTCAATCACCCCACTTCCTGTCCACTTCAACAGGAGCCGAGAAAAGATGCATTCTTTTATATTTTTTTAAGAAGACACTTTAATATTCCTATGAAGTAAGTCCTTGAGGAGAATTCAGCCTCAAATAACAGAGGGAGAGTTCCATATAGGTTTCAAAAGAAGAGCTGAAAACCTTATATGCTGTGGACAGCACCACTTTGGAGCTGATATGTTTAGGGCAATGGCATACAGACACAGCTATAGGAAACTTGGGTTGGGCAAGCCATGATGATGGAGAGACACCAGTAGCAGCGCAGCAGCTATTGCTGTGTGAAGAGCTTGCATACTGCTGAAAGAGGAGGTGGGTCTATTGCACACTGATGAACTAGGATGGAGATCTAGCTAGCCTTAGTAGGAAGTCTTTAATAAAGATGATTTGAATTGTAGTCTACTGGAAGGAGGATGCTATGGGTGATAGTTTCTGCAGGCAAGTTTATTATGTGCACAAGGACAGAAGAAGGTGGTTTCACTTCCCTGAGCCTGAACCAAGGAGAGCTTTGCTACTCTCATGGCTCTGAGGCAAGGGAGTCTTTGATATGGCCATGAACACATCAATACAATGCACTCTGGCACTTACCTCCTTCCTACAGTGGTTGAAGAAGAGCCCCAGTACATGCTGCAGGATATCTTTGATTCCTGTGTAGCAGGAAGACTAGAAGAGTTTGAACTCTAAGGAAACAATGTAAGGTTTTGGACATGAGGGGTAGAGAGGGCCATCAAACCACCATTGTAAATGGATGTGTTATTGGTTCCCAGTAGAAGGCAATCTGTCAGACTGAGGCTGTTATGCTAACTCAGTCATAAACACAGAGCAGAGCAAGCTCCAGTCTGTGATCCCAATGACAAACAATGCCCATTAGATGCAGGTTGACCAAAATCCATATCTCAGTGTGAACTTTTTCTGAGGATTCAAGGGCACAGGTGAGCCATGTGCACTTGCGGATTTGACGAACCAGATTTTAGATCATTTCATCAATGATCAGAGCTTTTAATAAAAAGGAATGGGGATTGGTTCACTTTAGTATTTCTGACTACAGTGGATCATCAAGGATAGGAAAAAACTGCTTATTAATTCTGCAAATAGAACTTTTTCAGTCAAGATCTGTCAAGGAAGTGACTTAGCTATGTTTAATGGTACACAAACCTGTACTACTTAAGGCCAGAATTTGTTCATTTCTTTGTTTTTGCCAGTATTTTTGTTTTTGGCTATAGTATATAATGAAAATTTAAGTAATGAGCTGGTGAAATGGCTTAGTGTATAGAGACTGTCACAGGGTTCTGATGACTTGAAATGGATCTCTGGATACCATAAGGTGGCAGGAATAAACCAGTGGTCCTCTAACTATTCCACAGACATGTGACATACCTGTCATTTATATTGCAAAAGTCAAGTCTTAATGTTATTCACAGAAATGGAGGAACAAAGTAACAGTGACTTGGCAAGGCAATTTTGCAAAAAATATAAACAGTCTGTTCCTGAACCCGGCTAGTGAGTAGCAGCACAGATACCCTAGGTGGTCCCTCTCTTTTATCTAAACACAAGGGGGGAGCTCTGTTGTTCTTCACTGGCTAAGGGGCAGCATTAGTGTCCACCCCTGACTGGCTGACTTAGGAAGCAATGAGGAAGAAAGGAGAAAACAGAGGAGGATGCTGAATTAACAACGTTTAAGTATTTCAAGATTCCAGGAAGCTGTTTACACTTGGACACACAAATTTAGTTAACAAAACATTAACCAAAAATCCCTCTGGTGGAGAAGGGAGCATTCGCTAAAACAGATAGGCATCCATTAAACCTGCTTGTAAGCAAAAAAGATTGCATCTGTCACAATTATAAATTTGTGATACTCTGCTCTGGTAACTACACAGGATCGAGGAGAAAGACCACCAACTCAATCACGGCCAAATTAATTAAAGCAAGCTCTCTTTATTTGCCCTCATGGGTAGGGGGGTTTTCTAATGGGGGATTTGTCAGACAAATAGGCAGAGTTACAGAGCAGAACACAAGCATAGCAAATTGGTCATAACAACCTCCTGATACTTAGATGTGGTGGAAAGGTAGTCATAAAACAAGTGGTCATAACAACAGGAGGTCATAACAAGGTGGTCCTGGCAACAGGTGATCATAATAACCTTTTGAAACAAAGGCATGGTTGCCACTTCCTGGAGCAGGACGTACAGACAATTTGTAGTTAAGCTTATAGGTGGGGCACAACCCAGTTCTTGAGAAACAGGTATAATCATAAACAGGAACGAATCTAGCTTGTTTTGTTTATCAGCTCCCCTCTTATTAGGGTTGTGACAATCAAATGCTTAGTCAAAAATATGTACTCTATTGTCATTGATGTTATTTTTAATAAAAATTATGACTGATTAGAAGTGCATTTATTTTTTTAGATTAACTATAACTTTATATTGCAACACTTTTAAAATATGTATCAAAATTCACACATTTTATAAAATGATTACAAAGATATAAATTTCATTCATGTGATAGTTCTTTCTTTATATTTATTCGATATAATTTATATACATTTCAAATGATTTCCCCTTTTCTAGCCCACCACTCCCCGAAAGTCCCGTAAGCCCCCTTCTCTTCTGCTGTCCTCCCACCCACCCCTTCCCACTTCCCCGTTCTGGTTTTGCCGAATACTGTTTCACTGAGTCTTTCCAGAACCAGGGGCCACTCCTCCTTTCTTCTTGTACCTCATTTGATGTGTGGATTATATTTTGGGTATTCCAGTTTTCTAGGTTAATAACCACTTATTAGTGAGTGCATACCATGATCCACCTTTTGAGTCTGGGTTACCTCACTTAGTATGATGTTCTCTAGCTCCATCCATTTGCCTAAGAATTTCATGAATTCATTGTTTCTAATGGCTGAATAGTACTCCATTGTGTAGATATGCCACATTTTTTGCATCCACTCTTCTGTTGAGGGATACCTGGGTTCTTTCCAGCATCTGGCAATTATAAATAGGGCTGCTATGAACATAGTAGAGCATGTATCCTTATTACATGGTGGGGAATCCTCTGGGTATATGCCCAGCAGTGGTTTAGCAGGATCTTCTGGAAGTGAGGTGCCCAGTTTTTGGAGGAACCACCAGACTGATTTCCAGAGTGGTTGTACCAATTTGCAACCCCACCAGCAGTGGAGGAGTGTTCCTCTTTCTCCACACCCTCTCCAACACCTGCTGTCTCCTGAATTTTTAATCTTAGCCATTCTGACTGGTGTAAGATGAAATCTCAGGGTTGTTTTGATTTGCATTTCCCTAATGACTAATGAAGTTGAGCATTTTTTAAGATGCTTCTCCGCCATCTGAAGTTCTTCAGGTGAGAATTCTTTGTTTAACTCTGTACCCCATTTTTTAATAGGGTTGTTCGGTTTTCTGGAGTCTAACTTCTTGAGTTCTTTATATATATTGGATATTAGCCCTCTATCTGATGTAGGATTGGTGAAGATCTTTTCCCAATTTGTTGGTTGCCGATTTGTCCTCTTGATGGTGTCCATTGCCTTACAAAATTTTGTAATTTTATGAGGTCCCATTTGTCAATTCTTGCTCATAGAACATACGCTATTGGTGTTCTGTTCAGAAACTTTCTCCCTGTACCGATGTCCTCAAGGGTCTTCCCCAGTTTCTTTTCTATTAGCTTCAGAGTGTCTGGCTTTATGTGGAGGTCCTTGATCCATTTGGATTTGAGCTTAGTACAAGGAGACAAGGATGGATCAATTCCCATTCTTCTGCATGCTGACCTCCAGTTGAACCAGCACCATTTGTTGAAAAGGCTATCTTTTTTCCATTGGATGTTTTCAGCCTCTTTGTCGAGGATCAAGTGGCCATAGGTGTGTGGGTTCATTTCTGGATCCTCAATCCTGTTCCATTGATCCTCCTGCCTGTCACTGTACCAATACCATGCTGTTTTTAACACTATTGCTCTGTAGTATTGCTTGAGGTCAGGGAAACGGATTCCCCCAGATTTTCTTTTGTTGCTGAGAATAGTTTTAGCTATCCTGGGTTTTTTGTTGTCCCAGATGAATTTGATAATTGCTCTTTCTAACTCTGTGAAGAATTGAGTTGGGATTTTGATGGGTATTGCATTGAATCTGTATATTGTGTTTGGCAAAATGGCCATTTTAACTATATTGATTCTACCGATCCATGAGCATGGGAGGTTTTCCCATTTTTTGAGGTCTTCTTCCATTTCCTTCTTCAGAGTCTTGAAGTTCTTGTCATACAGATCTTTCACATGTTTGGTAAGAGTCACCCCGAGATACTTTATACTGTTTGTGGCTATTGTGAAGGGGGTCATTTCCCTAATTTCTTTCTCAGCCTGCTTATCCTTTGAGTATAGGAAGGCCACTGATTTGCTTGAGTTGATTTTATAACCTGCCACTTTGCTGAAGTTGTTTATCAGCTGTAGGAGCTCTCTAGTGGAGTTCTTTGGGTCACTTAGGTAGACTATCATGTCGTCTGCAAATAATGATAGTTTGACTTCTTCCTTTCCAATTTGTATCCCTTTGACCTCCTTATGTTGTCGAATTGCCCGAGCTAGTACCTCAAGTACAATATTGAAAAGAAAAGGAGAAAGGGGGCAGCCTTGTCTGGTCCCTGATTTCAGTGGGATTGCTTCAAGTTTCTCTCCATTTAGTTTGATGCTGGCTACCAGTTTGCTGTATATTGCTTTTACTATGTTTAGGTATGGGCCTTGAATTCCTGTTCTCTCCAAGACTTTAAGCATGAAAGGATGCTGAATTTTGTCAAATGCTTTTTCAGCATCCAATGAAATGACCATGTGGTTTTGTTCTTTGAGTTTGTTTATGTAGTGGATTGTGTTGATGGATTTCCGTATATTGAACCAACCCTGCATTCCCGGGATAAAGCCTACTTGATCATGGTGGATGATCGTTTTGATGTGTTCTTGGATTCGGTTGGCAAGTATTTTATTGAATATTTTTGCATCGATGTTCATAAGGGAAATTGGTCTGAAGTTCTCTTTCTTTGTTGGATCTTTGTGTGGCTTTGGTATCAGTGTAATTGTGGCTTCGTAGAAGGAATTGGGTAGTGTTCCTTCTGTTTCTATTTTGTGGAATAGTTTGAAGAGTATTGGTGTTAACTCTTCTTTGAAGGTCTGATAGAATTCTGCACTGAAACCATCTGGTCCTGTGCTTTTTTTGGTTGGAAGACTTTCTATGACTCCTTCTATTTCTTTAGGCATTATGGGACTGTTTAGATGGTCTAGTTGGTCCTGATTTAATTTTGGTGTTTGGTATCTGTCAAGGAAATTGTCCATTTCCTCCAGATTCTCCAGTTGTGTTGAGTACAGTCTCTTGTAGTAGGATCTGATGATTTTTTGGATTTCCTCAGTTTCCGTTGTTATGTCTCCCTTTTCATTTCTAAGTTTGTTAATTTGGATACTTTCTCTGTGCCCTTTGGTCAGTCTGGCTAAGGGTTTATCTATCTTGTTGATTTTCTCAAAGAACCAGCTCCTGGTTTTGTTGATTTTTTGTATGGTTCTCTTTGTTTCTACTTGATTGATTTCGGCCCTGAGTTTGATAATTTCCTGCCTTGTACTCCTCCTGGGTGAAATAGCTTCTTTTTGTTCCAGGGCTTTCAGGTGTGTCATTATGCTGGTAATGTATGCTCTCTCCATTTTCTTTTTGGAGGAACTCAGGGCTATGGGTTTTCCTCTTAGCATTGCTTTCATTGTGTCCCATAGATTTGGGTATGTTGTGTTTTCATTTTCATTGTGTTCTAAAAAGTCTTTAATTTCTTTCTTTATTTCTTCCTTGACCAAGGTATCATTGAGAAGAGTATTGTTCAGTTTCCACGTGTATGTGGGTTTTCTGTTGTTTCTGTTGCTATTGAAGACCACTTTTACTCCATAGTGATCAGGTAGGAGGCATGGGATTAGTTCGATCTTCTTATATTTGTTGAGGTCTGTCTTGTGACCAATTATATGGTCGATTTTGGAGAAGGTACCATGAGGTGCTGAGAAAAAGGTATATTCTTTTGTTTTAGGATAGAATGTTCTATATATATCTGTTAAATCTAATTGGTTCAAAGCTTCAATTAGTTTCATTGTGTCCCTGTTTAGTTTCTGTTTTCCTGATCGGTCCATTGAGGAAAGTGCAATGTTGAAGTCACCCACAATTATTGTGCTAGGTGCAATGTGTGCTTTGAGTTTTAATAAAGTTTCTTTTACGAAAGAGGGTGTCCTTGCATTTGGAGCATAGATGTTCAGGATTGAGAGTTCTTCTTGCTGTATTTTTCCTTTGACCAGCAAGAAGTGTCCCTCAGAGTCTCTTTTGATGACTTTGGGTTGAAAGTCAATTTTATCTGATATTAAAATGGCTACTCCAGCTTGTTTCCTGAGACCATTTGCTTGTAAAATTGTCTTCCAGCCTTTTACTCTAAGGTAGCGTTTGTCTTTGACCCTGAGGTGTGTTTCCTGTAAGCAGCAAAATGTAGGGTCCTGTTTACGTATCCAGTCAGTTAGTCTGTGTCTTTTTATTGGGGCATTAAGTCCATTGATGTTAAGTGATATTAAGGAATAGTGATTGTTACTTCCTATCATTTTTGATGTTATTTTTTAAATTTGATTGCTTAACTTCTTTTGGGTTTGATGAAAGGTTACTATCTTGCTTTTTCCAGGGTGAAGTTTCCCTCCTTGTATTGGTGTTTTCCTGCTATTATCCTTTGTAGGGCTGGGTTTGTGGATAGATATTGGGTAAACTTGGTTTTGTCATGAAATATCTTAGTTTCTCCATCTATGGTGATTGAGAGTTTTGCTGGATATAGTAGTTTTGGTTGGCATTTGTGTTCTCTTAGAGTCTGCATGAGATCTGCCCAGGACCTTCTAGCCTTCATAGTCTCAGGTGAAAAGTCTGCTGTGATTCTGATAGGTCTTCCTTTATATGTTACTTGGCCTTTTTCTCTTACTGCCTTTAATATTCTTTCTTTGTTTAGAACATTTGGTGTTTTGATTATTATGTGACGGGAAGTATTTCTGTTCTGGTCCAGTCTGTTTGGAGTTCTGTAGGCTTCTTGTATATCCATGGGCATCTCTCTCTTTAGGTCAGGGAAGTTTTCTTCCATAATTTTATTGAAGATATTTGCTGGCCCTTTAAGTTGTAAATCTTCACTCTCATCTATGCTTATAATCCTTAGGTTTGGTCTTCTCATTGTGTCCTGGATTTCCTGGATATTTTGGGTTACAAGCTTTTTGCATTTTGCATTTTCTTTAACTGTTGAGTCCATAGTTTCTATGGAATCTTCAGCATCTGAGATTCTTTCTTCTATCTCTTGTATTCTGTTGTTGATATTTGCATCTCTGTCCCCTGATTTCTTCCCAAGGCTTTCTATCTCCAAAGTTGTCTCCCTTTGAGTTTTCTTAGTTGTTTCTACTTCTGATTTTAGATCCTGGATGGTTTTGCTTAGCTCCTTCACTTGTTTGTTTGTGCTTTCCTGTAATTCTTTAAGAGATTTTTGTGTTTCCTCTTTCATGACCTCAGCCTGTTGACCAAAGTTCTCCTGTATTTCTTTAAGTGTTTTTTGCGTTTCCTCCTTGTTGGCTTTTGTATTCTCCTGGATTTCTTTCAATGATTTTTGTGTTTCCCTTGCAAGGGCTTCTAACTTTTGATCCATTTTCTCCTGAATTTCTTTAAGTATGTCCTTCATGTGTTCCTGTACCAGCATCATGACCAGTGATTTTAAATCCAAATCTTGTTTTACTGGTGTGATGGGGTATCCAGGACATGCTGGTAGAGGAGAATTGGGTTCAGATGTTGCCATATTGCCTTGATTTCTGTTAGTGACGTTCCTGCGTTTGCCTTTTGCCATCTAGTTCTCACTGGTGTTACTTGGTCTTGTCAGTGCTGGACTCACCAGTGCAAGCTTCCCCTTCCCCGTTGGCCTCTGGTGCACAGCTTACCCCCTGCACTGCCTGGAGACAGGGTGCTGCTGCCCAGGCTGTTCAGATCCCGAAGCAGGCACCCGAAGGCTCCCGCTGGGGCCCGCTGGATTCACTGGAGCACACCGACTTCTCCCAGCTGGCTGCTCGGAAGCCCCACTAGCCTCTTGCAGGACCTGGAGATGTGGTGCGGCCGCCCAGGCTGATCTGGATCTGGAAGCGGAGAGAGTTGAGCTGAGGGCTCCCACCTGAGGCCTTGCCCCAGATTGTGTCTGTGGATCAGATGGAGCCCGCGTGCACCCCCAGGGAGGGCCGAAGGTGTATGCTGCCGGGACCTCCCCTGTGTTCTGATCATTTCGCTGGGCAGCCAATCCCCTAACCGGGCTGGCGCACACAAGGTTAGCCTGGCTGCCTAGGCCCTGAGTCCAGGCAAAAGCCTGGGAGGCTAAGGTCCGAGCAAAATTCCCCTAGGGCTATGACTGTTAATTGGGTCCGCCAGGTGACCAGGCCGAAAGCGCCGGGAGAGTCTGCTGTGCTAACAACCTCCTGGGGGGTTGACTCACAGATGGCCCACCAAGCCGCCCAGATCTTGGGGTCAGACCTGTGCCTTTTGGGGCCTAGACCCCCGCTTTGTTAGCCTCAGGCTATGCCCGTTACGGCTCCCAGGCTGGGGCAAAAACCTCCTGGCTGGGTTGGCGCCCCGATGGTCCCCCCGAACAGCCCAGGGCCTGGGTGCAGGCCAACGCCCGTCGGGCTCAGACCCCCGCGGTGTTGGCCTCGGATTATGTTTGTGTACCTCAGTCTGTCCAATGTCTCTGGAGTCAGAAACCAAGATGGAGGTGAGCCTCTCCTGACTGGTGGGAGGCTGAGTTCTGAAGTGGCTTCCGTGCAGCGAAAGGTGCCGCAAAACCGCAGCTGCTTGCTGCCTGGCTGGTCAGAGAAGGTCAGTGGTCGTGGGCTCAGGGCCTAACTGGACCCTGTGTCACCTTGGTTCCACTGCTGACGGCCCTTCAGCTGGACCAGCCACTGCTGTACTGCCGCCGCCGCCGCTGCCGCTGCCCAGTCTAGAAGTGCATTTATAAGCGATGGAATCAATAGGAAGAGACACTGACGGTAAGAAAAGTTTCTGAGACTGAGTAAAATAATTATTCAAGAATTATTGAAGAAATGGTGAGACAAAAACTCTAGAGGATAATGGCAAGTTCCACTTATGATGCAGCTGAGGTGAGCCAGAACTGTCACTGTCAACCAGGCTACTTTGAGAGTTCTGCCTTTTTATCATGCATTGCTGTCTAGCAATATATTCATTCTTCAGTATTATTCAGTAAATGACATTGTGAGGGTACTTTGGAAGGTAGTTACATGGGATGAACTATTTTTTACTTATAAGCAAGTCTTAGTACCTTGGTAACTTCACCATATATGTTTTTAGGTCTAGCTTCGATAATATTTAAATTTTCTCAGATGCTAATGAATGTGGGAGTTTTAAAAGATACATCTATCCAGTTCTTTTCGTGTTGTCTATAAAAGTTTTCTTCCTCCATATTCAGCATCGAAGAGACATCTAAGATTAAAAAGAAAATACGTTGCTACATGATTCATTGGATTGCACACCTAGCATAGCTGAACTACAATATTTTGTTGTAAGTATTTTAAGACAATTGAAAAAATGAGAATGAAAAAAGAAAAATATGTCCCTGGATATTAAAGAAATACAGTAATGTGTAAGTTCAATTGAGGTAGATAATGGAGCTCACCTGTATTTTCAGACCTTACAGACGAGTGAGTTTGAGAAGTAGAAAAGAAAAAAGAGTGAGAATATTGAAGTCTCCCCACTTTTTATTTCTATGTTGAGAAATTTTCCCATCTCACGCTCTCCTCTAATTGTGGAAAAATAATTTTGTATTCATTTTCACATTTATATAAATATTACTGATTTAGAAATGGCCTGCTCTTTTGATCATTAATTTTTCAGGCAGTTTTAACATCTGCCTGGTTCTTTTCATTGATTACAAGTTAAATAATATTTTTAACATCTGTTCATTTTTAAATGCACATGAGAATTCTGGTTTTGTTCTTTTGTGAAAATGGCATATGAGCAAGGACTAGAGAAGACATTTATTTGCTTTTTACATTAGAGAAAAGAAAAGTAAATTTTAAATGTGTTATTATTTAGTCTTGTTTGTCGGGTAAAAGAAAGCTTGCACTAAAATTATAATCTTTAATATATTGTGCTATCAGCTACAGTGTGCATATATCAAAATACTGACGAGTTTATTTATCTATTGCTGCCTTTGAAGCCATTTCTTTTTTTTAATTGAATATCATCTTCATTTACATCGCCAATGGTAAAACCTTTCCCGATCTCCCCCCTCCCCAAAGACCCCAAACCCCTCCTCCCACCCCCTGCCTCCATGTATATGCCCTTCCACCTGACACACTCCCCCCTCCTCCCTCCCCAGTTTTCCTTTATTGGGGCATCTATTGAGCCTTTACCTGACCAAGGACCACTCCTCCCACTGATGCCCAACAAGGCCTTCCTCTGCCACATTTTTGGCTGGAACCATGTGTGCCGCTTGGTTAATGGTTTGGTCCCTGGGAGTCTTGGGGCATCTGGGTGGCTGAAATCATTGTTCTTCCCATGGGGCCATAAATCCCTTCAGCTCCTCCATAACATCCTCCAGCTCCTTCCTTGGGGACCCCACAACCAGTCCAATAGTTGGTTGCTAGCATCTGCCTCTGTATTTGTAAGGCTCTGGCAGGGCCCCTCTGGAGACAACCATGTCATGCTCCTTTTGGTATACACGTCTTGTCATCCATAGTAGTGTCCGGGTTTGGTGACTGTTTATAGGATGAATCCCCAGGTAGGGCAGTCTCTGGGTGGCCTTTACTTCAGTCTCTGCTCCACACATTTCCTCCCTTGTTGCTCCTGTGAGTATTTTGTTCCCTTTCTCAGAGGAACGAAAGCACCCTCACTTAAGTCCTCTTTTTCTTGAGCTTCCTGTGCTGGGTGAATTGAAACTTGTTTATTTTGAGCTTTTGGGATAACTTCTGCTTATTAGTGAGTGGATACCATGTGCATTCTTTTGTGACTGGGTTACCTCGCTCAGGATGACACTTTCTAGTTCCATCCATTTGCCTAACAATTTTATGAATTCATCATTTTTTAATAGCTGAATGGTACTCCATTGTGTATATATACCATAGTTTCTGTATCCATTTCTCTGCTGAGGGACATCTGGGTTCTTTCCAGCTTCAGGCTATTATAAATAAGGCAGCTATGAACATAGTGGTACATGTATCCTTATTCCATGTAGTAGTATCTTCTGGGTATATGCTTAGGAGTGGTATAGCTGGGTCCTCAGGTAGTACTATATCTAATTTTCTGAGGAATCCCCAAACTGATTTCCAGAGTGGTTTTACCAGCTTGCAATCTCATCAACAATGGAGAAGTGTTCCTTTTTCCCCACATCCTATCCAGCATCTGCTGTCCCCTGAGTTTTTCATCTTAGCCATTCTGACTGGTGTAAGGTGGAATCTCAGTGCTGTTTTGATTTGCATTTCCCTGATAACTAAGGATGCTGAACATTTCTTTATGTGCGTTAGAGCCATTCGAGTTTCCTTAGTTGAGAATTGCCTGTTTAGCTCTGTACCCATTTTTTAAATAGGGTTATTTTACTCTGGAGAATAACTTCTTGAGGTCTTTGTATATATTAGATATTAGCCCTCTATGGGATGTAGGGTTAGTAAAGATCTTTTCCCAATTTGTTGGTTGCCGTTTTGTCATATAACCATGTCCTTTGCCTTACAGAAGCTCTGCAGTTTTATGAGGTACCATTTGTGGATTCTTGTTCTTAGAGCATAAGCCATTGATGTTCTGTTCAGGAACTTTCCCCCTGGTCCATTGTGTTCAAGAAGCCATTTCTTAAGGAGAAAATTTTGCTGTTGCTTATCTTTTAACTGAAATTCCAAAAGACCATGCTGAATCACTTACAGATAGAATCATCTTTTCTGATAATACATATATTACTACATATATAATATTATAGATTATATAAAAATCTATAGTATAGACTTTAGCAATAGTTGGCTAACTAAAATTTAAACTAGGTTTGAGAAAATATGATCAGCATATTTTATTAAGTATTAAACAAAATATAAGGGCCAGAGAGATGGCTCAGTGGTTAAGAGCACTGACTGCTCTTACAGAGTTCTTGAGTTCAATTCCCAGTAACCACATGGTGGCTCACAACCATCTGTAATATGATCCAGTGCCTCACACCTCACACCTCTTCTGGTGTGTCTGAAACTATAGTGTACTCACATACATAAAATAAAAATAAATCTTAAAAAATATAAATAAATAAAATATAAAGTTCTATTCTTCCTTAAATATTTACTAATAACATAAATGTGTGTGTGTGTGTGTGCCTGTGTGTGTGTGTGTGCCTGTGTGTGTGTGTGTGCCTGTGTGTGCAGAGAGGCAGGAATGTGTGGGAGACATTTCTGAACCTTGAATTTCAAAATGCATGCTTTAGCAGTGTCTTTAATAAGCACTTTTGAGAAGGATTGAACATTTCCTTAAAAGTGTAATGTTGCAAATACAAAAAAAGAAATCCTGTAACTACTGGGTTGTCAGGGAGATTTGCAGGATGCATCAGTTCTTCCTGCAACAAATAACTCTGAAATTTGATTAATTGTGTGCCCTTCACCATATTCAAAGGCCAATCAAGGCTTTCACATAAATGATTTAATCACATATTCATCCAAATACCTAATGGCACTGACTGGGATAACTAAAGGTGAAGCTAATCTAAAATAATCCTGCTCAGTAACTGTGCCTTTGGGCAAGGCCTTACCAATATCTTTCATTCTCTTGGTTTCTCTAAGTCACCTTTTTTTTTTTTTTTTATCATTCAGGGTTCTTCTGAGAAATCAAATCAGTAGTGCATATGTACCTGTCTTCCATCCATCCATCCATCCATCCATCCATCCATCCAACCCTCTATCTATCCACACATGCATCTATTGTCTCTCTCCATACAAATGTGAAATATACATACCTATACATACGAAAATATGAATGATATTGGCTCATATTTTGATAGAGGCTAACAAATTCCATGTGATCTGAAGTTGGCAAAATGGAAATCTAGGAACATCTGAATGCTAGTAAGAGTTTGATTTTAAAGACAGAAAAGATCTTGGGTTCCATATTAACCGAGTTTGACAAGAAGAATTTTTTCTTATTCAAAGAAGTGTCAATCCATTTATTCCACCAGGCTCTTGGCTGGTGGGTATATGGCATACTCACACCAAAGAGGACAGTCTTTACAGAGTCTGGTGGTTCTAACTTATCTAGAAGCAACCTCACAGGAACATATGGAAATAGAATTTGACCAGATGTTTGGACACCATGGTCTGCTCAACTTGCTTGTAAGATTAAATATCACAGGGCTTGTAAGATTAAATATCACAAGGGGACTAATTTTTATCTTAACACTTCTATAACGACATATTCTAAAATTCTGCCTTTCTAGAAGAAAGGAGTCTAGGGGTTTTCAGTTGCACCCATTGTTCCCAGTCAAAGTTAGCATCTGCGTATTTTAATAGCTTAAACATAGAGGGGGAAGTCTGTTGGCCACTTACTTTCAATTGATTTAGAATTAAAAAAAGAAATATTTACTTTGCAGCACAGAGTTATTTCAGCAATTCTTTTTTCTAAAGATTTATTTATTTTTATAAATTTGAATACATTGTAGCTATCTTCAGACACACCAGAAGATGGCATAAGATCCCATTATAGATGGTTGTGAGGCACCATATGGTTGCTGGGAATTGAACTCAGGACCTATGAAAGAGTAGCCAGTGCTTTAACTGTTGAGTCATTTCTCCAGTCCCTATTTCAGTGATTCATTTTTAGAGAGAGAGAGAGAGAGAGAGAGAGAGAGAGAGAGGAAGATAAAAGGTTATTTCTTCTGGGAAGAAATATGTCTAAAGGGGAATTAAGACAAGAGGGTGCATGATATTTAACAAAGATAAAAGAATGAGAATCTGTTTTTATGTGTCTCATGTAATATAACCAATAATCCCACAGGAACTTTTCATAAGTTAAAGCATTAAATTTTCAAAACAATCCTATTTGTAGGCTCAGTGATCCCTGATTTTTAGATAAAGAATGTCTTAATATCTATAGTTAGCATGAAACCATGGTCTGCTTGATTTAAAACACACTACATCTGAGTATTCTTCACCTTTGGGAAGTGGTACTATTAGGAGGTGTGGCCTTATGTGGATATCATTGATCCATTTGGAGTTGAGCTTAGTACAAGGAGATAAGAATGGACCAATTTGCATTCTTCTGCATGCTGACCACCAGTTGAACCAGCACCATTTGCTGAAAAGGCTATCTTTTACCCACTGGATGGTTTTAGCTTCTTTTTTGAAGATCAAGTGACCACAGGTGTGTAGGTTCATTTCTGGGTCTTCAGTTCTATTCCATTGATCTACCTGCCTGTCACTGTACCAATACCATGCAGTTTTTAACACTATTGCTCTGTAGTACTGTTTGAGGTCTGGGATACTGATTCCCCAAGAAGTTCTTTTACTGTTGAGAATAGTTCTAGCTATCCTGGGTTTTTGTTATTCCAGATGAATATGAGAATTGCTCTTTCTAAGTCTATGAAGAATTGAGTTGGGATTTTGATGGGGATTGCATTGAATCTGTATATTCCTTTTGGCAAGATAGCCATTTTAACTATGTTAATCCTGCCAATCCATGAGCATGGGAGATTTTTCCATTTTCTGAGGTCTTCTTCAATTTCCTTCTTCAGAGACCTGAAGTTCTTGTCATACAGATCTTTCACTTGTTTGGCTAGAGTCACACCAAGATACTTTATATTGTTTGTGGCTATTGTGAAGGGTGTCATTTCCCTAATTTCTTTCTCAATCTGCTTATCCTTTGAATATAGGGAGACTACTTATTTGCTTGAGTTGACACACTGAAGCTAACAGAAAAGAAACTGGGGAATAGCATTGAGCACATGGGCCCAGGGGAAAATTTCCTGAACAGAAGACCAATAGCTTATGCTTGTCCCTTCCCCCACAGCATTGAGCTGGACTTCTCAGCCCATTCCATTCAAGCTGTGACACAGCTGCTTTCACCTTGACAACCAAGGCTGCCTCAGGGCAGTCTCAACTGGAGACCAGCAGAGACCTGCTTGACTTGAAGCAGGCACAGGGTTGTAATAATAGTAAAAATCAGTCTCGATCGGCAAAATGTCATCCTGACTCATTTCTCTTTCGTCACCTTCCCATTTATCCCCAGAATTCTCTTCCAGGTCTCCAGTTCACATGTGGTCATGGGCGGCTACATATGCTCTAAGATCAAGAATTGACAAATGGGACCTCATAAAATTACAAAGTTTCTGTAAGGCAAAGGACACTGTCAGTTGGACAAAATGGCAACCAAAAAATTGGGAAAAGATCTTCACCAACCCTACATCCGACAGAGGGCTAATATCCAATATATAAAAAGAACTCAAGAAGGTAGACTCCAGAGAGCCAAATAACCCTGTTAAAAATGGGGTACAGAGATAAACAAAGAATTTTCATCTGAAGAATTTCGAATGGCTGAGAAGCACCTTAAGAAATGATCAGCAGCATTAGTCATTAGGAAAATGCAAATCAAAACAACCCTGAGATTTCACCTCACACCAGTCAGAATGGCTAAGATTAAAAACTCAGGAGACAGCAGGTATTGCAAGGATGTGGAGAAAGAGGAACACTCCTCCATTGCTGGTGGGATTGCAAGAAGGTACAACCACTCTGGAAATCAGTCTGGTGGTTCCTCAGAAAACGGGGCATGATACTTGCAGAGGGCCCTGTTATACCACTCCTGGGCAAATACCCAGAGGATTCCTGGGCATGCAATAAGTACACATGCTCCACTATGTTCATAGCAGCCTTATTTATAATATCAGAAGCTGCAAAGAACCCATATGTCCCTCAATGGAGGAATGGATACAGAAAATGTGGTATATTTACACAATGGAATACTACTTAGCAATTACAAACAATGAATTCATGAAATTCTTAGGCAAATAGTTAGAATCAGAAAATACCATACTAAGTGAGGTAACCCATTCACAAAACAACACACATGGAATGCAGTCACTGATAAGTGGATATTAGCCCAGAAGCTCTGAATACCCAAGACACAATTCACATATCAAATCATTCTGAAGAAGAAGAAGGAAGGAGAGGGCCCTAGTCCTGGAAAGGCTTGATGCAGTAAAGTAGGGCATTACCAGGACAGAGAAGTGGGAAGTGGTTGATTGGGGAAAGGGTGGAGGGAAGAGGGCTTATGGGACTTATGGGGAGGGGGGAACTGGGAACTGGGAAATCATTTGGAATGTAAACAAAGAATATAGAATAAATAAATAAATAAATACATAAATAAATAGGAGGTGTGGCCTTGCTGAAGTAGTTGTGGCCTTGTTAGAGGAAGTTCATCACCACCACCATAATGTTGAACTTTGAGGTCCTATGTTCATGCTCCTCCCAGTGGAAAGTGATCCTACTGCTGCCTGCCTGCAGAAGACAGTCCACTCTTGGCTGCTTTCTAACGAAGATGTAGAACTCTCCGCTCTTTCAGCACCATACCTGCGTGGTTGCTTCATGCCATGGCAATAATGGACTGAACCTCTGAAACTGGAAGCTAGGCCCAATTAAATGTTGTCCCTCATAATCGTTGCCTTGGTCATGATATCTCCTCACAACAATGTGAACCCTAACTAAGACTGAAGTTGGTACCAGGGACTGGGGTACTGCTGTGATAAATGTGACCATACTTTTGTTTGGAAGCATGTGGATTTGGGACATTCTAAAGCAGTGGAATGCTTTAGTTGGCCATTCTAGAAGTATGGAAGGACAGTGACTGGTGCTGAAGGTGATTCGAACTGTGAGGCTCAAGAGGTTTTAGAGGAGAAGAATTTTGGTATGTTGCCTGGAGATCATTCTTGTGATATTTTAGTGAAGAATGTGGCTGGATTCTGCTTTTCTTCTGGAGGTGGGGGGAGTTTCCTGAGGCTAACATGAAGAGATTCAGAGTGGTTGTAGTATTTTGCTATGTGTACTTCTTTGTTGTCTTTCTTATTTGTTTAGACCACTCTTTAGACTTCTCAGCAAATGTTATCTTCAGAGTCTGTATGTATGTGAGTGTGGGTACATATACCCTTTGTGGTGAAATTGGTCATGGTGAATAGAGTCTAGAATCTGGCCTCCACTAGACTAAATGCTATGATTAAGATTCCTGACTCACAAAATTAAAGAGCAGAATGTGTATCCATGGTTACTCCACGAATGAGCTGACACCTGGCACAGCTCACTCGGAAACATCTTGTCAGCTCCTTTAAGAAAAGCACATGAAAGAGAAACAGGATAATGCAAAATCCATTGAATAGAAACTCAAAGAGAATAGACAATAAAAGCAGAAGCAAACATGCATCTTATTTCTTGTATCCAAATTATGGTGGAAGCAAAGATGAACAAAATAGAGTCCTTGCCTTTATAGGGCAAAGGTTTGTCGATAGGAAGAAATACATATGTATACCGTATATATAGACCTGAATATATATCACCTGAGGACTATTAAATTGTGTGTGTATGTGTGTGTGTGTTTGTGAGTGTGTGTGTGTGTTTGTGAGTGTGTGCATGTGTGTGTACTTGCAATGCATTCCTGTGTGGTTGTTCATTTACAGGCACTGTAAGTTTGTGGCAGTCAGATAGGACAGGTTAGCCGTTTTCCTTGCTTTCCATGTTCCTGCCTTCTTGCTGTCTCTGGGATTACAGACATATGTTGCCATGCCACACCTTTTGTAGGGATCCTGACAATCTGTACTCAGGCTTCATGTTTATACGACAATTAATTATTTTGACTGAACAATGTACTGAGCATTAAATTAGATATTATAATTTAGTTACATTGTCTCACAACTTTTATAGTCTCTTCTTTTATATAATTTCCAGTGGTACTAAGGAGACACCATATTACTGAGCTATTTCTCTAGCCATATATAATTATTCCAAGACAGGAATAAAATTTTCAGGCTGGCATTTAACTCCCTGTGTAGCCCAGGCAGACCTTCAGCTGGTGGTCATTCTGAGGACCTGAGCAGATGGGATTATGGGTATGTACACATCATGCCCAGGGAATTATTTACTCAACCAGTTTGTTATCTTCCAGTAGACTGTACGTGTGAGAGAGCACAAACTCTCTACCTCGAGCTAATGTATAATAGAACTTAAACACATACTGTTGAAAAACAGAATAAGTCATGAAAGATTTAGCCCAGGGAGAATGGAAAGGAAGTGGTAATTCAGGCCCATGGATTCTGAGATAATTAGGCTGGTATAGATGTAAAAGTTTGGGATTTTGGAAGAAAACAATTAAATGAAATATGATTACATTTTGGGTCCCTCTGGTTAAGGAAAAGGGAGACGCAAGGAGGACTAACGTTGATGGGCTGGTTGCATTGTTTCACTTACAAGATCATGAGAATTGCTCAGGGTTGAGGGCAGATCCCGGAGGAACACCAACAGGAATCCGCTGGGGAGGGCAGCAGCAACGGCAATCTAAGATGGAAGGAAAACCTGAGGGCAGAGATTTCAGTGAAGAGGAATGGAAATCTGTTTGTCATAAACTATCCAGGTTATTCTCTATGGTGATTTGTTCTTGTTCTGTTTTATTCAGTGGGTCATGTTCCATTAGTGCACAGGTAGGAGTCCTTTCCCTCTGTCCTGTGTGTGTCAGGTGTTTCATCATTTCTTGTTTTTAAAATTGTTTTTAGTACAAATATAATGTAGGCTACTTTTGCATCAGTTTCCTACTCTATTGAATAAATAACTACTTAAAAAAATAAGTCCATATAGCTATTTAGAGACACAATTAAAGTTAACTGGGATGTGAATGTAGAATTTCAATCTGGAGAAATTAGTAACCCCATGAATCTTTCTCTCGATGGACATAAACAAGGAAAGGGGACATGCCACGCTATGACATAGCAAGAAAACAGCTAAGTCCCTCAATGTACCAGCTTCATTCAGACTCCCACACTGGGAACCACTGACTTCTCTTTATCTCTCTGTCACTCAGCCCAGGCATTAGAATATAGCATTCTAAACTGATGAAGGTGTGTGGTGTGTGGTGTGTGGTATGTGTGTGTGTGTGTGTGTGTGCGCGTGTGTGTGTGAGTGTGTATCTGTCTTCTGACTGTGCTCTAAGGGCCCACAGTAGATGCTGGAATAGAGCATGGATAGGAGCCTTCAGGGTCCAACATCCACATTCCAACCACCTCTTACTATGCAGATGAGGCCTCCTCTGGCCTGGCCCTGGCTGAGAGAAAACTGTGAGGGGGTGTGCCTCTAACCCTTTCATGCAAGGTGCATCCTCAAGGCTCATGTGTACACACACATATGTATATTTGTAAACACACACATATAGATAGACAGACAGACAGGTGAGGGTTGATGGAAAGAGAAAGGTACCTTCCAGTATACACAAATGAATCTGAAATCTCAGCTAATATAATTAGTTAATATAAATTCCAAACTATTTTTTATTTTCTATGCATGTATGTATGTATGTATGTATGTATGTATGTATGTATGTATGTATATGTGTGTGTCTATCTATCTATCTATCTATCTATCTATCTATCTATCTATCTATCTATCTAATCTATCTATCATTTACCTACCTATCTCTCTATCATCTACCTCTATCTATCTATCTATCTATCTATCTATCTATCTATCTATCTATCTATCTATCTCTGGTTGGCTGTCTGTCTGTCTGTCTTTCACCTATCACCTATCTATTACTGGGCATCACTGCACTCATTCATGTGTGGTTATCGGAAGACAACTTTTGAGAGTCTGTTCTCTCCTTTCACTGTGTCCCAGGGATTAATCTTAGGCCACCAGTACTGTATAGCAAGTGCTTTTAATTGGAGGAGCCATTACGGTGGCCTCCAGGTCAATCTAACACCACACGCTTCATTTTCATTGTCTTCCTTTTTATGTTGGTCCCCTTTGACAATGCAGGCATTCACTGCAGACAGGCACACATTCGCTAACGTTTTCAACATCTCTTGCCAGTGCTCCTGGCACAGTTGACAGCGTGTCTCTACTCTCCCCTTGCTCACTGGGCTGATTCCCACATGGGATTCCTCTGATTTCTCTTCTGCTCTCCTACCATGTACCAAATACATGAAATCCCTTGGATGCCTTCCTCAGATTTTAGGTTTTATCATCTTTCATAGCAGACTATCCTCCCCTTGTTATTCTTGAGTCAGTTCCTGCTGCTAAAGTCTATGGTGACCAGACTTACCTCATAGCTTTTAGAGAAAACTGTAGAGAAAAGGCAAAGTTAACATTCTGCACAGTATTGTTTTTATTTTATTTTTCCGTTAATTTTAGTTTTTACTTATTCACTTTACATCCAACTCACTGATCCCCTCCTCTTCACCCCCTCCCATAATCCTTTCCCATCCCCCCTCCTCCTCTGAGTCCTGAGTACTCTCCGGCTCTGGCATTTCAAGTCTCAGTGAGGCTAGGTGCCTCCTCTCCCACTGAGGCCAGACAAGGCAGCCCATTTTTATAATGTATCATTAACATTTCCCATGTCATTACCTGGCCTTCTACCTCATGACAGATGACACCCATTTATTCTTGCTTTCTTTAATGAAAAATAAATTGATCTGTAATAGGAAAAACTGGGGCCATTCAACTAGGTTAACCTGATTTTATGTTGGCTGTGCAGTCGTATAACTATGCTTCCTGACTCATTCACCTAATAGGAGAGCAGCGAGGGAAGCTGTTGAGCTGTGAACCGCAGCTGCCCCACATGGTCTTCCATCCCGGGCCCTCATGTTCTACCCCCCCTTCTCCTTATCAGAGATTTAGTGCTTGCAGATTCTGCCCCTGGGATCAGAAGGAAAATTGTTTTTCTGGTTGTTTAGGACTTAATTCTCTGAAGAACTGTCATTTAAGTAGGGATTTTCTTCCTATCCTTTCTGCCTTTTATGTGTGGAAGTCTTCAGTTAATTGGAAAAGACTTTATTCTTTGATAATCTTTTTCTTTTCATTTAGTATATTCCTGTGGGTGCTTCCAATTTTTCACCTCATATTGCTACAGGTAACAACGTGCAAGCACTCAGACAGGTCTTTCTAAATATTATCCGGTGAGCTGGCAGCAGTGGAAGCTATAAAGGACATTTAAAAATAGCAGCCATATAAGGAAAGGGCTCTTTTAGCTTAAAAACCACAACACATCAACTAAAAAAATGCTTTCACCTTTGTACAAATAATAAAAATGCCAATCATGGTTGAAATGATGCTAAAAGGGCCGGTGAGATGGCTCAGTGGTTAAGAGCACTGGCTGTTTATCTGAAGGCTCTGAGTTCAAAACCCATCAACCACATGGTGGCTCACAACCATCTGTAATGAGATCTGACCTCCTCTTCTGGAGTGTCTGAAGACAGCTACAGTGTACTTACATATAATGAATGAAATGACACTAAATATCATTATAGTGATATTAGAAAAAGAATCTTTAGAAAAAAATTTGTTTGTTTGCTTGTGGTTTTGAAACAGGGCCTCACAAACACTGTACCATTCCTATCACTGTAGACGGGAACACATTTGCTAACGTTTTCAACATCTCTTGCCACTGTTTCTTGCACGGATGACAGCATTTCCCGATTCTCACCTTGCTGACTATGCTGATTCCCATATGGAATTCAAACTACTCTCCTACCATGAACCAAATATGTTCTGATGTGAAAGCCGGAGGGTGTCCTCCTCATTTTGTATCATTCCCTCTGATAAGGAAAGTGTGGGAGTAGAATGTGAGGGCCCGGGATGGAAGACCATGTGGGGCAGCTGCAGTTCACAGCCCAACAGCTTCCCTTGCTGCTCTCCTGCTAAGTGAATGAGGCAGGAAGCATAGTTTTATGACTGCACAGCCAACATAAAATCAAGTTAACCTAGTTGAATGGCCCCAGTTATTACCTTCCACGGCAGACCACCTCTCAACTCCAGCAGTCCCGCAACTCACTCTATAGACCAGGCTGGCTGAGGACTCAAAAGATTAAAGATGTGTACTACTACACCTTGCTGAGAAAAAAAATGTAGTATATAAGTCAGCAAGAAATACACAATCTATAGCTCACTTCATAGCCCCTTCTCAAAGTTATTTTGGACTAACAGTTGTCATTTTTCCTGTAAGTCTCAAGCATGTTTAATGAGAGAATGTAAGAGAATTCTGGTTGCATTTCTCTACCTTGTGGCTTTTGTTGATTCAGACTCTTAATTGCCTTTTCTATTTGAAAGATTTTTCCCATCATAATCTCAATTCCCCTTTCAACTAATGAAATTCCATTGCCTTTAGTTCTTGCTCTACCCCTACCATGTTCCCAATGTATATGCGTGAAAAAGAATAAAACTGTCTCTCTGTAACGATTAGTTTTTATTGTCAACACAGCTTGCAATTACCTGGGTTGAATGTCAATAAAGGATGTTCTAGATTACTCCAACCTCCTGGCATGTCTGTGGGGTAATTTTCTGATTCCCCTAATCAGTGTGGAAAGACTCAACGTGAAAGTGGGCATTCCTGGGTATTGAGCTCTTAATTGCATAAGAGTAAAGAGTCAGTTGAACAGGGAAAATGCATGAATTCATTTCTGCCTCCTCTTGACTGTGGATTTGATATGACCAGGAATCATGAGCTAAAGTAAAACCTTTCTCTCCTAAGTTAGTCTTGTCAACATATTTTATCACAGCAAGAGAAATGAATCTAGGTCACCCAGATTTTTGGACAAAACATCACAGGACTCTGCCACATTGATTCCTGCCTGTGTTCCCAGCTCACAGTTTTGGTTGCAGTTCTGTTTGGAAAGGACAAGTGTCATGAGAATCAGCATGTGCAGTTTCAGAACAAAAAAAGCCACTCACGAACAATAAAAATAATCAAAACCTGACAAGCTTACTGATACCATAAGGATGTGAGATCTGGAATATCTCGTCATTACCAATAAGTGTGTAGAGTTAATTCTCAATGTCACGGTAGGCTTGATCCTCGCTGGTGGGAGAGGTAACATTTGTTTAAATGTTCTCAAGCATAGACATCAACTTGACTCTGCACACAGCTTTGTTAATTGTAAGGGTAGGACTACTTATATAATTTATCTATCTAGATTCTACCTTTACAGCTTTTATTACAAAACTTCTGTTTTATGTAATTAATATAGACAGAATTTCCTCCAAAAATAATTGTTACTTTTCTGTAAGTAATACTTTACATGTAAAATTAATGGAAACTGCTAATGTGTACTATCACATTAAGTATTATACATTGTAGAAGATGCAATGGAGAATCATGGCCAGTGCTTTAATTCAAATTCATGTAAGTGACTGTGTAACAGTTCTATACTAGATATATGCTTTACAAATGAGACGAAGAAAGACAAGGAGAGAGGTAGTATTAGGACGCATGTTAGAGTTATTTATTTAAACACTTTTAGTTGTTTTGTGTTTTATGATTTTCTACATGTTTTTGAGTGAGTTTAAATGTTTGTAGTACTCAATATTTTGCTGTTTCCTGTTGCTTTTAAAAATGTGTAGCAAGCCTGGTGTGGTGGTCCCTGCCTTGAATGCCAATACTTGGGATACAGAGGCAGGCAGACCTTTGAGTCTGAGGCTAGCCTAGTATACATAGCTAGTTCTAGACATCCAGGACTACACAGAAAATCCCTGTCTCAAGAAAAAAACAAATAAACACGTAAAAAAGAGTGGCAATGTTATATAGCATATACTAAGTATACTTAGTATAGTACAGAATATTATAGTGTAGTATAGTATAGTATAGTATAGTATTTTCTACTATATTTAAAATCTCACCCTGTTTAAAGATACTCTCTGATTTCTCAGAGGGTGTAATACTTCTGTATTAAAATTTGATTTTTCTCTGTTTCTTGGTTTTGCATTTTAAATTTCATAGCTACTAATTACTTTGCCATCCTCCCATAGACTGTATTTTTCCATTATTGGTTTTATTCAACGTCTTGAGCTAAGTGCTAGATTTGGCTGCATTTCTCTATTTGTTGATGGACAATGAGTCAGTCAAGTAGTGGGAAAAGAGTTCTTGTCTGAAGGATTGCATGTTGACTAGTGTGGCAAAAGCTGAAAACAAGGCCAGCTCTGGTATATAGTTTAGACAGGAGACTTCATCATTTTTCATAGTTGCTTTGTTAGAGAGTTTTTTAAAACTCTTTTAGCCCAAAGGTATGTGAATTTTGAGTTATGTTTATGGTATGCATGATGTTTGTCAGTGTTCTGCTTCTGTCTGTCAGTCTGTTTGTTTTCTGTATGTCTGTCTCTATCTCTGTGTGCATGTGTGTGTATTTATTGACACCACATGTAACGAATCATTTTATGAAAACACAAAATGAGCTTTGGAAAAAAGTGACAGACTTTTGGTTGTTGCTTTAAAAATCCATTTGATTATGTCACCAGTTAATCACCCTCATTAATTTCATTAGTTATATCCTGATCTGCTATAGCAGGAATTCTCAACCTTCCTAAATGCTGTGGTGATTTCCAACCATAAAATTAGTTTCATTGCTAATTCATATTGAAATTTTGGTACTGTTATGAATCATAATGTAAATATCTATGTTTTCTGATAGTCTTAAATGACCCTGCCTGTGAAAGAGATGTTCAACCCCCAAAAGAATCACAACCCGTAGGTTGAGAACCTGTGTGATCTATAATAAGCATAGGAAAGTATATAATACCCATAATAAGTAAGTAGCAATGGGTAAATAAAGTCATGTCAATTTTTGTTTAGTTGCTAACTACAGAACTCCACTATTGGTATTGAGAGAATCTACATCAAGACATAAGTGAATGAGCAAGGCTATCTATGTTCCCAAAACCCACAAAACCAGGCATCAGGCCAGTCAGGACCTAGGCTTCTTTGTGTGTTGGAATCTTCTTGGGTCCCTATGACGTTTTGCCTTGCTGACTTGTTAGTATTACCTGGTCAGTTCCAGCACTTTCTCTTTCAAGATCTCTTCATTTGTACAAATTAATAGGTACAAATTATGACACATTTACATATTGAGTACTTTGATGATTTTCCTCACATGCATTTCTTTCAGCCCACCAGTATTCTTCTTGTCCTTCCCAGGTAGCCCCCATTCCACTGCCCTGCTATTCTACCCCACGCTCTGAATGTAAGAGAAAGCACACAGTGTCCATCTTTTTTGAGTATCTCCAAGTCAGTCCATTTTCCTATAGATAAGCTGGTTCTATTCTTTATAATTGGATAATAGTTCATTGTCTGTGTATAGAAAAATTACTCTGTTGCTCTGTTCATAGACACCTATGATGATTTTATATCTTAATTTCGGGTTAGTGTGGTGCTAGGTGTGGTTCTATAGAAATATCTACTGTAGGTTGGCTCTAAGATCTTTGGGCATTTACCTAGGAAGTATAGCTGGACCACATGGTACTTCTAGTTTTGGTGTAAGAACATGTCATATGGTGTCAGGATGGATACATCCCTATCCAGAATACATAAGGGTTCATTTTTCTCTTAACCCTCCCAAGCATTTGCTGCTTTATGTTTCTTTGGTAGCTATTGTGACTGCTCCCCACTCATTCCCAATCATCCATTGATTGGCAATTGTCATTCTCTACTCTTTTCTAAGTGAGGTGCATCCCTCAGGTTATAAATTTTTAAGTGTGCTTTCTCTCACTTAACATTTTGGGGATATATATCCATGAGATGTACCCAGATGAATCATTAGTCTACTCCTTTTTTTTAACGCATACCCTATGGAATTGAGATGCTATAGTTTATTTACCTTGTCCCTAGATATCAGCATTTAGGTCACATCTGATTCTTAGCCTCTTCTATGAGTTAGACATTTTTGTTTGTTTTGTTTTTTAAAATGTTTGTTTTTTGACATTCATTTTTTTTGTTTTTGTTTTTGGTTTTTTGGATTTGGTTTCTTTCGAGACAGGGTTTTTCTGTTCAGTTCTGGCTGTCCTGGAACTCACTCTGTAGACCAGGCTGGCCTCGAACTCAGAAATCCACCTGCCTCTGCCTCTCAGAGTGGTGAGATTACAGTGCGCCACCACTGCCCAGCTGACATTCATTTTTTATTAGATATTTTCTTTATTTACATTTCAAATGTTATCTCCTTTCCCCATTTCCCCTCTGAAAATCCCTATCCCATACCCCTTCCCCTGCTCATTAACCCACTCATTCCTGATTCCCTGTCCTGGCATTCCCCTACACCGGGGCATCGAGCCTTCACAGGACCAAGGGCCTCTCCTCTCATTGACATCCAACAAGGCCATCCCCTGCTACATATGTGGCTGGAGCCACTGTTCCCTCCATATGTACTCTTTGGTTGGTGGTTTAGCTTTTTTCTTTGGCTTTTTCCTAGGTGTGATTTGGTCATTATATTATGAAAGATACATTGAGATTCCCCCAAATCTCATATCTTTCATGGTATCAGGGGAATTTTCAGTTCATACATATTTATGAGTTGTTTTCCCTTTTCTGATTTTTGGAGGTCATCAAGCAGGTAATTTTAAAGACCTATCTCATTTGTACAGATTCTCAAATCTGCTGCTTTGGGCATGAGGTTAACTTCCTATTCTTGAACTGTTAAGGCTCAAACTCTAGGCCAAATGGCTGCAGTGTCTATGCAACATATCAAAGTGGACCTAGTCTCCAGATTCTCCCAGCATCCCTCAGTACCTATCTGTTACAGGAAATGGCTCATGTACCATGACCTACCCTCTACCTGGAACTCTCCTGTCCAGGGCCTGTGCTGCCCCTCCCTCAGAGGCTCTTCCCAAGATATTTCCTAGATATTCCTGATATTTTGATTTCTCACCCCTGTTTTATCTTTGTCTTCCTGTCTGCTGATCTGTTTCCATCTCTCCCCTCTCCCCACCTCCACCTCTCCCACATGGCCCAGGTCAGTCTGGACATGTCCATGCTGGACTCTCCCAGATGTCCCTGGATATGCTGTCTCTGTTATCTATAATAAACTTTCTCCTTTATTATCTCTAGGAACAGTCCTTAGTGTCCTCTCATATGCTCTCAAAATTCTCCTCACATAATTTCATTCATGCCCTGTGTTTCAAAGCTAGATAATACTTTCAGGTTCCTAGAATTTTTGCTTGTGAGAATACACTTACCCCATTCCATCCCATAATATATAGGTCTTCTGTTTATAGTCATAGAGAAATCCAACTCTGCATGGGGTGCAGTACCTAATGCTTAATTCAGCCTTTGCACCTTTAAGGTGTGGTCTTTCTGGCCTGGATCTCTAGAGGTCTCCCTAACTGTGTGCATCTTCTGGATGAGCAAAAGGAACAGACAGTCTGTAGTCCAAGTTGAGTCTCATCTTCTACCTTATCTCCCGCCGCTGGACCTGCTGCCTAGGTACTAATCCCTTGTCCGGTTCCAACTTGTGCTCTTTTAAACACTCCAGGCTTCAAAGGTTTCTGTTTTTTGCTTCCTAAGCTGTGTACAGTTCAGGAACTCTCTGACTAGGTACAACAGAGTCTCCAGTTACTAGAAGCAGTTCTATCAAAGACTGGACACAGAGCTCCCAGGGACTAAACTACCATGGTCCTGTCTACTCCCACTACATATGTAGCAGAGGACTGTCTCATCTGACATCAGTGGGAGGGGAGGCACTTGGTCCTCTGGAAGCTGGATGCTCCAGAGATGGGTGATGCTTATAGAGGTGAGGAGGGAGTGGGTGGGTGATTGGGGAAGCACCCTCTTAGAGGCTAAGAGGATGGAGCTGATGTTGGGGGTCATGAAGGGGAGACTGAGAAGTTGAAATGTAAACAAAGAAAATGATTAATAAAAAATCAAAATAAAAAAAAAGTCAGATACATTTCCAGCTGATATCTGCCTTCACTCAATGCTTCCTGGAGCTTCTCTGAGCACACAAAGTATATTGGTTGGACACAGAGCTGGACAGGATATAGAATCTGATCATGTAGTCTAATTTCCAACACATCCCTGGTGAGTTTCCAGTTTTTCTGAATCTCTGTCTCATCATCTGTAGTCTCCCACTGCTAAGGTTGTTTTGTTTTGGGTTTTTATTTCCCTCTAATTTTATACTGAAAGGGCATGGTTCGGGGTGACTGAGGAATGTTTCAGAGAGAAAACCAGGAAAGAGCAATTCTCAAGGAATAAAGCTTCCCAGGACTGCCTGTTTTGGGTTATTTTTCATATCCTTAAAGAGTTTCTTTTAATTCTTTGCCCAGCATTTATAATTTCCCATGGAAAGACTTGCAGATTTCTTTGTGCTGCCATGACCTGCCCTTGTTTGTACACAGTTGGTATGAGTTTTTAAGTAGAGAAGGCTTTATGGAGGCTTCCCTCCTTATGTTATATATAAATATGACATAGCCTACTTTGCCTCTTTGTATGTGAGTGCCACAGACTCTATTCTTGTTTTCATATTGTCAACCTTTTATTAGATTTTCACTAAAATAATTTATGAGTCACAGTTTCTCTTGTCATTTTACATAATATAAAACACATGAACCCAGCATACATGCATTAATCTATCATGTGGAAACATAGGAGGATTATCAGAAATGTGGGGTCAGCTGGGTTTGTACATCAAGTTTCAGGCAGACCGAACGTGTAGCAAGGCCTGTCTCAATAAAGCAAAAACAAAACCATAAAATAGCAGTAATTTCAAAATCTATCTCCTCTGTTCCCCAGGAAACCCTCAGAAATAATTCTTCAAAAGGCAAAATATTTTATTTTAGATGAAACATAAATTCTTAGATAGGCTTTAACCTTTTGTAAAAATATCTTCAGTTTGGAGATAATTCATTTGTATTTGTACATATTATTCCTGTATTTGGATTTATTTCTCTTGCTTTACTCTTTGTTCTCTCAATTAATTTTCAGTCAGGCTGAAAATATAGCATCAGGAGGATGTAGAGCCTGCTTGGAATATTTGCTGCTGTACACTGTGCTGATGCCCTGTTAGGTGTGATTTAAAGCACAGGGTTCATAGGCAAGTAGAATGTTAGATCAAATTCACAGTTGGTGGTATAAACAGACTCCATAGTGTCCCCCAGGGGGCCTGTTTCTTGCGGTTCAGGCATTTTTACACCCAGCAGGCATGGCCGTCTAGTGTGCTTGCAGCTAACAGGAAAGCAGCAATGGTGTGACGTGTGGATGAAGGATGAGCAGGCACTTAGCATGGAGTGCTGCTGCTCTTGGAGAACGGCTCCCCTGCCCCACTCTTTCCCTTACTGGCTTTGAAGAGGCTGCCACATTGCAGGTTGTCTCTGGTGAAGACTTAAGAGAAAGAACACTCATGACCAGAGAGGCTAGGATGAAACTCAGGCAGATAAAAAAAAAAAAAGAAAGAAAGAAAGAAAAGAAAAGAAAAGAAAATGAAATCATGCCACTCCCGAAATCAGCTTTTTACTGTTAGCGATGACACAGAAGCCCTGGCAGATAGATCTCTTGATTGTGCTTTGTGAGACTCCCAGCAGAACGCCTAGGGCCTAGGTTGCTGGGTTGAAGATGTGTGAATGTGTGTTGTCTTAGGCTGTGATGTTATAGAAATGTATGACTACTGTATGACCAATACAGAGTACAACTTTACTTTTGTTCCTGAATAAATTTAATGAAATGCTCTTGGGTTCCTCTATTAAGAATGATGCATGTAGGACCAGGGGAGATGGCTCAGTGATTAAGACCACTCTGCTCTTTCAGAGGACCAGGACTTGATTCCCAGCATCGAGATTTTGACTCAAAACCATTTGTAGCTCCACTTCCAGGAGATCTGATGCCCTCTTCTGGCCTCCACCAGCAGCCATAATGCAAGTGGTGCACATACATTCAGAGAGACAACACACCATACACATAAAAAAAAAAAGAAAGAAAAAGGATTTCTATATTTGGGGGCTGGGGATATCGAACTGCAGCAGAGTACCTGATTGAAGCCCTGCTTTTTCTCTGTGCACATAAAGCATAACAGTTAAGCAGAGATTTGGGTTAGGAAGCATCATCAGATTTTGTGAGGTCTCCTGTTAAATTTCTAGTTTTTCTATATCTCTGAATTTATCATCTGCTCAGTATCACGAAAAAATAAAACCAGGGGACAGAAAGATGTCTTAGTGGTTAAGGTACTGACTGCTCTTCCAGAGGACTTGTGCTCAATTCCCAGTACCAATGTGGTGGCTCACGGCTTTCTGTAACTATAGCTCCAGTGATGCCCTCACACAGACATGAATACAGACAGTACACAAATGTGCATAAAATAAAATTAAAAATTAAAAATTGAAACTAAAACAAAAACCCTAAAACAAAGAAAGGACGCAAGGACCAAAAACATGAATTTGGTTTGACATTGTGTCAGAATGCACTAAATACAAACCAAAGTATTTTTCAGGATTGTAGTAAAAGAAATAAAAAAAGAAAACAGCAAGGGTATAATAGCAAAGAAAGAAAGATAGGCAATAGGAAGAATAGGGCACACTTCTTGCTTTATCATCACCCTATAGTTTTGTATCATTCCTGAACTTTATCCTGATTTTAAATGTCTTGTAGATGCACATTATGTAATTTCTGGAAAATAAACTTTGTAGATTTTTTCTTTTTCTTTTCTAATTAGTTTTCAGGTGAAAACTGGGAAATGTTTCAGTCATACAGCTGCCTCCTTATGAACTACTCTTTAATCTTATAGATCCCTCCCCTTTTTCTACTAAAATATCATCCTGCTTCTTTCAGAACTTCAGGATTGGGGTGTTTTATATTTTGAGCTAGATATCTATTCAGAATAAAGCACTCCTTTCTACAAAAACCAGAACAGTTTAAAGATGGGTCAAAGATTTATAAAATTCTGAATCATGTAAATATAGGTTTGACATATTCTTGACACCTCCTTACCTAATTATTGCAGAAGAAACACTGTGAGTCTGCGGATTTCTGAGGGGACATTCCTCTCACGAACTAACTAAAGGGAGTTTGAATAAAGGTATCAGGTTGTCACAGTTAACTACTTTGTCCTATCAGGTGAGAAAAAAGTTGAAATTGAAGCTTAGTTTTAACTGAGTCCAAAATTAAAGAGATGAGTCCAAATTAATATTTGTAGCATCACTGCTTTAAAATGTTTCTGTGAAGACTTACTAGCCATTGGAAACTAATGACACACAAGTTCATTGACTGGGGTGGGGGGATGTTTGGGAAACAATATTAAATTACAACCCACCGAACAATCCTTCCAAGCAACTTTCACCTTTTTTCATCCTCAACAGCTTCTGACCTTGCTTGAAATATGATATTGCAAATGCCACTCTGCCACCTGGTGGTTGATCATGATATTTTCTTTGGAAACCAACCTCCTTTAGCCCTCATTGATAAAAGAAGTATCTTGGATAAAGTAGAAAGGAAACATTACCTATATTACAATCTACTAGACATACTAATACTTAGAATAAAATAATTTGTAAAATAACAAAGTTTACATTTATTGTTAATTATCTATGTATATAGATATTCTTTATTAATATGAAACTGGTTAAATTTAAAGATCTAAGTTCAAATATTCCTTTAAAAACATGTCTCTTAGCCAGGGCCATACAGAGAAATCCTGTCTCAAAAAACTAAAACAAATCAAACAAACAAACAAGCAAAAAACTATGACTCTTGGTAGTTAATCTTAAATACCAAGAATAAATGCTAATGAATAAAATTTTAATATCTCATAAAGGCCATACCACCCTGCGGGTGTGGGTGTGAGTTGGAGTCAGGAGAGCATGCAGAAACTTGTCTGCCACCGCATTGTTCTGCCTAGCAACAGCCTCATAGAAGCCACACTACTGCTACAGCCAGACAATTCGAGAAGGGGAAGACATCAGACACACACCTTACTCCATGCCACACAGTAGACACCCAGAAGACCACGAGCCACTCGGCCACGCAGTGCATGGCAGAGGAGGTCACCCAGAGACTTGCCAGCTGCGTCACATGGCTGCGTACTGTGGGAGCCATTAGTGTCAAGTGTGCGGTGAGCAGACAGGAGAGAAAGAGAAGTGGAACAGTTTGAGCACTATAAAGAAAGGTCTGGTGATGAGAGGGAGGAGAGGAATAGCTAGTTATGAGTACTCAGCCCTGTCACCTGAGGCCTTGCTGAAGTCCTAGAATGGGCTACTGCTGAGGCAGGGGTCAGTGTCCTTGTCAGTGGCTCATAATCCCACTAGAGACCATGGGGCATCCCTGGTCTGAGCAGCTTTTCTACAGTGAGGTGGCACGTGCAGAGAGGTGATGCCCCACGCCCTTTCATCCTCTTACAGTCAGGAGAGATGGGGAGAGAGGTGAGCTGGCCCTGCCCCTCACCAGCCTTATGGCCAAGCAGAGAATTTCTAGTATAGGTTTCAGACACTTTTTAAAGACATTCTTATCTTTTAAATTGATGAAAAGTAGTGGTTGGCTGAGCTAACACTCACCAAAAGATTTCATGTGATAATAAAAAAGATAGGTGGTGGGCAGAATTGAGGAATATATGACTAGCAAGTTCTTCAGAGATAACCTAAAATATATAAGTTTTGGACTTGCAACATTCTCACTCCTAATAGCTTCAAGGTCTAATGAGTTTATCAACTTTGTAGAATCATTAACATAGGCATGAGTTTTGTCCTCAGAACTTCAAGGTATTGACTGGGTGAGAAGACATCTTTTGGTGCTTTGGGACTGCTTTTACCTGATGGTTGCTGATGTTGAATTCACTCCCAGTATTTCTGTTGGTTGAGGAGAATGGAGCCAGGTTTTCATGCTGGGTCACATATTTAGGAGAGTTGATGATTCATGTATTGGGTCAAAGACCTCTAGAGAAATGGGATGGCATCATTTCTGAAGCACCTGTTAAATGACCTCAATTGTCCAAGGGTCATGGAAAGTGTTTCTTTATTTTCTATTCTTTTCCATAACCATTGTGGTGATTTCAATACTCTTGGCCCAGGGAGTGGTACTAGTAAGAGGTGTGGCCAATTTGGAGTAGGTGTGGCCTGTTGGAGAAAGTATGTTGCGGTAGGGTTGGGCTTTGGGCTATTCCTTCTAGCTGCCCATGAGACAGTCTTCTACTGTTTGCCTTTGGAACAAGACATAGAACTTTCAGATCCTTCCCCAGCACCATCGCTGTGTAGACACTGACATTCTCCTTGCCTTGATGAAATGCTGTCCTTTATGAGAGTTGTCATGCTCATAGTGTCTTTCCACAGAAGTGGAAACCCTAATTAAGATAACTGTCATCAAACAAATATGAAGGTACATCAAGTTCTAGAGAAATCACAAAAGGAGGTCAGGTTTTGGGGTCCAGGAAAAAGGGATTGAACAAGCACATATGGATAGTGGTTACAAAGATCAGTTAAGAAAGAATGAACCTCTATTGGAGGAAATGGAGCATGGAGGAAGGTGAGAAACTTTACTGCTTGATGACTGTCAGGTTCAATGGTAACCCCAGTTCCCCAAAAGGCAGTGGAAAATCCAAGATGACAGTCTTTGCTAGCTCAAGCTGAACTATTGCAGGAGCAACATTCTTCAAGAACCTATAAGTAGGGTTTCAGCATGCCAGAAATGGCCACTTCCCTCTTGTTAAATATAAATGCCCATGCTTGCATCCAGAGATGTCTGGTCCCTATCCCCATGTATGTGTTATGCATTTTAAAGTCCACTGTTGCAGGATATTTGGTCACAGTGTGAAGCCCAAGATTGTGTTATTTACTGGAAAACAAAAGCTAAAATAAACAAAGAAACAAAAAGACTGTTTAAAGTTGTGGTATGGCTCAGCCTTAGCACATATCTTTAATCCAAGAGTTTCAGTCTGTGGCAAAGAGGTTTAAATAAACTCAACCCAAGGTCAAGAGGTGGAATAAGCAACTAGTTGACAGGAAATGAACATAGGGAAAAACCATAGTGAGTAAGTGGAAGTCAGGGAGAAGGATAGAGGGACAGACAGGATTAGAAGGGGAGGGACATTCACTTTGAAGGTTTTTTGAGATGGCATGGAAAAGAACTTCCTTTAGGTGCATCGATTGTGGAGGAGGGTCAGCTGGATGCTGTCTCTGCAGGCTTTCAACCTATCATCTGGCTCCTGATTCTTGAAGTCAATTCTGATTGATTGAGTTTTTTTTTAAAAAAAAAAAAAAAAAAAAAAACACAGTCCATGCTAGCATCCTGGTCATTGTCATTTTGTCCTCTATCCTAAACTCATACACTCCATCCTTTCGGTTTGTAACCTGCACTGCATTATTTCCATGCCCTACTCTCTACCTGCACTGCATTTCCATGCCCTACTTTCTACCTGCACTGCATTTCCATGCCCTACTCTCTACCTGCACTGCATTTCCATGCCCTATTCTCTACCTGCACTGCATTTCCATGCCCTATTCTCTACCTGCACTGCATTTCCATGCCCTGTTCTCTACCTGCACTGCATTTCCATGCCCTATTCTCTACCTGCACTGCATTTCCATGCCCTACTTTCTACCTGCATTGCATTTCCATGCCCTACTCTCTACCTGCACTGCATTTCCATGCCCTACTCTCTACCTGCACTGCATTTCCATGCCCTACTCTCTACCTGCACTGCATTTCCATGCCCTACTCTCTAGCTGCACTGCATTTCCATGCCCTACTCTCTACCTGCACTGCATTTCCATGCCCTACTCTCTACCTGCACTGCATTTCCATGCCCTACTCTCTACCTGCACTGCATTTCCATGCCCTACTCTCTAGCCTTGGCCAGCTATGACAGTTTACTTTTTCTCTCTCATCTGTGCTATTTCAAATGCTGCTGTCCTTTCTCTCTCTCACCAACAAAAAATTCTTCCCCTATTCATGGAGCAGCCATTTTGGTGCTTTCTTTATTGCACCCTTGTTTACAGTGTCCAGGATATTGTGATGCTTATATGTCATTTGTAGGCCTGCTGAGCGGGCATGCATACCCGGCTATGGGGGGATGTAGTGCTTGATCTGGTCTTGATCCTGTGGGGTAGTGGCCCCCCAGTTGGGCAGGTGAGTCCTTGGTCTTGTCTGTCTGCTGGGAACGCTGTGAGGCCTGTTCCATTACTCCAGCATGGTGAGTTTTGATAAGAAGAGATAGCCCATGATTTTAAAGCTTTACTATAGAAGGTAGAGTGAGAGAAGGGAGGTAGAGAAATGAAAGCCAGCCATGGCCATGTGGAAAGAGGGGGAAGAGAATAAAGAAAGAAAGATAAGAGAAAGAGAGAGCAAGAGAGAAGGGCAAAAGAGAGGGGCAAGAGAGAAGAGAGAGAGAGAAGGGTGAGAGACAAGGGAGAGAGAGCACGAAGGGGCCAAGCATCCCCTTTTATTGTGGGCTGGGCTACCTGGCTGTTGCCAAGTAACAGTGGGGAGGGCCAAACCTTGGTGTAGCCAGTAAACTGTGAGGGTTGAGTCCAGTCAGAGCACTAGGGGCCTGGGGCGTGGCCCTAAGTGATTGATGGCCACAGGGTTATGTCCAACAGTCATTGGTATTATATAGGCTGTTTATAGCATGTTTTGTTACATGTTCTGTGTGTATGTGTGTGCGTGCATGTGTATGTGTATGCATGTTTTTGTGCTCCAGTATTTATATTTGTTTTCTTTCCTATGCTGACTCCAAGGTCTTGTGGGAGTCCTTCCGTGTTTCACTATCTTTACCTTATTCTCCTACCGCAAAAGAACGACAGAGCAGGCATAAAAAACAAAACGTTTATGCACAGGGTCAAAAACAGGGATATCATTCATAAGCATGCTGTGGCTCCAACTCTGATTAAGTTTAATCAAGTTCATGAACTTTATATGCAAAAATACCCCCAAACTATCACTGTCTCTCTGTTTTTCTTGGTCTCTCTGTCTGTGTTTCTGTGTCTCTATGTCTCTTTCTGTCTGCCTCTGTCTCTGTCTCTGTTTCTGTCTCTCTGTCTCTCTGTCTCTGTCTCTCTCTCTAGCTCTCTGTGTGTGTGTGTGTGTGTGTGTGTGTGTTTTGTGTGTATACTTGTGTTTGCGTACCCACATATCTTAGTTAGGGTTTTACTACTGTCAAGAGATGTCATGACTGTGGCAACTCTTATAAAGGACAACATTTAATTGGGGGCTATCTTGGAGTTTCAGAGGTTTAGTGCATTTTCATCAAGAAGAGAAACATGGTAGCATGCAGGCAGAAGTGATCTTGGAGAAGAAGCTGAAAGTTCTAAATCTTGATCTACAGGCAGCGGCAGAAGATGGTGTGCCACAGTGAGTGTAGCTCAAGTATGTGAGACCACAAAGCCTGCCCCCACAGACACACTTCCTCCAACAAGGCTGCACCTCCAGCAGGGCCACTCCTTATAGGCCAAGCTTTCAAACACATGAGTATATGGGGGGCCATACGTATTTAAAACATCACACCATATATGTATCCACAGGCATACTCACACACGTGTGCTCATGAGGCAAACATTGGGTGCCACTCCTCATTTCTGTTTTTTGAGAAAGGGTCTCACAGTGGCCTGGAGCTTATTGAGTAGGCTGGGATGGCTGGCCAATGAGTCCCATGCATCTTCCTCTTTCTGTTATAATGCCCGGCTTTTTAAAAAGTGTTTCTTGGGTCTAAACTTATGTCCTCATGTTTGAAGGGTTTAGGCATCTCCTCCCAACCTCCCCACTCTCTTTTAAAAAGCTGAACAGTTTTCAGCATGCATAGCAGAATTTTCCTGCAATTAATTTAAATATTAATAGAACAAGAAACCTGTGATTGGGCAGTGGAAAAGGAAGGTAGGCAGAGATTCTTAGAGACTGCAGAGAGAGGACAGAGGGGAGAAGGAAGGAAGATGGGGGAAGAGAAAGATGATCCAGATTCTACCTGGCTTTAAATAGCCACAGGTAGCTATGAATATCATATAATGGATGGATCATTACAGGACAATTTGTTTTTTCAAGGTGGGTACTTTATATCAGTATCAATCGGTTCTGAGTAAATTGTGTGGATGTTTTGTCGGGTAAAAATTTACTGATATAAATCTGATTTATAAATTTATAAGCCTCTGGAGTTTTGATTTTACCAGGTTACTGGGAATTGGCACCACTGACCACAGCGCAGTGGATGGCTTGAAATGTGAGCATAATCTGCTGCAAAAGAACAGCGGCTGGTCCCACATGGGGCTAGCCATGGTGGCAGCAGGGTCACAGGGGCCGGAGAGTAGCTGGGTATAGGGTGGGATGGTGCTATTTTTTTTAATACTTGCCACAACAAGTATGTATGTGTTGTAAACCCAACTTACATATATCTGTACCACATTTCATTGTCCAGTCATCTGTCCATTCCAATGGATCATTCCAATATTTTAGCTATTGCCCATGATGCAAAAAGGACCATGGAATGCTGGCCCTGTCCACCATCCTCTGGTCAATTATTGTGAATACCCAACACGGGAACTGCTACATACATCAGCGGCAGTTTTGCTTTCTGGGTTTCAGGAGCACCTTTCCATAGCAGCTTCACCATTTTGTCCCTCCCCTGGAGTATGTGCAAGTATCCATCCATTTATCCACATCCCTGATTCACTGTGATCCACATAATACAGGCATCTCCTCATGCAGCTGATGGGTATTCACCCTGGAAAACCTTAAATAGTTCAAATCACATGTTCTTCTTCCAGAGAATCTAAAGGATTCAGACATATTCGGCATGAGTTCTAGTTGTTGGTGATTCTAACCTGCCACACACAACATCATGGCTCTGTCTATATAACTATAGCAGAGTCTATAGTTTTCAACTCTGTCTATGTGTTATAGGAGCAGTTCTTACAAGGCACATCAGAACCAGATAGGTCCATCGGATCACTGAGTGCTAAGTTCGGACTAAAGTATTCTCAGGTGACAACGCTCAGGTACTGCAGCTGGCTGGACACACTTTACACTTTGAAGACTACTTATGTAAATGCCACCACCACCGGTGGCTTTTAGCTTTCCTGGGACCTAACTCTCTACGTTTCCAGCACTGAATCTAATTTTAAAAAAGTGTTGCAAAACACACGCATTTGCCAGATTCATCTAGTTCCAGAAGAAGAAAATCTGCATGCACATATTCATGCATGAGGTTCACTTTCAGGATGATCAGTACTGCATTCGGTTTTGAATTTTTGATGGTATGTCTCGCAAAGTAAAAGTTATTTGTGGTTCTTCACCGAATAACCGTCGCACCCAACCTTTAGAGAGTGTTCACTCATTAGGAAAAGTAATCCGGGGATTGCTGGGATTGGAAACCCTCAGGAAATGAGAGTAACATGGATTAATCTCACTTCAAATCATCCTAGCTATATTTTCAAAAAGATGTAACAAGAATGTTAAATACTTGCTATGTAAAAAGAATGTTAAAGGATGTAAAAACGTGCTATAGAAAGCAGCAGACTATGGCATGTAAGACCCTTTACACCCTTATTCTGGCGTTAAATAGATACCACGAGAAGCGGTGGCTTTGCACCCAGGACCTGCACAGGGCAGAGCACCGAAGGAGGCCATGATGTGATTACAGTGGCTGGAACTTGCTTGCTTCCAGGAAGGCACTGCCCCTAGCTAACTCGCTGAGCTGAGGCCCTGGGACTCAGCCCTGCTGACTGCTTTGATTGTTTCTTTGCCTTCCTTCGCCACCTGTGGGTTCAGCTGCTCGGCTGGTTCAGCTGGTTCAGCTGGGTTCAGCTCGGCTGGGTTCAGCTGGCATGTTGCCTTATGTTGTGCTTTTGCTTGATTTACACCCTTCTTAATGTAAGTTTTCTCAGCCTGTGCATTTTAACAGCAGTGCTACAGTGATAATATTTTAAGGCTTGCCTTCGATGTTTCACAGTTATTTACTAGAGAAAACACAGTTATGTCTTAATTGATTAACAATGCTGTTTAACCTTGAAGTAGTCATTGAGCCTCTTAAGAGTTTATTTGAAAAATGATCTATGGCTCTCCTTTGTTGTGTATTTATTAACATTAGGTATGGTGCAAATATCAAGTAATATTTATTAAAAATGTATGAGTAGAACGATATGGTGAGCACTGACATTTGGCCATCCAGTTCATGGCTTTTTATTCTTTTTTTTTTCCAAGACTTTTTTTTTTTATATTTTTATTTTCTATATTCTTTGTTTACATTCCAAATGATTTCCCCTTTCCCAGATCCCCCCTCCCCATATGTCCCATAAACCTTCTTCTCTTCACCCATTCTCCAATCACCTCCCTCCCTTTTCTCTGTCCTTATATTCCCCTCCAATGCTAGATCAATCCTTTCCAGGATCAGGACCCTCTCCATACTTCTTTATGGGAGTCATTTGCTATGCTATTTGTGCCTTGGGTATTCAGAGCTTCTGGGCTAATTAATATCCACTTATCAGAGATTGTAGTCCATGTGTATTCTTTTGTGATTGGGTTACCTCACTTAGGATGATATTTTCCAGATCAAACCATTTGCCTAAAAATTTTGTGAATTCATTGTTTCTAATTGCTGAGTAGTATTCCATTGTGTAAATATACCACATTTTCTGTATCCATTCCTCCTTTGAGGGGCATCTGGGTTCTTTCCAGCTTCTGGCTATTATAAATAAGGCTGCTATGAACATAATGGAGCATGTGTCTTTATTGCATGCCGGGGAATCCTTTGGGTATATGCCCAGGAGAGGTATAGCAGGGTCCTCCGGAAGTGTCATGTCCAGTTTTCTGAGGAACCTCCAGACTAATTTCCAAGGTGGTTGTACCATCTTACAGCCCCACCAGCAGTGGAGAAGTGTTCCTCTTTCTCCACATCCTCGCCAACACCTGCTGTCTCCTGAGTTTTTGACCTTAGCCATCCTGACTAGTGTAAGGTGAAATCTCAGGGTTGTTTTGATTTGCATTTCCCTAATGACTAATGATGTTGAGCACTTCTTTTTTTTTTTTTTTTTTTTATTTGATATAATTTATTTACATTTCAAATGATTTCCCCTTTTCTAGCCCCCCCCCACTCCCCGAAAGTCCCGTAAGCCCCCTTCTCTTCCCCTGTCCTCCCTCCCACCCCTTCCCAGTTCCCCGTTCTGGTTTTGCCAAATACTGTTTCACTGAGTCTTTCCAGAACCAGGGACCACTCCTGCTTTCTTCTTGTATCTCATTTGATGTGTGGATTATGTTTTGGGTATTCCAGTTTTCTAGGTTAATAACCACTTATTAGTGAGTGCATACCATGATTCACCTTTTGAGTCTGGGTTTTGAGTCTGGATTTGCATTTCCCTAATGACTAATGATGTTGAGCACTTCTTAAGGTGCCTCTCGGCCATCCGAATTTCTTCAGGTGAAAATTAGATCCTACTACAAAAGCCTATACTCAGCACAACTGGAGAATGTGGAGGAAATGGACAGTTTCCTAGACAGATATCAGACACCAAAACTAAATCTGGATCAAATAGATCATCTAAACAGTCCCATAACACCTGAAGAAATAAAAACGGTCATAGAAAGTCTCCCAACCAAAAAAAAGCACGGGACTAGATGGCTTCAGTGCAGAATTCTATCAGACCTTCATAGAAGACCTAACACCAATACTCTTCAAACTATTCCACAAAATAGTTCCAGCAGAAACAGAAGGAACTCTACCCAACTCATTCTATGAAGCCACAATTACGCTGATACCAAAACCACACAAAGATCCAACAAAGAAAGAGAACTTCAGGCCAATTTCCCTTATGAATATTGATGCAAAAATACTTAATAAAATCCTTGCCAACCGAATCCAAGAACACATCAAAACGGTCATCCACCATGATCAAGTAGGCTTCATCCCAGGGATGCAGGGATGGTTCAATATAAGGAAATCCATCAATGCAATCCACTACATAAACAAACTCAAAGAAAAAAAAAACATATGATCATCTCATTAGATGCAGAAAAAGCATTTGAGAAAATTCAGCATCCTTTCATGCTAAAAGTCTTGGAAAGAATAGGAATTCAAGGCCCATACCTAAACATCGTTAAAGCAATATACAGCAAACCGGTAGCCAACATCAAACTAAACGAAGAGAAACTTGAAGCAATCCCACTAAAATCAGGGACTAGACAAGGCTGCCCTCTCTCTCCATATCTTTTCAATATAGTACTTGAACTTCTAGCTAGAACAATTAGACAATATAAGGAGGTCAAGGGGATACAAATTGGAAAGGAAGAAGTCAAATTATCACTATTTGCAGATGACATGATAAGTCTACTTAAGTGACCCGAAAACCTCCACCAGAGAACTCCTAGGGCTTTTTATTCTTTAAAATCTTCATTTACCTTTTCATAATCTATTTTTCCCTTCCATACAAGGTGGAAGCACTCTGCTTTTAGGAGCCATAGAATTCATGTAAATTTCTCATCTTTGAAACTTCCTAAATGTAAAATAGATAATGATTTTTATTTATTATATTTTTTTTACATTTACTTTTTCACTTTTTTATTCTATATATTCTTTATTTACATTTCAAATGATTTCCCCTTTCTTGGATCTTTCTTCCCCAAAAGTCCCATAAGCCCTTTTCCCTCTCCCTGTTCCCCAATCCACCCTTTCCTGCTTCCCTGTCCTGGTACTCCCTTACACTGCTGCACTGAACCTTTCCAGGACCAGGGGGCACTCCTTCCTTCTTCTTGGGCATCATTTGATATGTGAATTGTTTGTTTTATCATTTTAAAGACTCCTGCCTAGGGACAAAGAGGTCAATTTATGAAGGATAACTTTTAACCCCATTTCATTTGTTACTTTCTTTAACTCTTGCTTGGGTGGCAGCAGCAGCAGCAGCAGCAGCAACAACAACAACAACAATGACAACAACTTGCAAATAGTTTTACAATATCATATCGAATATAGCATGTTCTTTCAGGTTACACTCCCAGAAACAGAAACATTTGTGGAGTGCTTTTGAATACAAAGGAAATGATACTTGAATACTTACTTTGCTGACTCCCCTAAGTGCATACACTTTCCTTTCTGACCTTTCTCCTCACATAGACTTGGAGACCTGCAGGGCAGCCAGGTGCCTGGCCTTCCTAGCAACCAGCCTCTTCAGCTGTGTTATCTGTGACCTTGTTGTTTGGTAAGCCTGGAGCCCTGAGATACTGCCTGCAGCAGTGAGGCAGAGAAAACAAGGTAGTCTTAATGGTTGATTTAATGGTGTGGTAAGTGTTCCTTTCTGCAAACTGAATGCAGGCTTGGGTGAGTGTAGCTTTAGAGGGCTGCTGTCAGCCAACAGGCATAGAGTACTGTATCTCAAGGAACTTCAGATCCAGTGGAACACAGTGTAAGGAAAACACTGCAATGAAGGGACAGGGAAGAATTACTCCCTGTTGCTAAGCAACTTTTACAGTGGGAACTTGTGCTGGGCACTCTGTTTTACAGTCATTCTTTTCTTCCTCCTATTTGATCAATTTAGAGATGCAAATTATTTTATTTTGATATTCTTGGTTTCTATACGAAAAAAGATATATGAAAAAAACATTATATAACTTTAAAATAAAACAAAGTATAAGTGTTAAGTTTCAAACCTGGGACAAGCTGCTCAGGTGCCTATTTAAAATATCAAAGCCAACCTGGCCTCCAGGTTCTCCCAGCATTCCTCAGTCAGCCTGCTACAGGGTGGCTGGCGTACCCCACTCTCTAGCCTAAACTCTCCAGCCCACAGGTTGGGTTGGGTTGCCCTCCCCCAACAGGCTCTTCCCTATATAATCCAGACATTTTGGCTTCCTGCCTCTTCTGTACCTGGTTCTCTCTCTCTCTTCCACTCCCCCACTCCCCACATGGCTCAAGGTCATGGTCACTATGAACTGTCCCAGATGTCCCAGCTTCTGCTTCTGCTCTCCTTGACAGAGTAATAGGCAAGTTAAAATTTTAGTAGACAAGAATCCCCAGGTTTGAAGATAAAATGCTTACATATGTAAGATGTTAAGTGCTTAAGATTTAAATGTAAGATTTAAAATGCTGAAAATGTAATATCACATTTTAAGCTTTGAGAAAACTAACTTAAAATGTGATTTTGCTGGATGTCAGTAACAACGTTGAGGATACTTGGTGACTTTTTGTTTGTTTGTTTCTTTTTTGTTTTTTGAGACGGGGTTTCTTTGTGTAGTCCTGGCTGTCTTGGAACTCACTCTGTATACCAGGCTGGCCTTGAACTCTGAAATCTGCCTGCCTCTGCCTCCCAAGTGCTGGAATTAAAGGCATGTGCCACCACTGCCCAGCACTTGGTGACTTCTTTTGTTTATTTTTGAGATTTTTTCACTATGTACCTCAGCTTAGCATTGAAATTACGATGTAACTGGTCCCAAACACATATGGTCTTCCTGACTAACTCTCCCTAGTCCTGGGATTACAGGCATGTGGCACCACACTCTGTTGCCATGTTATAATTTACAAAGCACTAACAAAATGACAAATGGTAAAACCAAATCTACTATACATTTTTGCTCATAGGCTCACAGTGGACATCAATAACAGAAAGTCAGTGCTATATCTCACAGAAAGCAGATAAGACAAAAATAAAAATATACCCAATTACATGATTAGCCAATAAAAGGTTTGCCACATGAGAACTCTACTGTGATATAGTATTTATATGCCTTTTTGAAATTGTCTTAAGAGTGGAACAGATTCTGTTTTGTCAGAAGACACAGGGATGAGCTTTTTAAACCATATTTCAAATATTATAAATCAGAAGTAAAATGCCAACTGGTTCTGCTGTGACTGATATCCTCTGACTGAGTATCTGGTCTGCATGATTGACTACCTGTTCTGAGTGACTGACTACCTGCTCTGAGTGACTTACTTGTTCTGAGTGATTGACTGACCACCTGCTCTGAGTGACTGACTATCACTACCTGTTCTGAGTGACTGACTACTTGCTTTGAGTGACTTACTTGTTCTGAATGAGTGACTGACCCACCTGCTCTGAGTGACTGACTGGCTATCTGCTCTGAATGACTGACTACCTGCTCTGAGTGATTGACTCATTACCTGCTCTGAGTGACTGACTGATTACCTGTTCTGAGTGACTGACTACCTGACTGTTTTGAGTGACTGACTGACTACCTTCTCTGATTGACTGACACCTGCTCTGAGTGACTGAATTAATGATTACCTGCTCTGAGTAATTGACTCATTACCTGCTCTGAGTGATTGACTCATTACCTGCTCTGAGTGACTGACTCATTACCTGCTCTGAGTGACTGACTCATTACCTGCTTTGAGTGACTGACTCATTACCTGCTCTGAGTGACTGACTGATTACCTGTTCTGAGTGACTACCTGATTGTTTTGAGTGACTGACTGACTACCTTCTCTGACTGACTGACTGACACCTGCTCTGAGTGACTGAATGACTTGACTATCTGCTCTGAGTGGCTGACTACCTGTTCTGAGTAACTGACTACCTGCTCTAACTGACTGACTGACCTCTCTGAGTGACTGCTCCATGACTGAGCACACTTTGACCAGTCACTTCCTTCTCTGCTGAGGCAGGAGGCATTCTGATCACTTTCAAAGACCACAACTCATTTACAATAGATGGCTGGTACCCCAAAACATCAAAGAATGTGTATTTTAATATAAGAGGAATGCATTTATTTTAATCATGTGTGCATTCTCTCTTTGGGATTCCATTTCAGTCATCTGTAGTACATTTTCTTTCTGTCACTGTTAATTCAATCTATGGAAGCCTCATTGACAGCAGCTGTCACAGGAAGACAAGAAGTCATATTTACAACCACATCAAGTCTCATGCAGACCATTTTAATCCTTATTAAAAAGGCTTGTGAGCAGCAACTCTGCTTCATGTCTGTGTTTAAATAATGATAATGTATTGATTTAACTTATTAAGTTGTAATGTATGAAAAGAGTTGACATTAGGACTGGAGAAATAGGTATTAGTAAGGCACTTGTCTTGCAAGCCTGAGAACCTGAGCTCAAGCTCTAGTTATTACCTGAAGAGCCAGGCATAGGGGTACCTGCCTGGAATCCCAGGGCTGGGGAGACAGAGATAGGTCTCAGAGAGAGCTAGCCTACTCTAGTTGGTGAGCTCTTGATGATGATAGGTCTTGTCTCAAAAACAGGGTGAACAAGGGAATCAAAGGAATAGCACTGGATGATCTCTGATTTCTACATGCACATGCATGTCAGCACATGTGTATACCCACACATGTACACATGCATCTAGAATTAAACATACAAATACATTAAACACACCTACACACTAAATACACACACACACACACACACACACACAGAGAGAGAGAGAGAGAGAGAGAGAGAGAGAGAGAGAGTATTCTGAAATACTTAGTTTTCCATGAGTAATCTTTCTGCAATTTCTCCCTGCTTCCAAAGGAAAGATTAGTTTTCGGCAGTGGAATTTCTTTGAGTTTACAAATCACACTTAAGGGCAGGTCCCCTGCCCAGCAATAGATAGTCAATACGCAACAAATTCAATAGATGTTTTGTCTCATAATGCTTTGTTTAGATTTTTTTGTTCCTACTGGATATTTGCTTTTATATTGTGGTTTCTGATTTTGTGGTTTTATATTTGTGGTGTGTGTGTTTGTGTGTGTTTTTGTGTTTGTGTGTGTATGCACATGTGTTTCTTTTCTTTCTTTGCTTTCTAAGAGAAGAAACTCTTGGAGTTGGGTAGGTGAAGAGATATGAAGGACCTGGAAGGAGTTGGGAGGGGGGGAAACTGATTCGAATTCTTGAAATTCCTGGGGTAGTAAGTACTTCATCCATGAATTTCAATTCCATGATCACACTAAGCTAGTTGCTGAAGGCTCAAACCCTGCAAGTAGAGGTAGGAGAAGAGAATATCAAATTGTGTTTGGCTATGTAGAAAGTTCTAAGCCAGCCTATCTCAAACGAACACACACACACACACACACACACACACACACACCAAACAAGAAATCAAAACCCCAACAAAAGCAACATAACCTAACCAAAACCAAACTCCAGACAAGCAGACAAACAAATAACTGAGATTTTGATTTCAGTATATTTGAAAATAAAACATTAGTTTTAGCAGTTTTATTCTTTTACTTTGAAAATTCTTTCTGTAGTTTGTGATTTAAGGGCCTGTTGTTTGCAAAAGAATGACATCCCAGATTCAAATAGGATGCAAAAAGTAAGGAGCATTTATTTTGCAGAAATCCAGCATGTGGTTGGGGGAGTCTCCCTTTCCAAGATGTAGAGATGACCAAGTGAGCTTGTGAGGGACCCTAAGGGGTTGTCCAGTCCCACACCCTCCTTACAGCTTCCCCCTCCCACCTGAGTTCAAAGCTAGGCCAAGTTCCATTTTCCACCCACAGGAACATTCTTGAGTAAAACATTCTCAGAATGTACTGACTGATAGTCACCTGACCCTCTGGAAAGTTCCAGGTAGAGTTCAAATGCATGTCATACTTTTGAGACAGTAGATTTAAAGCTTAGCCAATAAGTTTGAACTGTAACCTTGCTGATGTAACCTGTACCCCTAAAAAGTATTAAGACTGCTTGTAATAGCCATTCTAGTTACTCCCCTTGCAGGACTAATTGGAGTTTGACCCTGATGTGCCCGTAAAATAAACCTCTTGCTTTTGCATTGATCTGCTTCTCGGTGTCTTACTCAGGGCAACTCGAAGTAAGTACCACTGACCAGAGTATGTCAGTCAAGTCCAGCCTGAAATTCTAAATGTGAACCAGAACTATAATCATGTTGCACATCTGAGGATAGGTTAGGTAGCAGGGTGGTTGGGTTTAGGTCAGGTGATGGGTTTTATCTTTTGCAAGGGGGATTCAAAAGTAGAGCCTGAAAGCACACCAGTCTGTCATTGGACAGTCACCAAATGTGTTGATTCATGAGAGTCTCCTCAATAGCATGGGGGGGGGGGATAGTGGGAGTGATAATAAGTTCCTGCCCCATAGTTATTTTTTCAGCATCCTTGACTTGCAGGCCAGTGGCAGCTATGATACAAAGGCAGGCTGGCTATCCTTGATCCACCAGGTCCATCTTATTAGATTAATAAGCCACAGATCTTTTCCAAGGTCTCAAAATTTGGGTGAACCACTCTCTGTAATCCCCCTCCTCTTATCCACATACAAGTGGAAAGGTTTATGAATGCCCGGGAGGGCCAAGGCTGGTGCCTCCAATAAGGCACTTCTTAGAGTCTTAAAGCCATGTCCATCATGGGAGTTCATTCTATTTTGTCTTCTTCATCTCTGGTGGCTTCATATAATGGTTCAGATATCTCGGTGAAGCCTGGCACCCAAAGCCTACAAACTATCAGATCCCAGAAATGGCTGTACTTGCTCTTGGGGTTGGTGGGTAGCAGCAGCTCCAGAAAAACCACACCAGAGCAAACAGTTCCACGTGAGGTTTATTGATAGGGAAAAGGGCAAAGGTGATGGTGGAAAGAGAAGAAAGGAAGGGAGTGCTTCTCTTATATATGAGGGTGGTCATAGGTAAAGGTGAGCCCAGTGGATTCTGGGAATATGGTGACTGTTGCATAGGCAACAGGTGTATAGGTCCCACTGTCGCCTATGTGATGTCACAGGTTTCTGAGGTTCAACACTTGACTTTGGGTTGATAGAACTGGGATGCTAAGGATGGTTTGCTTTTGGGCATCTAACAGCAAGCACTGGTTCCCTCTTAAATAAGTACCCCAGAATGGTGACGTCCAGTTGACAAGGCTGGGCAGTCTTAGCAAACACTCAGTAACCAAGTTGACTCAGCTCCTGTAGCGGGTCTTGTGTGTCCTCCTGGAATGTCTCCAAGTATCCCACAATCAGGATGCTATCCACATACTGGAGCACCATTATTTGGGGGTAGGAACACCAATACTCACCCAAATCCCCTTGAAGTGCCTAGACAAAGGCACTTCAAAGGTGACAAGGTGACAAAGGTGAGTTCTTGAATACAAGTCAGTTGTCTGTTGAAGCCTTTCTCCACGTCTTGCTATTCTAATGCAAATAGAGGCTGGCT